>NC_091233.1:2808358-3160858 GCF_040958095.1 Procambarus clarkii | reverse complement strand
CCCCTGGGAAGTGCGGAGGAAGGGGTTCAGGGGTGGCCCTGGTTGATGCGGAGGAAGGGGTTCAAGTGTGGCCCTGGGTGGGATGGAGGAAGGGGTTCAAGTGCGGCCCTGGGTGGGATGGAGCAAGGGGGTTCAAGTGCGGCCCTGGGTGGTGCGGGGGAAGGGGTTCAAGTGTGACCCTGGGTGGTGCGGGGGAAGGGGGGTTCAAGTGTGGCCCTGAGGGGTGGAGAATGGGTGATGGTCGGGAGAATGGGTGATGGTCGGGAGAATGGGTGATGGTCGGGTATAAAAACAGCGTGACGCTGCCGCCCGTCACACAACACAACCAGTCACCATGGACCACTGTTACCTCCTGCTGCTCCTCCTGGGGGAGTATACTCAACAGCTAGTGTATAAGCTTTGTATAATTGTTGTTGTTGTTGTTTTAGATTCAGCTACTCAGAACGAAATGTCCATGTAGCACGGGCTATAGTGAGCCCGTAAACTGTATATTTATCCATATGTATTTATCTATGTCGGGAAAGGATACATGCCCAAAGAGGTGTATATACATTGCTGATTGCTCAGTAAGCTGTTGTGGTGGACCTAATACCCACGAGCTCTTGATAGGCCTTCAACCCAGCACTAAACCGAAATCTATTATGTCAAGCAACCATTTGACATATACTGCTAACCTGTCATATAACACCTTCTTGTCATCTGAATTAAACATTTTACAACTTCGTGTGAAACAGGAAACGGCATTTACAATCGGTTCATTACTGGAATATTTTTACCATTAGAGTTTCTGGTAGTTGGCTATAAGTACCTCAGTAGTTCTGAAACATACTGTAAACTCTGAGTCTCTTCATGTTTCAATATACAATGTCACAATAGAGGCTGGTCAGTATGCCACTTGGACAAGATCTCTTCAGGTCGAGGACATTACTCGCACGCATCTGTTGTTCTGTGATTCTGTGTTTCTACAGAGTTGAGGAAGGCAGTGGTTACCACATGGGGCGGCTGATCTAAACTTGAGAGAGGTTATATGACTACACTGTCTTCAGTCGTAGCTGAGGTCTGTCCCTCGGGTCATGGTGGTCAGCCAGACCATCCCGTCTACCTTCTATACATTACCCACAGTCCAGTAGGTCACTAACAGCGTCCATAATGTTTACAGGGTCATCAGTCGCTACTGGCACGCAGCAGGAAGGTAACCCACAGGCCGCAGGTGAGGCTTGACTCTCGCTGTAATTGCAGGACAAACACTGCTTGATTGCAACCACGAAGAGCAAATAAGGTTTATCTTGTACAATCTATATCTGTAACATAGAATGTCTGTCTGATTCCTTACTCTTTTTTTTTTGTTATTTTGTCTGTCCGAGGCTGGATGCCAGCTCTTGGGGCCCGCCTCATTAAACTCTACAGGATAAATGTTGATTTTATTGAGGGTTTTCATAAAGGAGTCGGGGTCGGTCCATTGCCACCCTGGAGAGGGGCATGGCACCAATGCCCATCCTTCATGAAGTTAGTGGATGTGAAATGTTCTGACAAAATTCTATAGACTTTAAAAGTAGTATATGCAATTGTGATTTAATATATTGATTTTCAAAACGTATGTTCTGATGACAGGTTTCCTTTCCTGGGCTCAAACGTTTTGTTATAATGACACGGGAGTGACGTGTATGGGCAGAGAGAGAGGCGCTGTGGAAAGTGCACATGTGAGCAGGAATGTGGGAGACGTGGAAGATCATGTGTAGGCAGGTTGGGATCGGAGACAGGGAAGAGTGTATGGGCAGAGAGGGAGGACACGGGGAGGAGCAAGTGGGTGGTGGGAGGAGATGGCGAGTGTATATGAGAGGACATCGAGGGGGTATGTAGGGAACATAGGGAGGGTGTGTGGGTAGGAGGGAGGTTATCTTGAGAAGATTTCGGGGCTTAGCGTCCCCGCGGCCCGGTCCTCGTCCAGGCCTCTTTTTTTGTTACACACCCCCAGGAAGCAGCTGTCTTAGCTCCCAGATACCTATTTGCTGCTAGGTGAACAGATGCATCAGTATGAAAGAAACTGCCCATTTGTTTCCGCCTCCACCAGGGATCGAACCCGGAACCTCAGGACTACGAATCCAAAGCGCTGTCCACTCAGCTGTCAGGCCCCTTATCAGCTGGGAATATAGATGGTGTGAAGATATTTATAGTGATGGAGATGTGGAGGGTATACGTAGGAAGAGACTGAGAGGGTATGTGCAAATAAAATTGAGAGAGTATATATATATATATATATATATATATATATATATATATATATATATATATATATATATATATATATATATATATATATATGTATATATATATATATATATATATATATATATATATATATATATATATATATATATATGTATATATATATATATATATATATATATATATATATATATATATATATATATATATATATATATATATATATATGTGCCCAGGTCTCCCATATATATATGGGAGACCTGGGCACCGGATCGACCCGAGCACTATCGGATACCCCATCTAGTAAATAAATTAATGAATATTGGCCAACAAATTGGTTATACACAGGAAAAATCATACTTCTTAACACTGCGACCCATCCCCGTCTTCCAGTTAGTGTGTCCAGAACTGTTCGAAGAAGTGGGCGGCAGATGCCTCCATTTTGATAATGTAAACACTGGCACGTGATATACGAAGCGTCAGATCTGTGAGGGTATTGGAGGAGACCTCATCAAGCTGGACAGCGGTGACCTGTATGCTGCTATCATGCGTCACATGCACGGCAACGTTAGGTGGGCACAACTGTGGTAAATACCCAACCCATATGTGTATAAGAAAGGAAGCGCCGACGCTTAAATCCATCTCGGACCATTATCAAGTCGTGGTCCATGACTGACTGAATTGTTGTCACTTTCTTTGCATTTGGTCTGGTCGGTGTAGCGTAAACCTCGCGCAGTGCAGGTCGACGTTCAATCCCCGAACGTTCAAGTGGCTGAGCACCATTCCTTCCCTCCGAACTATCCCAGATCCTTGTCCTCGCATTATCTTTTGTGAGGCTTTGCGTGTTCATCATAATTAACTTACCTTCCTTTCTTGTCATACTTGTGGGGTGTGAATCTAATTTTCAGCCCAGTTATTATGACTTATTGTCTGGACAATAATGGTAATTACAATGGTATTGACGTTAATGAACGAGTTTAATACTGAATAAGTTTTTAAAATGAAAGACAAAACTCTTTTGCAGGATTAATTACAATTAGTAATAAGCTATAGTATTAGTAATTGTAGGAGATTTAAACACACCAAACATAAAATAGAACGCTTGAGCACTTGATCTTTATTCATAATACTTTATGTGCTTAAATCATGAATGTTTCGCAAAGCAACAATGTTTTTTGCTTATCACATAATAAAAATTTAAATAATTCATTAATTTTGCATTTTTTGTAAAATAAGCAAAAGTTAAATGAAATTATCCAAGACACAATAAATATGATTTTATAGAATACAAATCAATGTTACGAGTATTCATTAGAGTGGCAGACTCTAATTAAATGACTCATGATTTTTGTTATATAAAGGAATTCTAACTTCTATGAGCAAACACTATAAAATTAATGAAGCAGATTATACAATAAATATTTACCTTCAAGATGGATAATATTCGAAATAAATTAAGAGGGAATACAAGAAAGAACCACTTTGATGTCCAAACTTATCAGAATTACTAATACACGAGAAGAAGACAGATGATTTGACAAGAAGCCTCGAGAATTATTTTTCAAACAAAAAACTGCTATTGAACCGTACAGAACGAGGATGACGTTCTCAGGCTGAAACTCTCAAAGATCTCCCAATAAATGATAATATTTAACTTTCACCACAGTACAGTCTTTACTTCACTCACCAGCCACCATCACAACAAATTAGTTGTTATGATGATTGCCATGACACACTACACACTGCTCTGTTGACAGTTGTTTTGTTTTAGAATCCATCGAGCAAGATGTTTATATACTTCTCAGGTTTTGTTTACTATTCCGCCGTTTAGGTTTCGTTGGTACATGTCTGGACAATTATGTCCAGACATGTAGTCTGGACCTGTCATAATAATCTGGACAATTATATCCAGGTCGACTCCTTTACAGTGACAGGTGCAAACGTTCTTATTATTTAAATCAACTCCTAAACTAAATTCAAGGTTCGTCCATGTCCTGTTCCTGAGTGATAACATTCCAATTTTAGATTGAAAGCTGTGAATGCATTTTGGCAAAACGAGCATTTTTCATTGCAAATACTTTTTAAATACTGTTTGTTTTGACTTGTTTATTTAACGTAATTTAATGATGACTTAAGTATTGACAACTAATGCTACTTTGGTTTGTCTCAAGTAAATACTTCCTTTGCATCATGAACAAAAAAAATCGTGGAACATATAATATATTTCCCATTGCCGGAAACCTGGGCGAGGAACTCATTGGGAAGACTAGAGACCCAAGAGCGGCCAGTTTTATGTTCCAGCGCCTCAGTGTCGCTGTTCAGAGGGGAAATGCGTGTTGTATCTTGGGTACGCACCCGACCCCCGAGGAACTGGACGAGGTCTTCGAACACTGATTGGTATATTGTTATATTGTTATATAAGTGTGTGTTTTCTGTAAACTGTAACATTGCAATAAAATCAAATAAAAACAAAAAAAAAATAATAGGGGTGGTTGGAGAAGAAAAGATTAAAGTATTCAGTGAGAATCCACAAGGTCTTCTCTGAACACTATTTATTTTCTTCTTCGAGGATGTGGGTCCCTTTAATTAAACCAGTGGTGGTACCCCTATATATATATATATATATATATATATATATATATATATATATATATATATATATATATATATATATATATATATATATATATATATATATATATATATACTGTGCACTATACAGTGTACAATTGAACAGCTGAAAGGTTGCTATTTAACAGAGGCCGCAGCTCCTTTATATATAAGGATTCCATTACTCTCAAATCTGACTGGCCATTCATACAAGTGTCAAGAATTTTAAAATCAGATTCCAGCAGAGAATTATTAAACTCATAACAATGGTTTCTAATCTCCGAAAATGCTGGTTTAGACAATGGTAATCCAGTCCTAAAAGATAATCCCCGGTGCTCAAGTCTCCTAATCTTAAAGTTCCGAATGGAACTCCTGATATATCCAGCATTACAGCTGGAACAATTATACATATATATCAAATGTCGTTCAATTGTACACTGTATAGTGCACAGTAGGCCCTGTAAATTGATTTATAGTTCATTCTGGTAGTTTATTTATATATATATATATATATATATATATATATATATATATATAAATATATATATATATATATTTATATATATATATATATATATATATATATATATATATAAATATATATATATATATATTTATATATATATATATATATATATATATATATATATATATATATATATATATATATTACATTTTCAAAGACTTCACAAATACACAACTGATTAGAACGTATCTCTGATTTTATATCTACATTTGAGTGAGGTGGGAAGGGTGATGTGGCATTAACACAAGACAGAACAGGAGAGGATATTAATAGGGTATTAAAAGTATCAACACAAGACAGAACAGAAACAATGGGTATTAAATAGAAGTGTTTTGTCACATTTTTAATCACGTGTTTATTTTCGTGATAAATATATATATATATATATATATATATATATATATATATATATATATATATATATATATATATATATATATATATATATATATATATATATATACATATATATATATATATATATATATATATATATATATATATATATATATATATATATATATATATATATATATATATATATATATATATATATGACAATGTCAGACCACGGAGGAAAAATTAAACAGGAATTTCCTTAAGTACTTTCGTATAATAATACATCTTCAGATGAGTCTAAAGATGTATTAATCCTTCTGAAGATGTATTCACTCCTTCTGAAGATGTATTAATATACGAAAGTACTTAAGGAAATTCCTGTTTCATTTTTCCTCCGTGGTCTGACATTGTCACATTTTTAATCACGTGTTTATTTTCGTGATAAACACACATATATATATATATATATATATATATATATATATATAAATATATATATATATATATATATATATATATATATATATATATATATATATATATATATATATATATATATATATATATATATATATATATATATATATATATGTGAAAGAACGTTACTAGGCAAATCGGGCCTTGCATAGTAGGCCGAGAAGTGCATTCTGGTTACTAGGTACGACATATATATAAATATATATATATATATATATATATATATATATATATATATATATATATATATATATATATATATATATATTGTAAGTTAAAGGGTATTAAGTAAGGGTTAAGTAAGTTATATATATTGTAAATTAGATATATATATATATAAATATATATATATATATATATATATATATATATCGTACCTAGTAGCCAGAACGCACTTCTCAGCCTACTATGCAAGGCCCGATTTGCCTAATAAGCCAAGTTTTCCTGAATTAATATATTTTCTCAAATTTTTTTCTTATGAAATGATAAAGCTACCCATTTCATTATATATGAGATCAATTTTTTTTATTGGAGTTAAAATTAACGTAGATATATGACCGAACCTAACCAACCCTACCTAACCTAACCTAACCTATCTTTATAGGTTAGGTTAGGTTAGGTAGCAGAAAAAGTTAGGTTAGGTTAGGTTACGTAGGTTAGGTAGTCGAAAAACAATTAATTCATGAAAACTTGGCTTATTAGGCAAATTGGGCCTTGAATAGTAGGCTGAGAAGTGCATTCTGGCTACTAGGTACGACATATATATATATATATATATATATATATATATATATATATATATATATAAATATATATATATATATATATATATATATATATATATATATATGCAAACAAGCCTGAATGGTCCCCAGGACAATATGCGACTGAAAACTCACACCCCAGAAGTGACTCGAACCCATACTCCCAGGAGCAACGCAACTGGTAACTACAGGGCGCCTTAATCCGCTTGACCATCACGGCCGGACAAAAGGAAGTGATAGCCAAGGCTACTTGAACCACTTCCCCGCCGGCAACTCGGATGGTAATCTTGGGCATAGCATTTCACCAAATCACCTCATTCTTTGGGGCACACGTGAGGAACACAAATGCAAACAAGCCTGAATGGTCCCCAGGACTATATGCGAATGAAAACTCACACCCCAGAAGTGACTCGAACCCATACTCCCAGGAGCAACGCAACTGGTAACTACAGGGCGCCTTAATCCGCTTGACCATCACGGCCGGACAAAAGGAAGTGATAGCCAAGGCTACTTGAACCACTTCCCCGCCGGCAACTCGGATGGTAATCTTGGGCATAGCATTTCACCAAATCACCTCATTCTTTGGGGCACACGTGAGGAACACACGTGAGTTGCCGGCGGGGAAGTGGTTCAAGTAGCCTTGGCTATCACTTCCTTTTGTCCGGCCGTGATGGTCAAGCGGATTAAGGCGCCCTGTAGTTACCAGTTGCGTTGCTCCTGGGAGTATGGGTTCGAGTCACTTCTGGGGTGTGAGTTTTCAGTCGCATATAGTCCTGGGGACCATTCAGGCTTGTTTGCATTTGTGTTCCTCACGTGTGCCCCAAAGAATGAGGTGATTTGGTGAAATGCTATGCCCAAGATTACCATCCGAGTTGCCGGCGGGGAAGTGGTTCAAGTAGCCTTGGCTATCACTTCCTTTTGTCCGGCCGTGATGGTCAAGCGGATTAAGGCGCCCTGTAGTTACCAGTTGCGTTGCTCCTGGGAGTATGGGTTCGAGTCACTTCTGGGGTGTGAGTTTTCAGTCATATATATATATATATATATATATATATATATATATATATATATATATATATATATATATATATATATATATATATATATATATATAAGTAAGTTAAAGGGAAGTTATATATATATGTAAGTAAAAGGGAAGAACGAAAGTAACTGCAAAGGGCCTATTGGCCCATATTTCTTGAGGCTTCTATATTGGAGTCTTGAAGTGGGTAGAATATAGTTGTGCATTAATTGGCTGTTGATTGCTGGTATCGACTTCTTAATGTGTAGTGCCTCGCAGATATCAAGCCGCCTGCTATCGCTGTATCTATTGATGATTTCAGTGTTTTTTGTTAAGACTTCTCTGGTGATGGTCTGGTTGTGGGATGAGATTATATGTTCCTTAATGGAGCCCTGTTGCTTATGCATCGTTAATCGCCTGGAAAGAGATGTTCTTGTTTTGCTGATATACTGAATTATTTGAGGCTTACAGTCCCCAATTGGGCATTTGAAGGCATAGACGACATTGGTCTCCTTTAAAGCGTTCTGCTTTGTGTCTGGAGAGTTTCTCATGAGTAGGTTGGCCGTTTTCTTGGTTTTATAGTAGATCGTCAATTGTATCTTCTGATTTTTGTCTGTAGGGATAACGTTCTTATTAACAATATCTTTCAGGACCCTTTCCTCCGTTTCATGAGCTGTGGAAAAGAAGTTCCTGTAAAATAGTCTAATAGGGGGTACAGGTGTTGTGTTAATTGTCTCTTCAGAGGTTGCATTGCGTTTCACCTTCCCTCTTATGATGTCTTCAACGAAACCATTGGAGAAACCGTTGTTGACTAGGACCTGCCTTCTATCGGCCGCCAGATAAGGGAGAAATTTACATTATAAGTTGTAAGTAAGGGAAATTGTCGCCCTGATATAAAATGAAAGAGTATCCCCTACTGCAGATATGACGTTTTGGAAAGGACACTAGCCGATCGCGGATTGGCCGACTTGGGTCGCGGGCGACCAATCAGAGCCCGCCATGACGTCACCGAGTGCCCCGGGCAGCGCCAACGTCAGAGTTGACCTGATCGTGAAGGCGAGAGGACGCACCTCGGTCAGCTCTCAAGGATTTGAGGCTCTACAAGCCTTTCTCAGTGGATTAGAATTAGCCATCGCAACCCATCTTATGTATTGGAGACCCCACGCTTCTGGAAAGCAAAAGGAACCAAGTTTATTGAGCAAAAGAGTGCCAAACTTGGAAAATATTCATCGACGCTGGATGTTGAGGGCCTGGAAAGGTGTGGCGGGCAGGCCTAGCTGAGACCGGGTCACATCCACTGAGGGTTTTGGAAGGACGACACCGTTCCTAGGACAAGGAGCAACGCCTTGTGGAAGGGGCGAGTGTGGGAAAATAGTGATTAGCTCAGTGCCCATCGATGAACCAGGATTGGGGTAACTGAATCTCAGGGATTGGAACGGCGAGGACGCGAAGGCTTCACGACACCCGAGGACCTGTGGAACGTTCCTGGATCGTCGAGGATCGACTCAGGAAGCGTGGGAACCTCACACCATCGAGGGACAGGCATCGTGAGCCAGGAATGTAAGGTAGGTCAAATTTCCCTCCCATTACCCCTTGTGTGAGTAGGCTAGATAGGCCACAATATTCACTTATGTATGTGGCAATAGGACATTAATACTTTGGTAGTAGAATAGGCTGCAGGGCAGCTTGTGTCCAAGACTGTTGGAGAGGACAGTGTGCATGGACAGCAGGACAGTGAAGAAGAGGTGCCGACGTGGTGAAGAGGCCCTCCTGTGAGAGAGTGTGGTACTCCTGTCTTTCTGCCCAGTTGAAGGAGTGTTGGAGGTCGTGGAAGAAGAAGAGGCTGACGATCTCCAGACTTATTATCCTTTTTTCATATTCATGTATTACTTGTGATTGTATGTGTGTTCATGTAATTTGCGTCAGTAAATTCACACATTTTATCATTGTGTTTAAGTGTGCCTCCATTTATAATATTTCTCTTTGAGCATACACGAAGGTTATCATAGTACCACCTAGGGAACACCACGTTCTCTATAGAGGTTCTTATTGCCTGGAGAGCAGTGAAAACAGCACAGACTTATATAAAAGTGTACCCTTAGCCATCCGATCAGTATCAGTGCCTGAATGGTGGCAGCAACTAGTAACGTAGTGGCTAGAGAGAGGTAAAGCCACACAGACCTTCCTGGGAGAGTACCCTGGGCCAACAGTCCAATAGTAGATCTATGGGAGTAGCAACCTTCTGGCAACAAACAATAACACCCACTGAACTGCATCGCTGGGGTGCTGATACAATAACCCAGCTGGCGACCTTGTTAAGAGGAAGATTGAGAAGATAGCCGGGAAAGGACTTCCTGCAACCTTTTTGTCTGGCAGGCAAGACTCAGGGAGGTTATTGTTATAAGGTAAGCCTGAGTCTTCCTTCACTCCTCCATGGGTCTAGGCCGGAACTGTTAACAGCAGTTTCCCCGTGTTTGACCGAAGGGCTTCCAGGGTGAATCAGTGGCACCCCCTTTTGTGGTGGAAGCAAAGACCTGCGGAGGTGGGCATTGTTGGTCCTCTCTTGTGTGACCAAGGAGACTCCGGTGAATCCCGGGAGTCGGAGGGGCTGAGTATTCGGCCTTTTGAGCCCCTAGCAGCTGAGTGCTAGCACAGCTCCGGCCCACCCCCCATGGCAAGAACTGGCGACCTTGCCAGGATTCGAACCACGGTAGCCAAGAACTGGAAACTTATGCAGGAAGCGTGGATCAGGCTACAGTGTTGCCATGGTATGGTAATCAAGCTACAGTGTGGCCTAAATTTCAAGACAAGTGTTGCCAGGGTACTAATACAGTGTGGCCAGTTAATTCAGTGGTACTGTTACTCGACCAGCTAAGGGACTGAAACGGTGAAATTAGTGCCTACTAACTTGTCTGTGCTGTCGTGTATGCTCGATGATATTGAGATTGACCAAGGAGACTCCGGTGAATCCCGGGAGTCGGAGGGGCTGAGTATTCAGCGTTTTGAGCCCCTAGCAGCTGAGTGCTAGCAGAGCCCCGGCCCACCCCTCGTGGGCCATCCTTATTTTCTGACCGCTTAATCCTCTTTGACCTTTCTAAGCTAAGCTGTACCTATTTCTGGCTAATCCTTTCCCTAGAGATGGGTGGGTCAGGTTCCAGGTGTCGGCTTGTATCCTCTCTCTATCTACTCTAGTCAGACTGACAAGAGTAGATAGAGAGAGGATACAAGCCGACACCTGGAACCTGACCCACCCATCTCTAGGGAAAGGATTAGCCAAAAATAGGTACAGCTTAGCTTAGAAAGGTCAAAGAGGATTAAGCGGTCAGAAAATAAGGATGAAAGATTAAAGAAAAGCCTCATGAACACACAATATGTGAATATAAATTTGTAATGAGACATTGTAAGCCTCTCTATCAGAGTTTTTTCTTAAACTATTGTGCAATATTATAACTTAAAAATGGATCAAGTTTGTACATACCAGTACTAACATTAAGAAGATTTGGACACTGATTAGAGCAGACTCAATCAAATTCCTTTCCACGAAATCACCACAATTGGTAATGCTTTTCGCCCCATTCCAATTAATAGTGTGATCGCATAAACTCGTGTGCAGATATAATGCATTAGACGTTTGGGCAGTTCTAATACTATAAGCATGTTGTGACAACTGCAATTGTAAGGTCTTTCCTTTTTGTCTAAGGTACACAAAATCACAATCATTACAGGGAATCGAATATACACATCCGGCTATATCAGGAGAGTTTTTATTAAATTGGACTTGATCGTACTATTAGTGAACACCAAATTTATATTAAGTTTCTTAAAAATCGGAGACAGTTTTTCAAGTCCACTCGCATAAGGTACCACCAATGAGTTAATAATTGGTGGTACCTTACCTCAAGTCCACTCGCATAAGGTACCTTATGCGAGTGGACTTAAAAAAATGTCTCCGATTTTAAAGAAACTTAATATAAATTTGGTGTTACACCTATTACCTATTACACCTGATTACAAACCAATTACATCTGATTAATCTTTGTATGTGCTTTGCCCCGCATTTATACCTTATTTATTATCCCCAACCTTGCATTTGTTCTACCTGGGCAAAAGGAGGTTTGGGAGGCACCTCTGGTTAGCAACACTGCACTTCAGAAATATTGGAACAGTGGCCGTACCAATAAAAACAAACACAATCTAGTACCTGGACAATAGCTTTATTGCTCACAGATTGCATGCAATGTTTGAGAGCAAATTCCATCATTAAAATACAAGTGGTAAGTATTATCAAGACAAAGACAATTTTCAGTAGTTCCGCCAGTGGGCATTTGGAGGTTGCTACAGCCATAGTTGGCCCAGTAAGGCGTGCCCATCTGCACAGGTTCTTGGTTGACCCACAGCCACAGTCCCTCTTGGGCCTCGTCTGTGGCGCCGATCCAGTACTGAAGTTCGGGGAATCCTAAAGATGTGAAAGTAAATAAATAATTAAATATATATGTGTGTGTGTATATATATATATATATATATATATATATATATATATATATATATATATATATATATATGTCGTACCTAGTAGCCAGAACGCACTTCTCAGCCTACTATGCAAGGCCCGATTTGCCTAATAAGCCAAGTTTTCATGAATTAATTGTTTTTCGACTACCTAACCTAACTTTTTCGGCCACCTAACCTAACCTAACCTATAAAGATAGGTTAGGTTAGGTTAGGTAGGGTTGGTTAGGTACGGTCATATATCTACGTTAATTTTAATTCTAATAAAAAAAATGACCTCATACATAATGAAATGGGTAGCTTTATCATTTCATAAGAAAAAAATAGAGAAAATATATTAATTCATGAAAACTTGGCCTATTAGGCAAATCGGGCCTTGCATAGTAGACTGAAAAGTGCGTTCTGGCTACTAGGTACGACATATATATATATATATATATATATATATATATATATATATATATATATATATATATATATATATATATATATATATATATATATATATATATATTAGTAAATATGAATATAGTATGTTGCTATATATATATGTATATGTATATATATATATATATATATATACATATATATATAGCAACATACTATATTTACATTTAATATATATATATATATATATATATATATATATATATATATATATATATATATATATATATATATATATATATATTAGTAAATGTAAATATAGTATGTTGCTATATATATATGTATATATATATATATATATACATATATATATATATATATATATATATATATATATATATATATTAGTAAATGTAAATATAGTATGTTGCTATATATATATGTATATGTATATATATATATATATATGTATATATAAATATATATATATATATATATATATATATATATATATATATATATATATATATATATATACATATACATATATATATAGCAACATACTATATTTACATTTACTAATATATATATATATATATATATATATATATATATATATATATATATATATATATATATATATATATTATTAAATATGACCGAAAAAGTAAGATTAATAATTCTAACACGAATTTTCTCAATCTTTCGTACATTACGCTTCACTGTTGGAGGTAAATCAAAAATCACTTCTCCAAAATTCATTTTTATTTCTAGTCTGACGCGACACGGGCGCGTTTCGTAAAACTTATTACATTTTCAAAGACTTCACAAATACACAACTGATTAGAACGTATCTCTGATTTTATATCTACATTTGAGTGAGGTGGGAAGGGTGATGTGGCATTAACACAAGACAGAACAGGAGGGGATATTAATAGGGTATTAAAAGTGTCAACACAAGACAGAACAGAAACAATGGGTATTGAATAGAAGTGTTTGTAGAAAGCCTATTGGTCCATATTTCTTGATGCTTCTATATTGGAGCGGAGTCTTGAGGTGGGTAGAATATAGTTGTGCAATAATTGGCTGTTGATTGCTGGTGTTGACTTCTTGATGTGTAGTGCCTCGCAAACGTCAAGCCGCCTGCTATCGCTGTATCTATCGATGATTTCTGTGTTGTTTACTAGGATTTCTCTGGCGATGGTTTGGTTATGGGAAGAGATTATATGTTCCTTAATGGAGCCCTGTTGCTTATGCATCATTAAACGCCTAGAAAGAGATGTTGTTGTCTTGCCTATATACTGGGTTTTTTGGAGCTTACAGTCCCCAAGTGGGCATTTGAAGGCATAGACGACATTAGTCTCTTTTAAAGCGTTCTGTTTTGTGTCTGGAGAGTTTCTCATGAGTAGGCTGGCCGTTTTTCTGGTTTTATAGTAAATCGTCAGTTGTATCCTCTGATTTTTGTCTGTAGGGATAACGTTTCTATTAACAACATCTTTCAGGACCCTTTCCTCCGTTTTATGAGCTGTGGAAAAGAAGTTCCTGTAAAATAGTCTAATAGGGGGTATAGGTGTTGTGTTAGTTGTCTCTTCAGAGGTTGCATGGCTTTTCACTTTCCTTCTTATGATGTCTTCGATGAAACCATTGGAGAAGCCGTTATTGACTAGGACCTGCCTTACCCTACAGAGTTCTTCGTCGACTTGCTTCCATTCTGAGCTGTGGCTGAGAGCACGGTCGACGTATGCGTTAACAACACTCCTCTTGTACCTGTCAGGGCAGTCGCTGTTGGCATTTAGGCACATTCCTATGTTTGTTTCCTTAGTGTAGACTGCAGTGTGGAAACCTCCGCCCTTTTCCATGACTGTTACATCTAGAAAAGGCAGCTTCCCATCCTTTTCCGTCTCGTAAGTGAAACGCAGCACGGAACTCTGCTCAAATGCCTCCTTCAGCTTCTGCAGGAGAGAGGTCAGGAGAGGTGACAAGTCGCCAATATATGTCATTCTTAAAAAAGACGAATATCTGGCGAAAATGAACATCATACTCTCTGACCAAACTAAGTTCCAAAGGGTAACGAAGGACACTACAGCCGAATTAAAAGCAAAGGTCAACAAACTGATCGAAACTGTAAACGCCAAGAAATCCGGACTCCACCTGCCAAAGATCATTGGGGAATATAAACCTGGATATGCGTATGGAAATGTCAAGACGCACAAGCCTGGTAACCCACTTCGGCCAATCATTAGCCAGATACCCACACCCACGTACAGACTGGCAAAGCGACTCAACGGCCTGCTGACTCCTTATGTTCCTTGCGCCTTCAGCCTGAAGTCTCCAAAGGAATTTGTGGACTTACTGCGGGGCACACGGGCCACAGGGATAAGAGCCTCGTTGGACGTAGAATCGCTGTTTACCAACGTTCCTGTGGACGAGACAATCGGAATGATAGCCGACAGAGTGTATTGTGATCCAGCCTGTACTCCTCTTGACATGCCAGAAAGTATTCTGAGGAAACTACTCCAAGCTTGTAGTAAAGAGGCACCCTTCTTGAGCCCGGATGGGCACATGTATAAGCAAGTAGATGGGGTCGCCATGGGTTCTCCCCTAGGTGTCCTGTTTGCAAACTTCTACATGGGTACCATCGAGCAAAAAGTCTTAGTCGACATGAACTTGAAACCGGCCATATACTGCAGGTATGTTGACGACATTTTTACACAGGTACCTGATGTCAGACATCTGCAGAAGCTGAAGGAGGCATTTGAGCAGAGTTCCGTGCTGCGTTTCACTTACGAGACGGAAAAGGATGGGAAGCTGCCTTTTCTAGATGTAACAGTCATGGAAAAGGGCGGAGGTTTCCACACTGCAGTCTACACTAAGGAAACAAACATAGGAATGTGCCTAAATGCCAACAGCGACTGCCCTGACAGGTACAAGAGGAGTGTTGTTAACGCATACGTCGACCGTGCTCTCAGCCACAGCTCCGAATGGAAGCAAGTCGACGAAGAACTCTGTAGGGTAAGGCAGGTCCTAGTCAATAACGGCTTCTCCAATGGTTTCATCGAAGACATCATAAGAAGGAAAGTGAAAAGCCATGCAACCTCTGAAGAGACCACTAACACAACACCTATACCGCCTATTAGACTATTTTACAGGAACTTCTTTTCCACAGCTCATAAAACGGAGGAAAGGGTCCTGAAAGATATTGTTAATAGAAACGTTATCCCTACAGACAAAAATCAGAGGATACAACTGACGATTTACTATAAAACCAGAAAAACGGCCAGCCTACTCATGAGAAACTCTCCAGACACAAAACAGAACGCTTTAAAAGAGACTAATGTCGTCTATGCCTTCAAATGCCCACTTGGGGACTGTAAGCTCCAAAAAACCCAGTATATAGGCAAGACAACAACATCTCTTTCTAGGCGTTTAACGATGCATAAGCAACAGGGCTCCATTAAGGAACATATAATCTCTTCCCATAACCAAACCGTCGCCAGAGAAATCCTAGTAAACAACACAGAAATCATCGATAGATACAGCGATAGCAGGCGGCTTGACGTTTGCGAGGCACTACACATCAAGAAGTCAACACCAGCAATCAACAGCCAATTATTGCACAACTATATTCTACCCACCTCAAGACTCCGCTCCAATATAGAAGCATCAAGAAATATGGACCAATAGGCTTTCTACAAACACTTCTATTCAATACCCATTGTTTCTGTTCTGTCTTGTGTTGATACTTTTAATACCCTATTAATATCCCCTCCTGTTCTGTCTTGTGTTAATGCCACATCACCCTTCCCACCTCACTCAAATGTAGATATAAAATCATAGATACGTTCTAATCAGTTGTGTATTTGTGAAGTCTTTGAAAATGTAATAAGTTTTACGAAACGCGCCCGTGTCGCGTCAGACTAGAAATAAAAATTAATTTTGGAGAAGTGATTTTTGATTTACCTCCAACAGTGAAGCGTAATGTACGAAAGATTGAGAAAATTCGTGTTAGAATTATTAATCTTACTTTTTCGGTCATATTTAATAATATATGTCTACAGGAAAGACTGCTACCAAAATATACTAATATATATATATATATATATATATATATATATATTAGTAAATGTAAATATAGTATGTTGCTATATATATATGTATATGTATATATATATATATATATATACATATACATATATATATAGCAACATACTATATTTACATTTACTAATATATATATATATATATATATATATATATATATATATATATATATATATATATATATATATATATATATATATTCTTTTTTTTTTTTTTTTTTTTGAGATATATACAAGAGTTGTTACATTCATGTACAGCCACTAGTACGCGTAGCGTTTCGGGCAGGTCCCTGGAATACGATCCCCTGCCGCGAAGAATCGTTTTTTCATCCAAGTACACATTTTACTGTTGCGTTAAACAGAGGCTACAGTTAAGGAATTGCGCCCAGTAAATCCTCCCCGGCCAGGATACGAACCCATGACATAGCGCTCGCGGAACGCCAGGCGAGTGTCTTACCACTACACCACGGAGACTGTATTCATATATATATATGTCGTACCTAGTAGCCAGAACGCACTTCTCAGTCTACTATGCAAGGCCCGATTTGCCTAATTGGCCAAGTTTTCATGAATTAATATATTTTCTCTATTTTTTTCTTATGAAATGATAAAGCTACCCATTTCATTATGTATGAGGTCATTTTTTTTTATTAGAATTAAAATTAACGTAGTTATATGACCGTACCTAACCAACCCTACCTATATATATATATATATATATATATATATATATATATATATATATATATATATATATATATATATATATATATATATATATATATATATATATATATATATATATATATATATATATATATATTAGTAAAGCCTCTCTTCCCGTAAGACTTGGGGGCCTCGGAGTTCGAACAGCAACGCAAATCGCTGTTCCAGCCTTCCTGTCCTCCTTATCAGCATCCGATGACCTTGTGAAGGAAATTCTACCTGTCCACTTACATCAGCTGGCAGGTGTACATGATCCCAATTTTACACGCTGTGCCACAGAGTGGGCCTCTCGTGCAGGCCAATCACCTCAACCACCATCCCCAAAAGCCCACAAGCAATCCAGCTGGGATGGCCCCATTGTAGACCAAGTTGCTGCAGAGTGCCTGGGTGCTGCAACAACACAACACGACATTGCTTGCCTCACAGCAGTAGCAGCACCACATGCAGGGGGATTTCTTGTTAGCAACCCCAATGTTGGCAACTGGCACGCGTCTCCCACCACACGCCCTCTAAATTGCTGTGGCCCTCCGCCTTGCTGCCCCAATCCACACCAGATATAGGTGTATTTGCGGCGAGGTGGTGGCTGACAGGTACGGCCACCATGGCCTACTCTGCCAAAGCACAGGAGGATGGCACAATGAAGTTAACGACATCATCAAGAGGAGCCTCACCACAGCTGGATGCCCAGCTGAAAGAGAGCCCCGTTACCTAACGCCCCGTAACTCTGATGCTCTTATTGGTCGCCCGGATGGTATCACAGTGAACCCCTGGAAGAATGGCAAGCAGTTGGTATGGGACTACACGTGCGTATCAACCCTGGCTAACACCTACATTAACCTCAGTGTTGCACAACCAGGTGGCGCTGCCACCCACAGGAAACCAGCCAAATCCCGTAAGTATAGTGAACTGGATCACCACTACAATTTTGTCCCCATTGCTTCTGAGACACTCGGCGCCTGGGGTAAAAGTGCTACCAGTTTTTTGAAGGAACTGGGTTCTAGGCTCATTGAAACAACAAGGGACCCAAGAGCTGCAAGCTTTCTTTTCCAGCGCCTCAGTGTGGCGATACAGAGGGGAAATGCGCACTGCATCCAGGGTTCCTGCCCGCCATCTGAGGAGCTGGAGGAACTCGACAACCTATGATAACCATCTTTGTAACCCATATGTAACTCCTTTTTTGTAACAAAGTTCAAATAAAGTAAATATATATGTGTACATACAAAAGAATGGGGGTGGTAGGAGAGGATAATATTAGTGTTCAGTGAGAAACCACAAGGTCTCCTCTGAATACTTTTTATTTTCTTCTCCGAGGCTATGGGTCCCCACACTGGCACCAGAGGTGGTACCCTCACAAACTTTAAAACAAAAATATATAGAGAGAGAGAGAGAGAGAGAGAGAGAGAGAGAGAGAGAGAGAGAGAGAGAGAGAGAGAGAGAGAGAGAGAGAGAGAGAGAGAGAGAGAGAGAGAGAGAGAGAGAGAGAGAGAGTGAGAGAGAGAGAGAGAGAGAGAGAGAGAGAGAGAGAGAGAGAGAGAGAGAGAGAGAGAGAGAGAGAGAGAGAGAGAGAGAGAGAGAGAGAGAGAGAGAGAGAGAGAGAGAGAGAGAGAGAGAGAGAGAGAGAGAGAGAGAGAGAGAGAGTTTTTGTGTATAACTTGTGAGAAGTTTTGGAATAAATTGTAATTGGTATAAGGAATTTTAGCTCTGAAAATTTCTAAGAATTTTCTTTATTCTTTAACCTTTATTCCAGTCGTGATATTCAACTAGGTCGCCTGAGGAAGGACTTGCTTAGCTAACACACCAGTGTAGTAACCAGCTCATTCCTCACTTTGGGACCATGTATGAACAATTGACTAGGCGTGAGCAAACGCCGAGACCCCAATGAAAATTGAAATCCCCTCTCTTAGGCCGCCGACCTTCGCCAATCGCCGAAGCGAATTTAACGAGTATGTCACGGGCTCTCACAACAATAATTTATTGTTGTGTGGTGCCGTATATTTGATCCAAAGCTCAGAACTAGTCTCAACTTTATTAGTCGAGTGTGAAGAACATTTGAATAACAATAATAATGTGTGGGGTGTAACGAAAAGACAGTGTTAACCATAACAACTTAGTTTATTCAATAAAGTACTAACTACTACAACAAAACAAAAAGAAATGTCAATGACGTTACTCGAAATCCTTCCTGTGACACTATCAATGACAGCTAGACACCAGCCCCTCAACACGGCTGCATAATGAACTAACTCGAACATAAGCATGACCACAGAGGAATCAACAAGCAAGCAAGAACTAACAGATCTATAATCACAATTACAACAAATGACACAGTAGGTTCTGAAACACGTCTCCAGTAACCTCCTACTGTTCTACGCCTCAGTGCAGTTTACACCTGCAATAGCGGTTGCAATGCAATCAAATCAGTAGTCTTTCAATGACAACAATAACTAATGGGTTCACTGGCAACTACAGCACCCTTCCTCAAATTAATCCTTACGTTAACACTCCGTCCCACGGACGATCAACAATCAATAACAATTGATTTACGTTAATAATACAATAACATTTACGTTAATAACAAGGTAACATTTACGTTAAATTAATAACTCTTACAACTGTCACTAGTAACGCTGAAATTACACAACACTCTACCCGTCGAGCATTCAGTGAGAAAATCCCATTAATCCCTGTACTACCAGACAGCTGATTAATCTCTTTACTAGTTACGTTAATTTACGTTAATCGGTTACTAATCACTCAGCGATGGTAAACTCTGATTTACAATGTCGAAAGTGCTAAGAGAACGGTAATCACTCGTGATTACCTTTAGAGTAATTAATTACTATCCTCAAGATCAATAATTAACAATTAAAATACGCAACCTTTCACACTGGCTCAGCAATTTACATTAAGGTATGAATTCCGTCTAAGCCTTCCATACTCAGACCAATTCAGGTGGCTAATAACAGTAATTAGCCCCACGTTTACGTTATTCTAAAATGACGTTACTCCTCCCACGAGTCAATCAAGTGCCGGTACTTCCGGGCAGATAACGACGTTACGTTAATGGAACAATGTAGCCTTCGTGTGAGTCGATCAAACAAGGATCGAGGTTAATTACTTTGACTTCCTGAAACACGTCAATTACCCAGCCCACTGACCGTTAATTACGACAGACAATACTCTAATTCTTATCTGGCTGATAGCTAGGCTCCTCGAGACTACCGTAGCTGCTTGCAGGAGAGTAAATTAACCCAAACGCACTCTACGCTACTCAAATTGTCAAAGAACAAATTCTCTTAAAGCAATGGGCGTTCCCTTGGTTACATTATATTAATTGCCTCGCAATCACCTCACTGAATACTGGACTTCGATGTCCTACCAGATAACGAGGAGAATATATGTGTATCCAAGTACTCGTCTACAGCCGAGTTCCCCCACGACAATGACAAATCACACTAACAAATCACAGTGATTTACGTTACAATCCGGTTGCAATGACAATACTGCAGAACCTAGTAAAATAACCTACAGGACATGAACCCTCTAGAACACTGCCCCACAATGGATTTACTGAACTGCAATCACCGTAGGTGATTGCTCAACACTAGCAACAATAACCATCAAATAACAACCCCTTTGCAATAACACACACGGCAAGTACTCTAATTTCCAAATATTAGGATACTGCACACACTTACTTACTGTTGCAAATGACCCCAGTGCTCTCAATAACCCCTAGAACACAGGTCAATATATTTCAATCACCTCACAGTAAATAACGCAATAACACTGGGCACCATGACACTACGATTACATATATATGTATATAATTACTGCTGACACATGTAGCCTACAGCTATCAAACGTTATTGGGAACACTAAGGAGAATCTCACACTCCTTAAATCACAAGGGTGAGTGATTTATCGATCTGGCATGTCGATAAACACTCTCGAGAGTTACGTTACTCGACAGAGCGGTGGCGGTCTCTCTAGACGGCCTCGTCACTCACCAAAATTACGTTATTACATATATATATATATAAATATAAATCAGACTTGTCACGGCCCTGGGAACAATACAAAAAATTAAGACCACACTGTGGTACGCTCCACAATAATCATTGCCAGGAATCACTGGCGTTACACATACCTGAGCGCTCAGTGTTGGAATTCCACACCTGCAAGACCACACATGGAAATGATATCACTCCGTCCCACGGACGATCAAAAATGACTACCACAATGGAATAATATAATTATTACATGGACATCCTCTCAGTCCTTGGCTAATCTATGTATACTCTGTTCCCGTGTGTACCCACACACACACACACACCGTACGTCTGTGTACACCAGACTTAAGTCCCTCTGGACTGACAAGATGAAACAAAGGTGAGTATCTCCTCGCCCACAATTCACTCCACCTGAACAGGTGCTGCGTGACAATGTGACGGAACACTTGACCTCGAATTCAAGCTTTAGAGACTACTAATCACCAGAAATACACACATAGGTACTTACTCATTCACACTGCCGGCTAAACACAATTCCCATACATCAGGCACCCCGCTTCCGGTGGCTGGCTCGCTCCGGGCGGAGGGGGCGTGGTATTTATTCGAAAAAATTGGCGCACACTCGAACCCCTCCCACTCAACACGGTTGAGTTCGCACCCTCGACTCACCGGTGAAGTGAAGCATTCATACCCAGGTGACGCGCACAACGATAGCGTCTCACACAATCATGGGAAATTTGCCTTAACACTGACACGAATTTCCCCATTCCCATCGACTGCTACAGAGCACTAGCAAGTCTAATCAACACTGGTATGGGATCTACGAGTCTGTTGCTGCTCGTATGCACATTCCCCACGATCCCAGATCACTGTACCTCTACCCCCTGCACAAAAATGTCTTAAACCCCCTCCAAGCGACGACTTCGGCCGGATTCTGTGACGACCGTTGTCGTTGGTGAAGCAGGAAGCATCAGCAGTTGAGTAGTCCAGCCACCACGACGCCCTATACTTCAATTTGGCTGCATTGAGTACAGAGAGCGTCTTGACAAGGTGGCAGCTGGGTTCAGAATGATGCTACACCGGCGACTCCCGCGTCCTTCTCGAAATAACCAATGAGAGGAAGGCATACAGTGGCCTACCCCTCTCATTCAATCAGCGATGGTGTAGCATAGCCCCTAGGGCAGCTCCAAGATGGCCGACCAACATGGCGGCTCAAGATGTTTACTAAGATGGCGGCTGTTTCCATGACAACGACTCAAGTGGCCAGCGAGCGAGGGAGGCCCACAGCTCACCCACGCCGGCGGCCTAGCTGTTCCCGCGCAAAGTTGTCTGGCTCCATGCCATACAATGAGATGATGCTATCAGCTCTAGCACTGTCCCCAGACATGCCACCCCAGCCAGGGTAACATTTATGGACTGCTGATGACTGGGGCTCTCACATGAGTCCAAACACTAGATGTTTCGGTTGCTGGTTACCAAACTTAAGTCCGCCCACTTAACAAGTGTACTGGCTCCCACAGGCATAAGAGCACTATTGTAAGTGAACTGATGAACCATCCCCTCACATATATATATATATATATATATATATATATATATATATATATATATATATATATATATATATATATATATATATATATATATATATATATATATATATATATATATATATATGTCGTACCTAGTAGCCAGAACGCACTTCTCAGCCTACTATGCAAGAATGAGGTGATTTGATAAAATGCTATGCCCAAGATTACCATCCGAGTGCCGGCGGGGAAGAGGTTCAAATAGCTTCGGCTATCACTTCCTTATGTCCGGTCGTGATGGTCAAGCGGATTAAGGCGTCCCTGTACATACCAGTTGCGTTGCTCCTGGCAGTATGGGTTCGAGTCACTTCTGGGGTGTGAGTTTTCAGTTGTATATAGTCCTGGGGACCATTCAGGCTTGTTTGCATTTGTGTTCCTCATGTGTGCCCGAAAGAATGAGGTGATTTGATAAAATGCTATGCCCAAGATTACCATCCGAGTGCTGGCGGGGAAGTGGTTCAAATAGCTTCGGCTATCACTTCCTTATGTCCGGGTCGTGATGGTCAAGCGGATTAAGGCATCCCTGTACATACCAGTTGCGTTGCTCCTGGCAGTATGGGTTCGAGTCACTTCTGGGGTGTGAGTTTTCAGTTGTATATAGTCCTGGGGACCATTCAGGCTTGTTTGCATATATATATATATATATATATATATATATATATATGTATATATATATATATATATATATATATATATATATATATATATTAGTATAGTTTATATATGTTACTATACAGTCTTTCTTGTAAACATATGTTGTTGAATATGACCAAAAAAGTAATATTAAAAATGGTAACACGAATTTTCTCAATATTTTTTTATGTTTCTTTTTACTGACGACGGTAATTGAAAAATCAATTCTCCAAAATTTTATTTTTATTTCTAGTCTGACGCGACGCTTGAACGCGTTTCGTAATAAATTATTAAATTTTCAAAGACTTTAGTTTGCACACACACACACCTGTAAACAGAGTTTTACTTAATGCTAACATTGAACAGCTTGTCTTATATACTCGCATTTGGGTGAGGTGATATGTTGCAACAGTTTTGGATGAGGTGAACAAACTTTTGACCAATACAAGACAGAACACGGTGCAATGGGTATAAATTGGATAAATGAGAGGGAAGAATGGAAGTAACTGCAGAGGGCCTATTGGCCCATACTTCCTGTTCATGCTTGTAAAGTGATATGGAGTCATGAAGTGGGAAGAATATAGTTGTGCATTAATTGGCTGTTGATTGCTGGTGTTGACTTTTTGATGTGAGGTGCCTCGCAGATGTCAAGCCGCCTGCTATAGCTCTATCTATCGATGATTTCTATGTTGTTTGTTAAGACTTCTCTAGTGATGGTCTGGTTGTGGGAATAGATTATATGTTCCTTGATGGAGCCCTGTTGCTTATACATTGTTAATCGCCTGGAAAGAGATGTTGTCTTGCCTATATATTGAGTTCTTTGGGGTTTACAGTCCCCAAGTGGGCATTTGAAGGCATAGACGACGCTAGTCTCCTGTAAGGCGTTCTGCTCTGTGTCTGGAGAGTTTTTCATGAGTAGGTTGGCCGTATTTTTGGTTTTATAGTAAACCGTCAATTGTATCTTCTGATTTTTGTCTTTAGGGATAACGTTCCTATTAACAATATCTTTCAGGACCCTTTCCTCCGTTTTATGAGCTGTGGAAAAGAAGTTCATGTAAAATAGTCTAATAGGGGGTACAGGTGTTGTGTTAGTTGACTCTTAAGAGGTTGCATGGCGTTTCACTTTCCTTTTTATGATGTCTTCAACGAAACCATTGGAGAAGCCGTTGTTGACTAGGACCTGCCTTACCCTACAGAGTTCTTCATCGACTTGCTTCCATCCTGAGCTGTGGCTGAGAGCTCGGTCGACGTAAGCGTTGACAATACTCCTCTTATACCTGTCTGGGCAGTCACTGTTGGCATTGAGGCACATTTCTATGTTTGTTTCCTTAGTGTAGACTGCAGTGTGAAAGCCTCCGCTCCGTTCCAGCGGAGAAGGATGTGAAGCTGCCATTTCTAGGTGTAACAGTCATGGAAAGGAGCCGAGGTCTCCACACTGCAGTCTACACTAAGGAAACAAACATAGGAATGTGCCTCAATGTCATATAGTCCTGGGGACTATTCAGGCTTGTTCGCAGTTGTGTTCCTCACGTGTGTCCCAAAGAATGAGGTGATTTGATAAAATACCATGCCCAAGATTACCAACCGAATGCCGGAGAAGGGATGGAAATACCCTCGGTTGCCATTCCCTTTTGTCCGGTCGAGTTGGTCGTGTGGCTAAGGTGTCCTGTACGCCAGCAGAGTGCTCCTGGCAGTGTTGGTTCGAGTCACTTCTGGGGTTTGAGTTTTCTGTTATACACACACAGCCATTTGGGTGATATATATATATATATATATATATATATATATATATATATATATATATATATATATATATATATATATATATATATATATATATATATATATATATATATATATATATATATTAGTATATTTTGGTAGCAGTCTTTCCTGTAGACATATATTATTAAATATGACCGAAAAAGTAAGATTAATAATTCTAACACGAATTTTCTCAATCTTTCGTACATTACGCTTCACTGTTGGAGGTAAATCAAAAATCACTTCTCCAAAATTCATTTTTATTTCCAGTCTGACGCGACACGGGCGCGTTTCGTAAAACTTATTACATTTTCAAAGACTTCACAAATACACAACTGATTAGAACGTATCTCTGATTTTATATCTACATTTGAGTGAGGTGGTAAGGATGATGTGGCATTAACACAAGATAGAACAGGAGGGGATATTAATATGGTATTAAAAGTATCAACACAAGACAGAACAGAAACAATGGGTATTGAATAGAAGTGTTTGTAGAAAGCCTATTGGTCCATATTTCTTGATGCTTCTATATTGGAGCGGAGTCTTGAGGTGGGTAGAATATAGTTGTGCAATAATTGGCTGTTGATTGCTGGTGTTGACTTCTTGATGTGTAGTGCCTCGCAAACGTCAAGCCGCCTGCTATCGCTGTATCTATCGATGATTTCTGTGTTGTTTACTAGGATTTCTCTGGCGATGGTTTGGTTATGGGAAGAGATTATATGTTCCTTAATGGAGCCCTGTTGCTTATGCATCGTTAAACGCCTAGAAAGAGATGTTGTTGTCTTGCCTATATACTGGGTTTTTTGGAGCTTACAGTCCCCAAGTGGGCATTTGAAGGCATAGACGACACTAATCTCTTTTAAAGCGTTCTGTTTTGTGTCTGGAGAGTTTCTCATGAGTAGGCTGGCCGTTTTTCTGGTTTTATAGTAAATCGTCAGTTGTATCCTCTGATTTTTGTCTGTAGGGATAACGTTTCTATTAACAATATCTTTCAGGACCCTTTCCTCCGTTTTATGAGCTGTGGAAAAGAAGTTCCTGTAAAATAGTCTAATAGGGGGTATAGGTGTTGTGTTTGTTGTCTCTTCAGAGGTTGCATGGCTTTTCACTTTCCTTCTTATGATGTCTTCGATGAAACCATTGGAGAAGCCGTTATTGACTAGGACCTGCCTTACCCTACAGAGTTCTTCGTCGACTTGCTTCCATTCTGAGCTGTGGCTGAGAGCACGGTCGACGTATGCGTTAACAACACTCCTCTTGTACCTGTCAGGGCAGTCGCTGTTGGCATTTAGGCACATTCCTATGTTTGTTTCCTTAGTGTAGACTGCAGTGTGGAAACCTCCGCCCTTTTCCATGACTGTTACATCTAGAAAAGGCAGCTTCCCATCCTTTTCCGTCTCGTAAGTGAAACGCAGCACGGAACTCTGCTCAAATGCCTCCTTCAGCTTCTGCAGATGTCTGACATCAGGTACCTGTGTAAAAATGTCGTCAACATACCTGCAGTATATGGCCGGTTTCAAGTTCATGTCGACTAAGACTTTTTGCTCGATGGTACCCATGTGGAAGTTTGCAAGCAGGACACCTAGGGGAGAACCCATGGCGACCCCATCTACTTGCTTATACATGTGCCCATCCGGGCTCAAGAAGGGTGCCTCTTTAGTACAAGCTTGGAGTAGTTTCCTCAGAATACTTTCTGGCATGTCAAGAGGAGTACAGGCTGGATCACGATACACTCTGTCGGCTATCATTCCGATTGTCTCGTCCACAGGTACGTTGGTAAACAGCGATTCTACGTCCAACGAGGCTCTTATCCCTGTGGCCCGTGTGCCCCGCAGTAAGTCCACAAATTCCTTTGGAGACTTCAGGCTGAAGGCGCAAGGAACATAAGGAGTCAGCAGGCCGTTGAGTCGCTTTGCCAGTCTGTACGTGGGTGTGGGTATCTGGCTAATGATTGGCCGAAGTGGGTTTCCAGGCTTGTGCGTCTTGACATTTCCATACGCATATCCAGGTTTATATTCCCCAATGATCTTTGGCAGGTGGAGTCCGGATTTCTTGGCGTTTACAGTTTCGATCAGTTTGTTGACCTTTGCTTTTAATTCGGCTGTCGTGTCCTTCGTTACCCTTTGGAACTTAGTTTGGTCAGAGAGTATGATGTTCATTTTCGCCAGATATTCGTCTTTTTTAAGAATGACATATATTGGCGACTTGTCACCTCTCCTGACAACTATCTCCTTGTTCTCACGAAGGCTTTTAGCTGCCGCTTTAAGCTCGGGGGACAGTATGGTGCTTCTGTAGTTGCCTCGATTCTTTCCTCCTTCTGCAATAAGTTCTGCTTGTAAGGTATCTTTGGTAGTGACCTTCTTTTGTGTCTCGAGGTCGAATATGTCGTCCAACAGAATTTCCAACTCTACTTTCCGGGCCATTTCACTCGGTCTGGACATAACATGACAGTTTATGCCCAGATTTAGGAGAGTGACTTGGTCCTCAGTGAGGTTAATTCCTGCAAGGTTCAGGAAGCCATCTCTTGGTCGTGGAATTGCCATAGGTCCTCCATATAATGTTGTTAGTTTCTTGATAATCCTTGTTTCAGTGCTGAGGTGATGTTGGTCTGTGAGGATGTCGAGGTGTTGTTCAATGCGGGTACGGATACTATGGTCGATGTTGCTATTTCTCCACTCGTTTGTAGCATGAAGTAGTTGCGTTTTGTTGTCTTTGATTTCATTCTCTGCCTTGTATATCTGATCACGAATCAGATCCTGGCGATATTTTATCGTGAAGGCTTGATTCCTTGCTGCTGGGTCGTGCACTTTAATATTAGTATATTTTGGTAGCAGTCTTTCCTGTAGACATATATTATTAAATATGACCGAAAAAGTAAGATTAATAATTCTAACACGAATTTTCTCAATCTTTCGTACATTACGCTTCACTGTTGGAGGTAAATCAAAAATCACTTCTCCAAAATTCATTTTTATTTCCAGTCTGACGCGACACGGGCGCGTTTCGTAAAACTTATTACATTTTCAAAGACTTCACAAATACACAACTGATTAGAACGTATCTCTGATTTTATATCTACATTTGAGTGAGGTGGTAAGGATGATGTGGCATTAACACAAGATAGAACAGGAGGGGATATTAATAGGGTATTAAAAGTATCAACACAAGACAGAACAGAAACAATGGGTATTGAATAGAAGTGTTTGTAGAAAGCCTATTGGTCCATATTTCTTGATGCTTCTATATTGGAGCGGAGTCTTGAGGTGGGTAGAATATAGTTGTGCAATAATTGGCTGTTGATTGCTGGTGTTGACTTCTTGATGTGTAGTGCCTCGCAAACGTCAAGCCGCCTGCTATCGCTGTATCTATCGATGATTTCTGTGTTGTTTACTAGGATTTCTCTGGCGATGGTTTGGTTATGGGAAGAGATTATATGTTCCTTAATGGAGCCCTGTTGCTTATGCATCGTTAAACGCCTAGAAAGAGATGTTGTTGTCTTGCCTATATACTGGGTTTTTTGGTCTACACTAAGGAAACAAACATAGGAATGTGCCTAAATGCCAACAGCGACTGCCCTGACAGGTACAAGAGGAGTGTTGTTAACTCATACGTCGACCGTGCTCTCAGCCACAGCTCAGAATGGAAGCAAGTCGACGAAGAACTCTGTAGGGTAAGGCAGGTCCTAGTCAATAACGGCTTCTCCAATGGTTTCATCGAAGACATCATAAGAAGGAAAGTGAAAAGCCATGCAACCTCTGAAGAGACAACTAACACAACACCTATACCCCCTATTAGACTATTTTACCGGAACTTCTTTTCCACAGCTCATAAAACGGAGGAAAGGGTCCTGAAAGATATTGTTAATAGAAACGTTATCCCTACAGACAAAAATCAGAGGATACAACTGACGATTTACTATAAAACCAGAAAAACGGCCAGCCTACTCATGAGAAACTCTCCAGACACAAAACAGAACGCTTTAAAAGAGACTAATGTCGTCTATGCCTTCAAATGCCCACTTGGGGACTGTAAGCTCCAAAAAACCCAGTATATAGGCAAGACAACAACATCTCTTTCTAGGCGTTTAACGATGCATAAGCAACAGGGCTCCATTAAGGAACATATAATCTCTTCCCATAACCAAACCATCGCCAGAGAAATCCTAGTAAACAACACAGAAATCATCGATAGATACAGCGATAGCAGGCGGCTTGACGTTTGCGAGGCACTACACATCAAGAAGTCAACACCAGCAATCAACAGCCAATTATTGCACAACTATATTCTACCCACCTCAAGACTCCGCTCCAATATAGAAGCATCAAGAAATATGGACCAATAGGCTTTCTACAAACACTTCTATTCAATACCCATTGTTTCTGTTCTGTCTTGTGTTGATACTTTTAATACCCTATTAATATCCCCTCCTGTTCTATCTTGTGTTAATGCCACATCATCCTTACCACCTCACTCAAATGTAGATATAAAATCAGAGATACGTTCTAATCAGTTGTGTATTTGTGAAGTCTTTGAAAATGTAATAAGTTTTACGAAACGCGCCCATGTCGCGTCAGACTGGAAATAAAAATGAATTTTGGAGAAGTGATTTTTGATTTACCTCCAACAGTGAAGCGTAATGTACGAAAGATTGAGAAAATTCGTGTTAGAATTATTAATCTTACTTTTTCGGTCATATTTAATAATATATGTCTACAGGAAAGACTGCTACCAAAATATACTAATATTAAAGTGCACGACCCAGCAGCAAGGAATCAAGCCTTCACGATAAAATATCGCCAGGATCTGATTCGTGATCAGATATACAAGGCAGAGAATGAAATCAAAGACAACAAAACGCAACTACTTCATGCTACAAACGAGTGGAGAAATAGCAACATCGACCATAGTATCCGTACCCGCATTGAACAACACCTCGACATCCTCACAGACCAACATCACCTCAGCACTGAAACAAGGATTATCAAGAAACTAACAACATTATATGGAGGACCTATGGCAATTCCACGACCAAGAGATGGCTTCCTGAACCTTGCAGGAATTAACCTCACTGAGGACCAAGTCACTCTCCTAAATCTGGGCATAAACTGTCATGTTATGTCCAGACCGAGTGAAATGGCCCGGAAAGTAGAGTTGGAAATTCTGTTGGACGACATATTCGACCTCGAGACACAAAAGAAAGTCACTACCAAAGATACCTTACAAGCAGAACTTATTGCAGAAGGAGGAAAGAATCGAGGCAACTACAGAAGCACCATACTGTCCCCCGAGCTTAAAGCGGCAGCTAAAAGCCTTCGTGAGAACAAGGAGATAGTTGTCAGGAGAGGTGACAAGTCGCCAATATATGTCATTCTTAAAAAAGACGAATATCTGGCGAAAATGAACATCATACTCTCTGACCAAACTAAGTTCCAAAGGGTAACGAAGGACACTACAGCCGAATTAAAAGCAAAGGTCAACAAACTGATCGAAACTGTAAACGCCAAGAAATCCGGACTCCACCTGCCAAAGATCATTGGGGAATATAAACCTGGATATGCGTATGGAAATGTCAAGACGCACAAGCCTGGAAACCCACTTCGGCCAATCATTAGCCAGATACCCACACCCACGTACAGACTGGCAAAGCAACTCAACGGCCTGCTGACTCCTTATGTTCCTTGCGCCTTCAGCCTGAAGTCTCCAAAGGAATTTGTGGACTTACTGTGGGGCACACGGGCCACAGGGATAAGAGCCTCGTTGGACGTAGAATCGCTGTTTACCAACGTACCTGTGGACGAGACAATCGGAATGATAGCCGACAGAGTGTATCGTGATCCAGCCTGTACTCCTCTTGACATGCCAGAAAGTATTCTGAGGAAACTACTCCAAGCTTGTACTAAAGAGGCACCCTTCTTGAGCCCGGATGGGCACATGTATAAGCAAGTAGATGGGGTCGCCATGGGTTCTCCCCTAGGTGTCCTGTTTGCAAACTTCTACATGGGTACCATCGAGCAAAAAGTCTTAGTCGACATGAACTTGAAACCGGCCATATACTGCAGGTATGTTGACGACATTTTTACACAGGTACCTGATGTCAGACATCTGCAGAAGCTGAAGGAGGCATTTGAGCAGAGTTCCGTGCTGCGTTTCACTTACGAGACGGAAAAGGATGGGAAGCTGCCTTTTCTAGATGTAACAGTCATGGAAAAGGGCGGAGGTTTCCACACTGCAGTCTACACTAAGGAAACAAACATAGGAATGTGCCTAAATGCCAACAGGGACTGCCCTGACAGGTACAAGAGGAGTGTTGTTAACGCATACGTCGACCGTGCTCTCAGCCACAGCTCAGAATGGAAGCAAGTCGACGAAGAACTCTGTAGGGTAAGGCAGGTCCTAGTCAATAACGGCTTCTCCAATGGTTTCATCGAAGACATCATAAGAAGGAAAGTGAAAAGCCATGCAACCTCTGAAGAGACAACTAACACAACACCTATACCCCCTATTAGACTATTTTACAGGAACTTCTTTTCCACAGCTCATAAAACGGAGGAAAGGGTCCTGAAAGATATTGTTAATAGAAACGTTATCCCTACAGACAAAAATCAGAGGATACAACTGACGATTTACTATAAAACCAGAAAAACGGCCAGCCTACTCATGAGAAACTCTCCAGACACAAAACAGAACGCTTTAAAAGAGACTAATGTCGTCTATGCCTTCAAATGCCCACTTGGGGACTGTAAGCTCCAAAAAACCCAGTATATAGGCAAGACAACAACATCTCTTTCTAGGCGTTTAACGATGCATAAGCAACAGGGCTCCATTAAGGAACATATAATCTCTTCCCATAACCAAACCATCGCCAGAGAAATCCTAGTAAACAACACAGAAATCATCGATAGATACAGCGATAGCAGGCGGCTTGACGTTTGCGAGGCACTACACATCAAGAAGTCAACACCAGCAATCAACAGCCAATTATTGCACAACTATATTCTACCCACCTCAAGACTCCGCTCCAATATAGAAGCATCAAGAAATATGGACCAATAGGCTTTCTACAAACACTTCTATTCAATACCCATTGTTTCTGTTCTGTCTTGTGTTGATACTTTTAATACCCTATTAATATCCCCTCCTGTTCTATCTTGTGTTAATGCCACATCATCCTTACCACCTCACTCAAATGTAGATATAAAATCAGAGATACGTTCTAATCAGTTGTGTATTTGTGAAGTCTTTGAAAATGTAATAAGTTTTACGAAACGCGCCCGTGTCGCGTCAGACTGGAAATAAAAATGAATTTTGGAGAAGTGATTTTTGATTTACCTCCAACAGTGAAGCGTAATGTACGAAAGATTGAGAAAATTCGTGTTAGAATTATTAATCTTACTTTTTCGGTCATATTTAATAATATATGTCTACAGGAAAGACTGCTACCAAAATATACTAATATTAAAGTGCACGACCCAGCAGCAAGGAATCAAGCCTTCACGATAAAATATCGCCAGGATCTGATTCGTGATCAGATATACAAGGCAGAGAATGAAATCAAAGACAACAAAACACAACTACTTCATGCTACAAACGAGTGGAGAAATAGCAACATCGACCATAGTATCCGTACCCGCATTGAACAACACCTCGACATCCTCACAGACCAACATCACCTCAGCACTGAAACAAGGATTATCAAGAAACTAACAACATTATATGGAGGACCTATGGCAATTCCACGACCAAGAGATGGCTTCCTGAACCTTGCAGGAATTAACCTCACTGAGGACCAAGTCACTCTCCTAAATCTGGGCATAAACTGTCATGTTATGTCCAGACCGAGTGAAATGGCCCGGAAAGTAGAGTTGGAAATTCTGTTGGACGACATATTCGACCTCGAGACACAAAAGAAGGTCACTACCAAAGATACCTTACAAGCAGAACTTATTGCAGAAGGAGGAAAGAATCGAGGCAACTACAGAAGCACCATACTGTCCCCCGAGCTTAAAGCGGCAGCTAAAAGCCTTCGTGAGAACAAGGTGATAGTTGTCAGGAGAGGTGACAAGTCGCCAATATATGTCATTCTTAAAAAAGACGAATATCTGGCGAAAATGAACATCATACTCTCTGACCAAACTAAGTTCCAAAGGGTAACGAAGGACACTACAGCCGAATTAAAAGCAAAGGTCAACAAACTGATCGAAACTGTAAACGCCAAGAAATCCGGACTCCACCTGCCAAAGATCATTGGGGAATATAAACCTGGATATGCGTATGGAAATGTCAAGACGCACAAGCCTGGAAACCCACTTCGGCCAATCATTAGCCAGATACCCACACCCACGTACAGACTGGCAAAGCGACTCAACGGCCTGCTGACTCCTTATGTTCCTTGCGCCTTCAGCCTGAAGTCTCCAAAGGAATTTGTGGACTTACTGCGGGGCACACGGGCCACAGGGATAAGAGCCTCGTTGAACGTAGAATCGCTGTTTACCAACGTACCTGTGGACGAGACAATCGGAATGATAGCCGACAGAGTGTATCGTGATCCAGCCTGTACTCCTCTTGACATGCCAGAAAGTATTCTGAGGAAACTACTCCAAGCTTGTACTAAAGAGGCACCCTTCTTGAGCCCGGATGGGCACATGTATAAGCAAGTAGATGGGGTCGCCATGGGTTCTCCCCTAGGTGTCCTGTTTGCAAACTTCTACATGGGTACCATCGAGCAAAAAGTCTTACTCGACATGAACTTGAAACCGGCCATATACTGCAGGTATGTTGACGACATTTTTACACAGGTACCTGATGTCAGACATCTGCAGAAGCTGAAGGAGGCATTTGAGCAGAGTTCCGTGCTGCGTTTCACTTACGAGACGGAAAAGGATGGGAAGCTGCCCTTTCTAGATGTAACAGTCATGGAAAAGGGCGGAGGTTTCCACACTGCAGTCTACACTAAGGAAACAAACATAGGAATGTGCCTAAATGCCAACAGCGACTGCCCTGACAGGTACAAGAGGAGTGTTGTTAACGCATACGTCGACCGTGCTCTCAGCCACAGCTCAGAATGGAAGCAAGTCGACGAAGAACTCTGTAGGGTAAGGCAGGTCCTAGTCAATAACGGCTTCTCCAATGGTTTCGTCGAAGACATCATAAGATGGAAAGTGAAAAGCCATGCAACCTCTGAAGAGACAACTAACACAACACCTATACCCCCTATTAGACTATTTTACAGGAACTTCTTTTCCACAGCTCATAAAACGGAGGAAAGGGTCCTGAAAGATATTATTAATAGAAACGTTATCCCTACAGACAAAAATCAGAGGATACAACTGACGATTTACTATAAAACCAGAAAAACGGCCAGCCTACTCATGAGAAACTCTCCAGACACAAAACAGAACGCTTTAAAAGAGACTAACGTCGTCTATGCCTTCAAATGCCCTCTTGGGGACTGTAAGCTCCAAAAAACCCAGTATATAGGCAAGACAACAACATCTCTTTCTAGGCGTTTAACGATGCATAAGCAACAGGGCTCCATTAAGGAACATATAATCTCTTCCCATAACCAAACCATCGCCAGAGAAATCCTAGTAAACAACACAGAAATCATCGATAGATACAGCGATAGCAGGCGGCTTGACGTTTGCGAGGCACTACACATCAAGAAGTCAACACCAGCAATCAACAGCCAATTATTGCACAACTATATTCTACCCACCTCAAGACTCCGCTCCAATATAGAAGCATCAAGAAATATGGACCAATAGGCTTTCTACAAACACTTCTATTCAATACCCATTGTTTCTGTTCTGTCTTGTGTTGATACTTTTAATACCCTATTAATATCCCCTCCTGTTCTATCTTGTGTTAATGCCACATCATCCTTACCACCTCACTCAAATGTAGATATAAAATCAGAGATACGTTCTAATCAGTTGTGTATTTGTGAAGTCTTTGAAAATGTAATAAGTTTTACGAAACGCGCCCGTGTCGCGTCAGACTGGAAATAAAAATGAATTTTGGAGAAGTGATTTTTGATTTACCTCCAACAGTGAAGCGTAATGTACGAAAGATTGAGAAAATTCGTGTTAGAATTATTAATCTTACTTTTTCGGTCATATTTAATAATATATGTCTACAGGAAAGACTGCTACCAAAATATACTAATATTAAAGTGCACGACCCAGCAGCAAGGAATCAAGCCTTCACGATAAAATATCGCCAGGATCTGATTCGTGATCAGATATACAAGGCAGAGAATGAAATCAAAGACAACAAAACACAACTACTTCATGCTACAAACGAGTGGAGAAATAGCAACATCGACCATAGTATCCGTACCCGCATTGAACAACACCTCGACATCCTCACAGACCAACATCACCTCAGCACTGAAACAAGGATTATCAAGAAACTAACAACATTATATGGAGGACCTATGGCAATTCCACGACCAAGAGATGGCTTCCTGAACCTTGCAGGAATTAACCTCACTGAGGACCAAGTCACTCTCCTAAATCTGGGCATAAACTGTCATGTTATGTCCAGACCGAGTGAAATGGCCCGGAAAGTAGAGTTGGAAATTCTGTTGGACGACATATTCGACCTCGAGACACAAAAGAAGGTCACTACCAAAGATACCTTACAAGCAGAACTTATTGCAGAAGGAGGAAAGAATCGAGGCAACTACAGAAGCACCATACTGTCCCCCGAGCTTAAAGCGGCAGCTAAAAGCCTTCGTGAGAACAAGGTGATAGTTGTCAGGAGAGGTGACAAGTCGCCAATATATGTCATTCTTAAAAAAGACGAATATCTGGCGAAAATGAACATCATACTCTCTGACCAAACTAAGTTCCAAAGGGTAACGAAGGACACTACAGCCGAATTAAAAGCAAAGGTCAACAAACTGATCGAAACTGTAAACGCCAAGAAATCCGGACTCCACCTGCCAAAGATCATTGGGGAATATAAACCTGGATATGCGTATGGAAATGTCAAGACGCACAAGCCTGGAAACCCACTTCGGCCAATCATTAGCCAGATACCCACACCCACGTACAGACTGGCAAAGCGACTCAACGGCCTGCTGACTCCTTATGTTCCTTGCGCCTTCAGCCTGAAGTCTCCAAAGGAATTTGTGGACTTACTGCGGGGCACACGGGCCACAGGGATAAGAGCCTCGTTGAACGTAGAATCGCTGTTTACCAACGTACCTGTGGACGAGACAATCGGAATGATAGCCGACTGAGTGTATCGTGATCCAGCCTGTACTCCTCTTGACATGCCAGAAAGTATTCTGAGGAAACTACTCCAAGCTTGTACTAAAGAGGCACCCTTCTTGAGCCCGGATGGGCACATGTATAAGCAAGTAGATGGGGTCGCCATGGGTTCTCCCCTAGGTGTCCTGTTTGCAAACTTCTACATGGGTACCATCGAGCAAAAAGTCTTACTCGACATGAACTTGAAACCGGCCATATACTGCAGGTATGTTGACGACATTTTTACACAGGTACCTGATGTCAGACATCTGCAGAAGCTGAAGGAGGCATTTGAGCAGAGTTCCGTGCTGCGTTTCACTTACGAGACGGAAAAGGATGGGAAGCTGCCCTTTCTAGATGTAACAGTCATGGAAAAGGGCGGAGGTTTCCACACTGCAGTCTACACTAAGGAAACAAACATAGGAATGTGCCTAAATGCCAACAGCGACTGCCCTGACAGGTACAAGAGGAGTGTTGTTAACGCATACGTCGACCGTGCTCTCAGCCACAGCTCAGAATGGAAGCAAGTCGACGAAGAACTCTGTAGGGTAAGGCAGGTCCTAGTCAATAACGGCTTCTCCAATGGTTTCGTCGAAGACATCATAAGATGGAAAGTGAAAAGCCATGCAACCTCTGAAGAGACAACTAACACAACACCTATACCCCCTATTAGACTATTTTACAGGAACTTCTTTTCCACAGCTCATAAAACGGAGGAAAGGGTCCTGAAAGATATTATTAATAGAAACGTTATCCCTACAGACAAAAATCAGAGGATACAACTGACGATTTACTATAAAACCAGAAAAACGGCCAGCCTACTCATGAGAAACTCTCCAGACACAAAACAGAACGCTTTAAAAGAGACTAACGTCGTCTATGCCTTCAAATGCCCTCTTGGGGACTGTAAGCTCCAAAAAACCCAGTATATAGGCAAGACAACAACATCTCTTTCTAGGCGTTTAACGATGCATAAGCAACAGGGCTCCATTAAGGAACATATAATCTCTTCCCATAACCAAACCATCGCCAGAGAAATCCTAGTAAACAACACAGAAATCATCGATAGATACAGCGATCGCAGGCGGCTTGACGTTTGCGAGGCACTACACATCAAGAAGTCAACACCAGCAATCAACAGCCAATTATTGCACAACTATATTCTACCCACCTCAAGACTCCGCTCCAATATAGAAGCATCAAGAAATATGGACCAATAGGCTTTCTACAAACACTTCTATTCAATATCCATTGTTTCGTGTTCTGTCTTGTGTTGATGAAATTAATACCCTATTAATACTCTTGTTCTGTCTTGTGTTGATGAAATTAATACCCTATTAATACCACAGCTTGTTCTGTCTTGTGTTAATGCCACATCACCCCTTCCACCTCACTCAAATGTAGATATAAAATCGGAGATGCGTAAGTTCTATTCAGTTGTGTATTTGTGAACTAAAGTCTTTGAAAATGTAATAAGTTTTACGAAACGCGCTCGTGTCGCGTCAGACTAGAAATAAAAATGAATTTTGGAGAATTGATTTTTAATTTACCTCCAACAGTGAAAAGAAATGTACGAAAGATTGAGAAAATTCGTGTTAGAATTATTAATCTTACTTTTTCGGTCATATTTAATAATATATGTCTACAGGAAAGACTGCTACCAATATATATATATATATATATATATATATATATATATATATATATATATAATGCACATCTTGCCTAAACACGCAAGAGAAGTTATACAACTTTAGAACACTTTCCCACCAGGAGACTCGAACCCTAGCCAACACAGAAGCCTTACAGCAACAGGCATAACTGGTATGCCTTTAACCCACTGCACCAAGCTCAGACCCTTAAAAGAGATGGTAATTTTGGAGTATTTATACCCCCCCCCCCCCAAAGATCACCATCTCCTAAAGGCAACTAGAGTTAGTGAGGGGTCACTCACGTGCTTTCATCAAATTCTTGTTAACATGGGAGAACTCGGTGTCTATGCTAATTGCACAACTTGCCTAAACACGCAAGAGAAGTTATACAACTTTAGAACACTTTCTCATAGGAGACTCGAACCCTAGCCAGCATAGAATCTTGAGATCTTGAGACTTACTGCCTAATGCATTCCATCTGTTAACTACTCTGACACTGAAAAATATCCTTCTTACGTCCCTGTGGCTCATGTGGGTACTCAGTTTCCACCTGTGTCCCCTTGTTCGCGTCCCGCCAGTGTTGAATAGTTTATCCTTGTTTACCCGGTCGATTCACCTGAGGATTTTGTAGGTTATGATCATGTCCCCCCCTTATTCTTCTGTCTTCCAGTGCCGTAAGGTGCATTTCCCGCAGCCTTTCCTCATAACTCATGTCTCTTAGTTCTGGGACTAGTCTAGTAGCATACCTTTGGACTTTTTCCAGCTTCGTCTTGTGCTTGACATGGTACGGGCTCCATGCTGGAGCCGCATACTCCAGGATTGGTCTTACATATGTGGTGTACAAGATTCTGAATGATTCCTTACACAGGTTCCTGAACGCTGTTCTGATGTTAGCCAGCCTCGCTATGCCACAGACGTTATTCTTTTTATATGGACTTCAAGAGACAGGTTTGGTGTGATATCAACTCTTAGATCTTTCTCTCTGTCTGTTTCATTAAGTACTTCATCTCCTATTCTGTATCCTGTGTCTGGCCTCCTGTTTCCACTGCCTAGTTTCATTACTTTGCATTTACTCGGGTTGAACTTCAACAGCCATTTGTTGGACCATTCACTCAGTCTGTCTAGGTCATCTTGTAGCCTCCTACTATCATCCTCTGTTTCAATCCTCCTCATAATTTTCGCATCGTCGGCAAACATTGAGAGGAACGAATCTATACCCCCTGGGAGAACATTTATATATACCAGAAACAGTATAGGTCCAAGGACTGACCCCTGCGGGACTCCACTTGTAACGTCTCGCCAATCTGAGACCTCACCCCTCACACTGACTCGTTGTCTCCTGTTGCTTAGGTACTCCTTTATCCAATGGAGTACCTTCCCTTTTACTCCAGCCTGCATCTCCAGCTTTTTCACTAGCCTCTTGTGTAGCACTGTATCAAAATACATACTGTATTTCTGACAATCCAAAAATATGGTGTCTGCCCACCCTTCTCTCTCTTTCTCCTTGTTTTTGTTGCCTGGCCGTAGAATTCAAGTAACCCTGTGAGGCAGGACCTGCCATCCCTGAACCCATGTTAATGCTGTGTTACAAAGTTCCTTTGCTCCAGATGCTCCACTATCTTTTTTCGCACAATCTTCTCCATCAGCTTGCATGCTTTGCAGGTTAGGGACACTGGCCTCCTGTCAATCCCTTTCTTGTATATCGGGACTACGTTAGCTGCTTTCCAAATATCTGGCAGTTCCCCTGTTGCCAGTGATTTATTATACACTATGGAGAGTGGTAGGCACAGTTCTTTTGCGCCTTCCTTTAGCATCCAAGGGGAGTTTCCATCTGGGCCTATAGCCTTTGTCACATCCAACTCTAGTAAACACTTCCTTACTTCCCCGCTGGTAATCTCAAACTCTTCCAGTGGTTTTTGGTAAGCTATTCCCTTTCCTATCTCTGGAATTTCTCCTTGCTGTAAGTTGAAGACCTCCTGGAATTTCTTATTCAGTTCCTCACACTTCCTTGTCATTTGTAGTTAATCCTTCCGCCCCTATCCTTAATGTTATAACCTGTTCCTTTACTGTTGTTTTTCTCCTGATGTGGCTATGCAACAATTTAGGCTGAGTCTTTGCCTTGCTTGCGATGTCATTTTCGTATTGTCTTTCTGCCTCTCTTCTCATCATGAACTATTCATTCTTGGCATTCTGGTATCTTTTTCTGCTCTCCAGTGTCCTGTATTCCTATAGTTTCTCCATGCCCTTTTACTTTACTGTTTAGCTAGCCTACATCTCTGATTAAACCATGGGTTTCTCATCTTCATTTCTCTGTTTTCCTTTTGGACTGGAACAAACTTGTTTGCTGCGTCCTTGCACTTCTGCGTGATGTAGTCCATCATATCTTGGGCCATCTTTTCCCTGAGCTCTTTTTCCCATGCTATATCTGTTAGGAATTTTCTTATCCCCTCATATTTTCCCTTTCGGTATGCTAACCTTTTGGTTACGGTATCCCTCCTCAAGTTCAATAACCCTTCTTCAATATGGTACTCAAACGCCAGTACACTGTGGTCGCTCATTTCTATTGGGTCTTCACAACCGATTTCTCTTATGTCAGAATCGTTCAGAGTGAAGACTAGTTCGAGTCTCGCTAGTTCGTCATTGCCTCTCATCCTTGTGGATTCTCTGACATGTTGGGTTAAAAAGTTTCTAGTCACCACCTCCAATAGTCTGGCTCTCCATGTATCCTCGCCTCCATGCGGTTCCTTGTTCTCCCAGTCAATCCTTCCGTGATTGAAGTCGTCCATGATGAGCAGGTGGGATCTATTTCTACAGGCAGCAGAGGCTGCCCTCTCAATTATACTGTTAACTGCCATGTTGTTGTTTTTGTACTCTTGACTGGGTCTTCTGTCATTTGGTGTGTGTGTGTGTGTGTGTGTGTGTGTGTGTGTGTGTGTGTGTGTGTGTGTGTGTGTGTGTGTGTGTGTGTGTGTGTGTGTGTGTGTGTGTGTGTATGTGTGTGTGTGTGTGTGTTTACTAGTTGTGTTTTTGCGGGGGTTGAGCTTTGCTCTTTCGGCCCGCCTCTCAACTGTCAATCAACTGTTTACTAACTACTTTTTTTTTTTTCCACAACACACACACACCCCAGGAAGCAGCCCGTGACAGCTGACTAACTCCCAGGTACCTATTTACTGCTAGGTAACAGGGGCACTTAGGGTGAAAGAAACTTTGCCCATTTGTTTCTGCCTCGTGCGGGAATCGAACCCGCGCCACAGAATTACGAGTCCTGCGCGCTTTCCACCAGGCCATGAGGCCCCTTGTGTGTGTGTGTGTGTGTGTGTGTGTGTGTGTGTGTGTGTGTGTGTGTGTGTGTGTGTGTGTGTGTGTGTGTGTGTGTGTGTGTGTGTGAGTGTGTGTGTGTGTGTGTGTGTGTGTGTGTGTGTGTGTATGAAACAAAGCTTGACGGATCTTCAAGCCGTAAACCACTATAAACTATGATTCTATCAGGATTCGAACTTGGGAGGAAAATGATGTGTTCATTCTCACATTTGTTTATGCTAAGGAATGTTATTTATTGTGTCACATGTGCAAGTTTTTACCTGCATTAGCACCATCACTTTATTTAGTCCTGGAGGGTTAGTCTATTGGACAACGTTACTCATCCTGCGAGGGAACATCCACAGCAGCGTAAACAACACCGACAAATAATGTAATTTCTGTAACTTTCTGGGACTTTCATTACTGTAATCTGCCATAATCAGTAACATGAACATAAATATTGACGAGGACGTAAACATACCGCTGCCGTGAATGTAGCGGATGAGGGAGGAGTACACTTCAGCGTCGTTCAGGATGGCCAGGTCGCCGCCAAGACTCCTACAGTGGGTGCGCATTGTATCCCAGCTGCCTGTGTTCGAGACGTCAACATAGAGGCAGCGTCCTCCCACATCATGGAATGGTGATGTGCAGCTGGTGCCTGAAGGACAGACGAAGCGAGTTTAGAGGCTCAGAAAGCAGTGATTATATAAATTGTGTCTTATTGAGGTGTGGTATGTGGTCTGTTACGATCCACAAGTCCACTTGGTTTCTTTGAGTCATTCTTACCTAATACCAGTATACGCGACTGCCAAAAGACTGTCATACTACCAGTGCAGGACAAACTACCAGTGTGGGACAAACTACCAGTGTGGGACAAACTACCAGTGTGGGACAAACTACCAGTGTGGGACAAACTACCAGTGTGGGACAAACTACCAGTGTAGGACAAACTACCAGTGTGGGACAAACTACCAGTGTGGGACAAACTACCAGTGAAGGACAAACTACCAGTGTAGGACAAACTACCAGTGCAGGACAAACTACCAGTGTGGGACAAACTACCAGTGTGGGACAAACTACCAGTGTAGGACAAACTACCAGTGCAGGACAAACTATCAGTGTGGGACAAACTACCAGTGTAGGACAAACTACCAGTGCAGGACAAACTACCAGTGCAGGACAAACTACCAGTGTGGGACAAACTACCAGTGTGGGACAAACTACCAGTGTAGGACAAACTACCAGTGCAGGACAAACTATCAGTGTGGGACAAACTACCAGTGTAGGACAAACTACCAGTGCAGGACAAACTACCAGTGCAGGACAAACTACCAGTGTGGGACAAACTACCAGTGCAGGACAAACTACCAGTGTAGGACAAACTACCAGTGCAGGACAAACTACCAGTGTGGGACAAACTACCAGTGTAGGACAAACTACCAGTGTGGGACAAACTACCAGTGTGGGACAAACTACCAGTGAAGGACAAACTACCAGTGTAGGACAAACTACCAGTGCAGGACAAACTACCAGTGTGGGACAAACTACCAGTGTGGGACAAACTACCAGTGTAGGACAAACTACCAGTGCAGGACAAACTATCAGTGTGGGACAAACTACCAGTGTAGGACAAACTACCAATGCAGGACAAACTACCAGTGCAGGACAAACTACCAGTGTGGGACAAACTACCAGTGCAGGACAAACTACCAGTGTAGGACAAACTACCAGTGCAGGACAAACTACCAGTGTGGGACAAACTACCAGTGTAGGACAAACTACCAGTGTGGGACAAACTACCAGTGCAGGACAAACTACCAGTGTAGGACAAACTACCAGTGCAGGACAAACTACCAGTGTAGGACATACTACCAGTGCACGGCAAACTACCAGTGCAGGACAAACTACCAGTGTAGGACAAACTACCAGTGTAGGACAAACTACCATTAAGGAGGAACTACTGCTTACCACCAGCCTTGGAGGAGACAGTTGTCATGCCACCATTAACGACGGCTGCTGCTCCTGGGGAAGAAGAGAAGACTTTAGTGACTGTATCACTTGTTAGTGAAGCTTTATTAGATGTGGGTACCCGGCGGTGCCCGGGTCGACCCGTGCACCACACATCTTCCACATGTCTGTGCGTTTTTCTCTATGTCTGTCTGTCTGTCTCTCTCTCTCTCTTGCTATATAGTCTATATTCTATATATGCAATATATATTGCAATAAAGGCTTGGCACTTTCCCCTGATAAATCTGCCTGTCTGTATCTCTGTCTTTCTCTCTCTCTCCCCATCTCTCTTTTTCTATCATTCTTTTCTCTCTCTCTATCTTTCTTTCCCTATCGCTCTCCCTCCCCATTAATCTCTTTCTCTCTCACTTTGGCAGGGTATCGTGTGTTCATGTTAATTTCATGCCCCTCCAGACCCACCCATCTTGTGCACTTACCCAACAGCACTTACTAGGAAAACTTTAGTGAAGCTCGCCCCAATATTCTGGCCTCCAACACACATTCCCATTTACAGATACAAATAATACTGTAAGTTTGCACCTATGATGTTATTCGTATAATGTTCTTCTGTTAAGTATTTTAGGAAACAAATTCCATAATCTCTTAAGATGCTATATAATAGAGACGTGTTAATAATGATAAAACTTGAGAATTTTGTGAATAAATCCATCAACTTGTGATGGTTTCCAGTGTTCTTTGACTTAGAAGAAATTATTTCCCAAAATATTATCCATATCTAAAAGAAAAAAAGAATTTGTTAACTTTTTATATCTATTTCATTTTTATTATTAACCGAAAATTTCATTTAATTATTAACCGATTTAAACAGTTTTAAACGTTGAATGATCAACATTTTCAAGTCAGAGACTTAAAATGTCCAATACGTTTCTGAACTTATGGAGGTTGACATTGTAACTCTGAAAACATCATACATTTTCAGAGTTACAATATAAATGTTCTATATAAATGTTTGCCAAAATTCATGAAAGAAGATTCCACATGTCATTACAAACTGTAAAGTAAAAACTAAAACCAGAAAAAATAAATATAAAATAAATAATTAATCAAAGTTCCATCATTAACAAGAATATTTGACGTTTGAACTTCATCTTTCAGGAACTGAGGAACGTCGAGTAGACGGTCTGTGGTGAAGAGTGACTCCAGAGTATTGTCTGGCCAGTCTGTCTTCAGTATAGCAACAGGCCTCACCCACAAGACAAAACTCCCCTGTAATAGGAGTGGTCATGGAGTATACTCACCCAGGAAGAGCAGCAGCAGGAGGTAAGAGTGGTCCATGGTGACTGGTTGTGTTGGGGCGGGCGACAGTCACACGGTTTTTATACCCGACCATCACCCCTTCACACCCCTCAGGGCCACCTCTTCAACCCCCCCCCCCAAACCCCCGGGCCACGCCTGAACCCCTTACTACTCCCCAGCTCTCGTGTACCCCCACCCCACCCCCACCCCGCGCGAGCATGTATTCACCTAGTTGTGCTTGCGGGGGTTGAGCTCTACTCTTTAGCACCGCCTCTCAACTGTCAATCAACCAACTGTTGCTACCAAATTTTTGTCGCCCCCCCTTCAACTCACACACACATCCCCAGGAAGCAGCTCAGTAACAGCTGTCTAACTTCCAGCTACCTATTTACTGCTAGGTAACAGGGGCATCAAGGTGAAAGAAACTCTGCCCATTTGTTTCTGCCTGGTCCGGGAATCGAACCCTGACCACAGAATTACGAGTCCTGCTCTGTCATTCAGCTGCCAGACCCAGACTACCATGTGTTTGTACTTACCTAATTGTGCTTGTGGGGGGGTTGAGCTCTGGCTCTTTGGTCCCGCCTCTGAACTGTCATTCAACTGGTGTTCAGGTTCATGCGCCGATTGGGCTCTATCATATCAACACTTGAAACTGTGAATGGAGTCAGCCTCCACCACAACACTTCCTAATGCATTCCATTTGTCTAATACTCTCACACTGAAAAAATTCTTTCCAATATCTCTGTGGCTCATTTGGGCACTCAATTTCCACCTGTGTCCCCAAGTGCGTGTGCCCCTTGTGTTAAGTAGTCTGTCTTTATCTACCCTATCAATTCCTCTGAGAATCTTGTGTGTGGGGATCATGTCCCCCCAAACTCTTCTGTCTCCCAGTGACGTGAGGTTTAATTCCCGTAGTCTCTCATCGTAGCTCATACCCATCAGTTCGAGTACTACTCTGGTAAAAACCTTTGAACCTTTTTCAGTTTAGTCTTATGCTTGACTGAAAAAAGGGGTCCATGCTGGAGCCGCATACTCCAGGATTGGCCTGACATATGTGGTTACCTTGAGGTGCTTCCGGGGCTTAGCGTCCCAGCGGCCCGGTCGTCGACCAGGCCTGGTATACAAAGTTTTGAATGAGTCCTTACACAAGTTTCTAATAACAAGTTTCTGTACTCACCTAGTTGTACTTACCTAGCTGTGCTTGCGGGGGTCGAGCTCTGGCTCTTTGGTCCGGCCTCTCAACTGTCAATCAACTGGTGTACAGATTCCTGAGCCTACTGGGCTCTGTCATAACTACACATGAAACTGTGTATGGAGTCAGCCTCCACCACATCACTGCCTAATGCATTCCATCTGTTAACTACTCTGACACTGAAAAATTTCTTTCTAACGTCCCTGTGGCTCATGTGGGTACTCAGTTTCCACCTGTGTCCCATTGTTCGCGTCCCACCAGTATTGAATAGTTTATCCTTGTCTACCCTTTGTGTGTGTGTACTTACCTAATTGAACTCACCTAATTGTGCTTGCGGGGGTTGAGCTTTGTCTCTTTGGTCCCGCCTCTCAACTGTGAATCAACTGGTGTACAGATTCCTGAGCCTATTTTGTGTGTGTGTGTGTGTGTGTGTGTGTGTGTGTGTGTGTGTGTGTGTGTGTGTGTGTGTGTACTCACCTATTTGTACTCACCTATTTGTGCTTGCGGGGGATGAGCTTTGGCTCTTTGGTCCCGCCTCTCAACTGTCAATCAACTGGTGTACAGATTCCTGAGCCTACTGGGCTCTATCATATCAACATTTAAAACTGTGTACGGAGTCAGCCTCCATCACATCACTGCCTAATGCATTCCATCCGATAACTACTCTGACACTGAAAAAGTTCCTTCTAACGTCTCTGTGGCTCATGTGGGTACTCAGTTTCCACCTGTGTCCCCTTGTTCGCGTCCCACCAGTGTTGAATAGTTCATCCTTGTTTACCCGGTCGATTCCTCTGAGGATTTTGTAGGTTGTGATCATGTCTCCCCTTACTCTTCTGTCTTCCAGTGTCGTAAGGTGCGTTTCCCGCAGCCTTTCCTCGTAACTCATGCCTCTTAGTTCTGGGACTAGTCTAGTGGCAAACCTTTGGACTTTTTTCAGCTTCGTCTTGTGCTTGACAAGGTACGGGCTCCATGCTGGGGCCGCATACTCCAGGATTGGTCTTACATATGTGGTGTACAAGATTCTGAATGATTCCTTACACAGGTTCCTGAACGCTGTTCTGATGTTAGCCAGCCTCGCATACGCCGCAGACGTTATTCTTTTAATGTGGGCGTCAGGAGACAGGTTTGGTGTGATATCAACTCCTAGATCTTTCTCTCTGTTCGTTTCATTAAGTACTTCACCTCCTATTCTGTATCCTGTGTGTGTGTGTGTGTGTGTGTACTCACCTAGTTGTGTCTGCAGGATCGAGCATTGACTCTTGGATCCCGCCTTTCGAGCATCGGTTGTTTACAGCAATGACTCCTGTCCTATTTCCCTATCATACCTGGTTTTAAAATTATGAATAGTATTTGCTTCCACAACCTGTTCCTGAAGTGCATTCCATTTCCCCACTACTCTCACGCTAAAAGAAAACTTCCTAACATCTCTGTGACTCATCTGAGTTTCAAGCTTCCATCCATGTCCTCTCGTTCTGTTACTATTCCGTGTGAACATTTCGTCTATGTCCACTCTGTCAATTCCTCTGAGTATCTTATACGTTCCTATCATGTCCCCCCTCTCCCTTCTTCTTTCTAGTGTCGTAAGGCACAATTCCCTCAGGCGCTCTTCATACCCCATCCCTCGTAGCTCTGGGACGAGTCTCGTTGCAAACCTCTGAACCTTTTCCAGTTTCATTATATGCTTCTTCAGATGGGGACTCCATGATGAGGCGGCATACTCTAAGACTGGCCTTACGTAGGCAGTGTAAAGCGCCCTAAATGCCTCCTTACTTAGGTTTCTGAATGATGTTCTAACTTTTGCCAGTGTAGAGTACGCTGCTGTCGTTATCCTATTAATATGTGCCTCAGGAGATAGATTAGGTGTTACGTCCACCCCCAGGTCTCTTTCACGCGTCGTTACAGGTAGGCTGTTCCCCTTCATTGTGTACTGTCCCTTTGGTCTCCTATCTCCTAGTCCCATTTCCATAACTTTACATTTGCTCGTGTTGAATTCTAGTAGCCATTTCTCTGACCATCTCTGCAATCTGTTCAGGTCCTCTTGGAGGATCCTGCAATCCTCATCTGTCACAACTCTTCTCATCAACTTTGCATCATCCGCAAACATCGACATGTAGGACTCTACGCCTGTAAACATGTCGTTAACATATACAAGAAATAGAATTGGTCCCAGCACCGATCCTTGTGGTACTCCACTTGTTACTGTTCGCCAGTCCGACTTCTCGCCCCTTACCGTAACTCTTTGGCTCCTTCCTGTTAGGTAGTTCCTTATCCATTCTAGGACCTTTCCCCCCACCCCCGCCTGCCTCTCGAGCTTGAACAGCAGTGTGTTGTGTGTGTGTGTGTGTGTGTGTGTGTGTGTGTGTGTGTGTGTGTGTGTGTGTGTGTGTGTGTGTGTGTGTGTGTGTGTGTGTGTGTGTGTGTACTCACCTAGTTGTACTCACCTAGTTGTGTTTGCGGGGGTTGAGCTCTGGCTCCTTGGTCACCTTGTGTGTGTAAGTGTGTGTGTGTGCGTGCGTGCATGCGTGCGTGCGTGTGTGTGTGTGTGTGTGTGTGTGTGTGTGTGTGTGTGTGTGTGTGTGTGTGTGTGTGTGTGTGTGTGTGTGTGTGTGTGTGTGTGTGTGTGTGTGTGTACTCACCTAGTTGTACTCACCTAGTTGTGTTTGCGGGGGTTGAGCTCTGGCTCCTTGGTCTCCTTGTGTGTGTAAGTGTGTGTGTGTGCGTGCGTGCATGCGTGCGTGCGTGCGCGCGTGTGTGTGTGTGTGTGTGTGTGTGTGTGTGTGTGTGTGTGTGTGTGTGTGTGTGTGTGTGTGTGTGTGTGTGTGTGTGTGTGTGTGTGTGTGTGTGAAGCAACAGCTGCCGTCAGTGTTGGGAAGCATCGCCGGCTGACGTCTCCCTCACATTGAGACTCTTAAGTAAACATTGATATGCGGTTTGTCACAGATCTTACGTCAATACAGTAATGAGTTACGCTAGTGTGATGAGGGCCTGGCGTGAGGACCTGTTATGAAGGCCAGATGTGAGTGCCTGGTTTAAGTCACGGGTTTGTATCTACCCAACAATAATTTAGGTAAGCACTGAATCATTAAATGACCTTACATCTATGGCATGAGGAAGGCGATAACAAACCACAACAACAGAGGAAGAGATGTTCTTCGACCAGATGTGTTCACCACCGACATGAACATGTTCACCACCGACATGAACATGTTCACAATATCTCCTGGATGCACTCAAAATTTTCTTAGCGACAAATATTACAGAATTAAGTGCCGTCATCGAACGCCTCTGCACCATTATTAACAGTTCCGAAAAATCATTTTTTAATCATTAAATTTTTTTATAGATATTAGTTGCAGATGTTACTTTCGCAGACTGAGCCACACCTCGAGGGGTAAGAGGGTTGGGGTAGCAGGAATGGGTTCCCTCTCGCCTCCTTGGTGGTGAGGGGGAAGGGGTTCAGGTGTGGCCATTGGTGTTGAGAGGGGGAAGTGTTTCAGGTTTGGCCCTGGGAAGGTATGAAGAAGGGAATCAGGTGTGACCCTGGGTGGTGCGGGGGAAAGGGTTCAAGTGTGGCCCTAAGTGGGGAAGAGGAAGGGGCTCAGTTGTGACCCTGGGGGGTGCAGAATAGGTGATGGTCGGGTATAAAAACAGCGTGACGCTGCCGCCCGTCACACAATACAACCAGTCACCATGGACCACTGTTACCTCCTGCTGCTCCTCCTGGGGGAGTATACTCAACAGCTAGTATATAAACTCCAGTGTATAAACATATTCACCCATATGTATTTATCTATTTCGGGAAAGGATATATGTCCAAATACGTGAATATACATTGCTGATTGATCAGTAAGCTATTGTGGTGGCCCTAATAAACCACGAGCTCCTGATAGGTCTTAAACCAGGTAATAAACTGAAATCTATTGTGTCAAGCAACCATTTGACATATACTGCTAACCTGTCATATAACACCTACTTGTCATCCGAATTAAACATTTGATAACTTCGCGTAAAACAGGAAACGGCATTTACAATCTGTTCATTACTGGAATATTATTACCAGAGTTTTCTGGTAGTTGGTTATAAGTACCTCAGTAGTTATGAAACTTGTTATATACTCTGAGTCTCTTCTTGTTTCAATATACAATGTCACAATAGAGGCTGGTCAATATGCCACTTGGACAAGATCTCTTCAGGTCCCGGACATTACTCGCACGCATCTGTTGCTCTGTGATTCTGCAGAGTTGAGGAAGGAAGTCGTCACCACATGGGGCGGCTGATCTAAACTTGAGGGAGGTTATATGACTACACTCTCTTCCGTCAGGGCTGAGGTCTGTCCCTCGGGTCATGGTGGTCAGCCAGACCATCCCGTCTACCTTCTATACATTCCGCTAAGTCCAGCAGGTCACTAACAGCATCCATAATGTTTACAGGGTCATCAGTCGCCACTGGCCCGCAGAAGGAAGGTGACCCACAGCCCGCAGGTGAGGCTTGACTCTCGTTGTACTTGCAGGACAAACACTGCTTGATAGCAACCACGAAGAGCAAATGGAGCTTATCTTGTACAATCTATATCTATAACATAGAATGTCTGTCTGTTTCTTTACTCTGTTTACTTGTTATTATGTCTGTCCGAGGCTGGAGGCCAGCTCTTGGGGCCCGCCTAATTAAACTTTTCAGGATTAATGTTGATTTTATGGGGGGATTGTCATAAAGGTGTCTTGGTCGACCCATTGCCACACTGGAGAGGGGCATGGCACCAATGCCCATCCTTCACGAAGTTAGTGGATGTGAAATGTTCTGCCAATAATCCATAGACCTTAGCAGTTGTATAAACAATTGTAGTATAAACAATTGTGAATTCAGATATAGATTTTCAAAACGTATGTTTTGATGACAGGTTTCCTTACTGGGCTCAATTTTTTTGTTATAATGACACGGAAATGACGTGTATGGGCATGGAAGAGTGGAGATGTGGAAAGTGCAAATGAGAGTAGGAATATGGGGAGATGAGGAAGAGCATGTGTAGGCAGGTAGGGATCGGAGATAGGGAAGAGTGTATATGGGCAGAAAGGGAAGACACAGGGCATGTGGGTGCTGGGAGGAGATGGCGCGTGTGTATAATAGAGGAGATGTATGTGTGTGGGTGGTTGGGAGGGTGTGTGGATGGGGGGAATATAGATGGCGTGAAGATGTTTATAGTGATGGAGATATGAAGGGTATACGGATGAAGAGAGTATATATGGGAGACCTGGGCACCGGATCAACCCGGGCACTACCGAGTACCCCATCTAGTAAATAAATTAATGGATACTGTCTTACACATTGGTTAAGATTGGTTATACACAGGAAAATTCATACTTCTTAACACTGCGACCCATCCCCGTCTTCCAGTTAGTGTGTCCAGAACTGTTCGAAGAAGTGGGCGGCAGATGCCTCCATTTTGATAACGTAAACACTGGCACGTGATATACGAAGCGTCAGATCTGTGAGGGTATTTGAGGAGACCTCATCAAGCTGGACAGCGGTGACCTGTATGCTGCTATCATGCGTCACATGCACGGCAACGGTAGGTGGGCACAACTGTGGTAAATACTCTCCTTTTTAGAGAGAACAGAGTTAAAATACGGGCAGAGAGAGGAAGGGGGAGAAGAGAACACAAGAACCCCCCCCCCCCCACCGTGTTACAATGGTGGACAGCGGTGGTTTCAACAATTTTGTTTGAAATTGTTGAAACCACCAGGACAGCCGCGGGCCAGGATTAGCAGTGCGCCTCACAACAGGGCGATTGAGTGGGGATTGGCGAATCTTAGGGTTATGCGGGCTGATACGATTAAGGATTAGTTAGTAAGTTAGGCTGTTAATTAAGATTCATTGGCTAAGGAGACCGCTCGGAGTTGATTGGACTGGGTACTTTACTCGACCCATTGCAATTGATTCAGAGGTGTTGGGAGCCACCATACTCTCAACAGCAGTTCCTTGTGGGCTGGCTGGGCGGATTTATCTGTGGGACGCCAGGAGATTTATCCGAGGGCGTTAGTAGACGACCCAAAACGCAAGGAAAAACGTAAATCCGTGAAGGGCGTCGCGGCCTCCGAGGGACGGACTAGTAAACTACCTAGCAGCGATTCGACGACTAAGTGATCACACACTTAGTGGAGGTTGAGTCGTCTCTAGTCTTAATTGTTGCTGAAAGCTGCGTGTCGCTCTGTTAGAACCTAGATGGTCGAGTCCCATAAGCTAGGCGCGGTACGGCGAGCTGGTAGGAGCGATTATAGGATTAAGGCAAGTGAATTTTAGCATTAGGTATAGTTAAATTTATATAAAGTAATTCCAATTATTGGCGTATTCTAGAGGTTAAAAATTTTTGTTTCCCCTAAATTCAATCCCCGGTTAAAATTTTTCCCAAGTGTTTAGTATTTTCTTGCATATTAGGCTAAGTGCGTACATTAAACTTTGCTATTCCCTATTGTATTAGTCTAAGTCAGAGGTGTGGTTTTCTAGAGCGTAGTTAATCCTCTGGACTTAGGACTATATGTCGGTCATTATAGTTAGTGAAGGAATTATGTTAAGGGATAGTAATTTTCGTTGTAAATGTTTAATAGTTCGTGGAATATTTCTAAGTATCTTGGGATAAGTTTTCGGCTAAGTCAGCGTCGGGAAGTCGTTAACTGTAATTAATTGGTATTCGTGAGTAACGTATATGATCTGGGTATCATTAGGATTCCCCAGTCGATGCGAGTGATATTATTCTAGTTTTTTACCAGTAAGAGGGTAGAATTGCATTTTTAGACAGAATTTTTGGTAGAAATGTAGGTGGAAGAATTTTCTAAGTCCAGCTTGGGCTAGAATCGGACTATTTGGCGAAAATTCGAATTTTCATGTTTCATGTATATTCTGGGGTCAGTATTACCCCTCTAGTGCGCGAAAGGGACGTAATTCTGTTCTTAGGCATTAAACAGTGATAATTACATTTTTGCCGAATTTAGTTATTTTTCGAGAAAATCATGTTTTAATTTTGTCAGAGTCCACTTGAGGTGAAAACCTCGGATTTTGACGAAAATTCGAATTAATGAGTGTTGAAACCGCTCGATGTGTCGGTATTGTTCTGCATACAGCGTCAGTATTAAAGAACAGCGTATTTATATCTGGGAACGAGAAACCCATTTTGGCGAATTAAGGAGTTTTGCGATATTTGGGGTGATAGATTTTTTTTCGGGTGCAGAAAAAATTGGCAGAGTCCAGCATTGAGTAAAAACGCAGTTTTTGGTGAAAATTCAATTTTGGCAAGGAAATATATGTCCTGGGTGTCTATATTAATCACTAGAACGGTTTTGTAAAGTAAAACTAGTATTTTCCTTCAGAATAAAAAATTGTGATTTTTCAGCGTATAAGCGAAAAAGTGCGGGACTTAGTTTTTTTTCAGTGCAGCTGGTCCCGCTCCATCAGTCATCAGTGGCCACGCTGTTCACTTCAAGTGCGTCTAGTGTTCAAGTACAGTAAATATTCTTTATTTAATCCATCACGAGTGCTGCACGTTAGTTACTGTTATCATTTTAATTGTTTTACATAAATTAGATTCTTTAATTTTTTTTAACGTAGAGGACTTTGCTTTCAGTAATAGGACTGCGGGTTATTTCACGGTCAGACACGAGTGCGGGGCAGACGCTCATTCATTGGACTCACATCAGCGATTCTCTCGATTATTCGTTGTATTTCCTATTTTGGGAATTTCGTTGGTTTTCACAAAATCACATAGAAAGAGTTGTGATTTTATTTTATTTGTGTAAGATCACGGTTGTAGTGAGTCCGGGTCGAGGGTGTATTAAAAGGTAGTTACAAGAGACATGGCACACCAGGAATTACAAGACATGTTTAACCCAGGCAGTGACCAGTCAGTAGGGACCAGTGGGAGTGAAAGTGTAGAAGACAGCTCCTCTTCCAACACTACGGGGGACCGCTCAGGTAGCTCAGCTGATGCCACAGGTGGGGGTCAGTGGGACTGAGGCGACGGGGTCACGGGTTCTGCATGGGACTGGGCAGTCGAGGGTATCTTCCCATTCCAGTACAGATACGATTATTGACATGAGTGGGGAATCTCGCGAGGATTCGTCCCAAGAGTGGGGGGAGCCGTCTTGGGTTCCCCCACAGACAACATCGACGCCATACCAACAGGGTATACAGAGAGCTGGACAGGGGGCGTCAGTTAGTACGGTAGGACGTTGTGAGATTTTTTTCTACGCCAACCTCCCTTAGGAGGTAGACTACAAGTTTAAAGGCTGCTCACGGCAGTTAAGCATGAGTCCAATAGAAAAAGGAAAAGCGGGAGCAAACCGCCAGGCCTCCACCACAAGGGGTGAAAACCTGTCCACAATAGGCCGCTGGCTCCTCCTAATTAAACAGGACGTTAAAACTAATAAAGGGTAACAGATGGGTTCTCACAATCAAATATTTATATTTGATGTGGCGCTGTGAATTGGAATTCGAATTCCCAAGAACATCCGTCATATCAAGATCACATCAACATTTAATCGTAATATGCAGAAATATGTGTGGAATAATATGGTTGAAGGGTTGACAACAAAGACCGTTTTCTATAACATAACAATTTATTAATAACAAGAGACTAACTACTACATTACCGAGTTTACGTTACGTTAATGTCCATCCAGTGGCACGATAACAAACAGCTAAATAGCAACCCTTGCTGTGAGGCTGCATACTGAACTAACCTGAACACAGGTGTGCCCACTGATGACGCAATATTGCAAATCAAAGAAAAATATCACAGACTAAGTTACACCACAGCGAATGGTTACGTTATTGTCCATCAAGTGGCATTTGCAACACAGCTATTCAACAGCCCCTCGTGAAGTGACAGCAGGCTCCATCTTGCTGACACTTCGGGCTGACAACATGAACTAACTGAACAAATGAAGATATCCACTGAAGACACAAGCATGCAATCAATAGTGTCTCGGTTTCCCTGACAGCTACTATAATCACAAGCTTAGGGGTCCTCCCGCCCCCCAGGAGAGACCCACGTAACAAGGCGGATAGTCCAACAGTGACTCTCCCTATCACAACCCAGTGTGAACACTCTTTGCAACTCCCTACAAGGAGTTGCACTGTAAACAGTAAACAAAGACAGGCAAGGCGGGATTCTGGGACACAGCTCCCCAAATTCCTAGATTACTCTACTCTCGTCACCAGACGACAACCAAAAGAAATTGCCTTAAGTGATTAATTACGTTAATTGAAAGATCGCAGCAGTCAGCAACAAAGTACTACGGTAATCACTAACAATTGTCTCACACTAGACAACAACATGATGATACTCTACGTTAATCATTAACACTTGTCTCTCTTGTTAACAATAACTCAAACTTATATTACATCACACTTGACTCCTAGCAAGTATTCAGTGAGTAATCCTCCATTAAGGTCAAACGGACCACTAATTACATCCCCATTGAGTTACGTTAACTAAGCCTACTCTAACTTGGTAGCTTCTCAACAGTCTGTGTCAAAAAAATTACTAGTGAGTGCTAATTACCCTAATTAACTCTGAGCAATTAATTAACTGTCACCAGGACCGATAATTAAACATCCATAAATACGTCTCATTCCGCACTGCCTAAGCAGGTCTCATCAAATACTGTGGATTCACAGGAAAGGAATTAATTACCCCGAATTAACTTGAGTGCCATTAATCCACTGTCCTCAGTCAGGATATGATTAATACAACGATATATGCTAGCTCCATGACCTCGCTTTAACGAGTCATCTGAGCCCTCCAGACGTTAATTACTCCACTAATTAACATGAGCCACTAATTGCTATACCCCAGAAAGGTAATTAGACTCGAGCAAATTACGTTAACACAAATACTGACAGACTCTGACAGATTCTCTCCCACTACGAGAATTCATGATGAGAAGGCTAATTACATAAATAGCTAGAGTGGTCAATTAATTGTCACACGGACAATTAATTGCTACCGAGACGTATCTCACTCAAGCCCAACGCTGTTATCTCATAACAGCCCTCACTCACTCAACAATAAGTGTGCACCCCTTATCCAGTTAATACCCCAATTATTAACACACTGAATCCTTAAGTCCTCAACACAACTTAAAGAAACAAAGTAACCCCAGTGTTACATAGGTCACATTACAATGGCATTCAACAACACAAATGCACTGCCCACATACGGTTGCGGCTACTGCAACTCCTTAATTACTGTGCCCGCACAATAATGACACACGGTTGTGCAACAACATGAGTATACCAATATTACTGCCCCCCCTTTTCTTGCAACCGTTGCAAAGGACTACTGTGAGCACACACTTACCTCAGCAAGGCAATTAACCAATCAACTGCCTGCTCTCGTTAAGTACTGTGAATTCCCCTGAATAATCCTAGAGGTCCCTTAAACCCTCAACACAGCTCCCAGGGCAGCAATATCGTATAAACTGATAACAACACTGCACAAACCTGCAACATAATGATGCCGTCAGCATACCAAACATGCTAATGACATCATTAGGCAATCAGTCAGCAATCACATCTACTGACTCACCACACAACACAGTACATAAAACATGGGAATGAACACATAGAAATGGCATTCACATAATCAATGAAATTTATATCAACAGGTAAATGTAACTCTAACTATACAGACCTCAGGGCATCCACTGACATCCCTGCAACATAATGATTATAATTATTCATGCTGGTACTCCATCGCACTAATCCAGTCTGACCGATTATATAGAATCGACAACTGGATTATTTATATGGTAAATCTCTACACTGACCGATTACATACTCGAGTCAGTCTACACACATTGATATATATATATATAACTACAGTGTGGTCGTGTACAACATCTATCTCCAGGTACCGCCCTACCAGTCACCTGGACGTGCCACTGACAGCTGTCTCTCAGCTGCTTCCCTAGCCTGGCAGGCTATGGGACAACACAGCATTACCGTGAATTTCCCCTAATACTGAGACACTGTTACACTGGCTATTGTACTCACGTTTTCCTCACATTTCACTCATTTCCCAGGTCACTACCTCTCGGGCTGTCAACACTTAGCTTGCTCCTCGTGCGTCGACAAGATGTGGCCGTAGGCTGTCCCGGGAAAGTGGCCAAGTGGCCCAAGGGGGTGCCCACCGTGTGGCCCACAGCGCCCCTCCCGTGCTGAGAGGGAGGTGGTAGCCGGTGCGCGGGTGGCCTGGGGTAGCCGGCGCGCGGGCAGGCAGGGTGGCTGGGCCAGACGGGCCGGCGGGTGGGTGGGGTGGGCGGGCCGGGCGGGCGGGAGGCTGGGGTGGCCTGGGGGTGGCCTGTGGGTGGCCCCCGGGCATACGCACGTGGATGGGGAATCACCAACAACCCCATCAAACCAGAGCCTGCCTTGCTCTACACTGGGGTGACAATGGCTGGCGGCGTCACCACACTGACGCCGCCTGGCGGAATTCAAAGTCCCATAGGGGCCTGTAATCTCACCACAATTACACTAGGAGGCCCTGCTCTTATTCCGCCAATTGTCCATCAACACTAGACAGGTTATTCAAACCACCTGTTACACCATGAGGCTCTGCCAGCTGCCTCATGGGTGCCCACTGTCTCTGAGGCTATTTTACTGGTCCTTATGTACCTCATCGGCCCCAAATTTCACGAAAATTGGGCCTAGACACATCCCGGGATGGCAGGAGAGCCATTCCTGCTGGACAACACGGTAACGTCCGCGATTAATGAGGGTGGAGGGGGAAAACTCCCCCCCCCCTCCACCCAGCTACGTCCTCGTCCACCTGCTACCCAGCTCAAACTGACGATTTCGCGGGCTAAGGAAACTCAAAATGCCCATACCTCCACCCCTACTTTGTCTTGACCAATCAGCAGGAAGCCGGCACTGTTTTCTCGTGCCGCTACCAATCACAGCTGTTCGCGCCAAAACACAGCTCGGAGCAGACATGCCTACCCCAATCACAGGCCTCACTCACCCTCAGGCGTCTCGTGACGTCACAAGGAGGGGGAGGCCTAAGACAGTGGCACACTGTCTTACATTGTGGGTGGGAGGGCAACGGTCACCCCACTCTCCCCCACCTCTAACGGTTTTATTCAAGTATCCTCTGGCACCACTCACTTTCCACTCCCATCCTATTTCACAAAAACAGGAAAATCTCTGTAATTCTCTCTACAGAGCAATCACAGACTTCTGACTACTCACAAATGATAGTCCATAGCAAGAGCTTTCATCCAACACCCCACAAGTGTATGTTAGTTTGAAAGCTTCAGTTTCTAGAGTCCATAGAGCGACTAGCGTAATCTAGAAAGTAGGAAAACTAGCTGAGGGAATCTAGATTCCCTCACAGACGTCCGACTTCGTTTGGTAGAGAACCTGGCCAGCATCCGGTTCAACGTGATCATGAACAGCCACACCAACAGCAGGAACTACCCCACATAACACCAATACCACAACACCTAGGTGTACACCTCATCCGTCACTACAACAACCCCAACCCCACCTCCTATACCAACCCCATCCTCAATTCCCATACCAACCTCATCCTCATTTCCTATACCAACCCCAACCTCCATTCTTATACCAACCCTTCCCCCAACCCCAGGCCACTCCATATCCATTCCAACCCCAGGCCACCCCATATCCATTCCAACAGGCCACCCCGTACCCATTCCAAGCCGAGGCCACCCCATACTCATTCCAACCATGGCAACCCCATACCCATCCCAACCCCAGGCCACCCACACCATACCTCAACCCCAACCCCAACCTCAATCCACACCCCAACCCGAGGCCACCCAAACCATACCCCTACCTTCTTCCCAACCCCAGGCCACCCACACCTTACCTCAACCCCAACCCCAACCTCAATCCACACCCCAACCCGAGGCCACCCAAACCATACCCCTACCTTCTTCCCAACCCCAGGCCACCCACACCTTACCTCAACCCCAACCCCAACCTCAATCCACACCCCAACCCGAGGCCACCCAAACCATACCCCTACCTTCTTCCCAACCCCAGGCCACCCACACCTTACCTCAACCCCAACCCCAACTTCAATCCAGTTCCCAACCCCAGGGCCCACCCACTTCCAGTAGCCCCGCGTCACACAAACCGGGAATTGTGAGTCTGATTCCCAAGTTGACTCTGCCGACACTCAGAGGTACGGAGTTGCCGCTTAATAAGGTGGAATGCAACCGCCGATTGGAAGACTGGCTTTGTCAGATTAATACGATGCTGGAGGCTGTCCCAGAGGATAGTTTGAAAATTACTCTCGCTATGGGGGCTTGCGTGGACATAGCCGGTTCACTGGCGAGAGTGACTGAGTTTCAGCACCTGACGACTTGGCCTTAGTTTGTCCAAGCGATTGGGGACAGATTTTAATAAAAGGTGTCAGAAGATGAGGCTCATATTTACCTGCAGTCACTTAAGAAGGATGACTGCAGCACTATCAAAGATTTCGGGACGTTATTATAGAGTAGAGTTGACGATCTCACTACGGAACTGGGGTTAAATTCGAGTCAGGCAGAGCGCTTCGCCAAACAATTGTTCTGCAAAACATTACCTTCTGCTATGGGGCCATTTTTAGTTGCGGAGGGAGCGTTGGTGAGTTATAAGGAACTAGTCCAACAGGCCGCCACAGCCTTAGACAGTCAGATGCGCACGGAGACGCCGGGCACTCAGTTGTCACCATACGTAGAGGCGAGGGAGCCAAGCCGAGTAACTGTGGCGCGGGTTCGTCAAGCGGGTAGCAGCCCTCAGCTGCACGTTCGAGCCACCCTGCGCGGGCTACCAACAGAGACCCGCGGAGGTGTTACTCCTGCGGGAAGCGCGGGCATATACAGAGGGACTGTAAAATCACTAGCACGAAAGAATGAAAGAAGGCTCCTAGTGATGGTAGGCCTACTTTTGAGGTGAAAGTGGAAGGTGTAAGATTAACAGCTTTTGTTGATACAGGAAGCTAGGCAACGGTAATTAAAAAGTCAGCCTTCAGCAGTTTTAGGTATGCACGTCTTAAACGTAGCGCAAAGACATTAACAGCGGTCAATGGGAAAAAGATTGAGATCGTAGGTCAAGGTACAGTTAATTTTGAAATTGATGGGGAATTGGAGCCTCACACATGTACGATCGTACAGAACCCTGATTTTCTGGGTCACATCTTAATGGGAACTGATTTTCTGTCGCGGTTTGATTATTCCTTGTCTGCTCAAAAAGGGGCTAGGAACTGCAGGTTGCAGTTGGGACAGACTTCCTACCCAGTGGAGATGATCGACCATCCCCCAGTTGTAGCTTTAATTACGAGGAAGCAAAAATATAATGCGCACTATCCAAAATTGATTTTTAAGTCTCTTCCAGACACAATTAAGAGGTCGTGTGCATTGCATGCATTGACCAAACAGAGTTGCCCACCACATTCTGTTAAATTTATTAAAGTAGCCGTGGGACGTCACATACAACCAGGTACCACCCTTCAGGTGGCTGGGAGATGTGATAGCTTATTAATTCCTCATCACTTAATTGTAGTGCTCGATAAAGGTGCACTCATTCAAGTTGTCATCTTTCACACAAGACGTTTTGCTTTAGGGCAGGTGATAGGGTATCTCAGGGAACCATGGTGGAGGACACAGAAATCTTTCACCATGAGTCAGCTGAGACGCCAACCGTCACTGCACAATGTAGTGCATTGAATATGATAGATACGAAAACACCATCCAACGTACTGTATGAGACGAGAAATGTTGCACGGAATGTGGAAGAAGTAGAAAAATTAATTTCAGCACTTGATTTGCAACATGTTACACAGGCGGATAAAAAGGTACTGAGAGGAGTTTTGCGAAAATTCCCGAAATTATTTGCGACAGAGGATGACCAGATTGGTCTCCTTGATAAGATCGAGCACAACATTCCAACTGGTGATCATTTGCCTGTGTACACGAGACAGTGGAGGTTGCCGGAACAGGCAAAGAACGTTATCAGGGAGGAGTGCCAGAAAATGTTGAGACAGGGCGTAATAGAGCCTAGTACGTCACCGTGGCTCTCTCCTGTTGTGCTAGTTCGGAAACCGGACGATAGTTATCGTTTTTGTGTTGACTACCGGAAGGTGAACGAATTAACTAAGGGTGATGAGTATCCGTTGCCCCGAATACAGGAGATAATAGATCAATTTGGTGCGGCTAAGTATTTCTCAACTCTTGGCGCGAAATCGGCGTATTGGGCGATTCCGGTGGCAGAACAGGATAGGGAAAAAAACAGCATTCTCGGATGGTAGGCACACTTGTCAATTCCGTAGGATGCCGTTTGGTTTAAAGACAGCGCCTTCGTCGTTTCAGAGGGCCATAAATTTCATTCTTAGTCCGGTACTGGGTAGGCATTCCTTAGCGTACCTGGATGATGTTGTGATATATTCCAGGACGTTTGAGGAACACCTACGGGACTTGACTGAGACTTTGACGTTGTTAGACCAGGCAGGTTTCAGGCTGAATGTTCAGAAGTGCACCTTGGCGGCTCAGAAATTCAAATTTCTGGGGTTCCAGGTGTGCCCAGACGGTATCCGACCTGATCCAGATTCTTGCCGCGCAATTGCTGACATGCCTACTCCAAGGACAGCAAAGGACGTGCATAGGTTTTTGGGGGCGGCCGGATATTTTCGTCGTCATATTGAAGGTTTCGCTGGCATTTCAGCACCCCTGACTGATCTGACAAAGAAAAATGCGAAGTTTGTGTGGAAATCTGAGCATGACGAAGCCTATCGCAAACTGAAAGACCAACTAATCACGACACCGGTATTGGCTATTCCTGATTTTGAGAAAGAGTGGGAGGTGCACACTGACGCCAGCTGTGTAGCTATTGGCGGGTGCTTAATTCAGCGAGATGAGGATAATTTACCCCATCCGGTAGCCTATTTCAGTAGAAAGGTCAAAGGACCTGAAGTTCGCTATTCAGCTACGGATCGGGAGGCACTTGCAGTAGTAGAATCAGTTAGGTATTTCGAGCCTTACCTATTTCAGCGGCACTTTGTAATCTACACAGACCATCGAGCTTTGACACACGTATTTAAAAAGCGAACAAAATGCCCACGAATGTCACGCTGGTCTCACGAACTTTCGGCCCACTCATTCCAGATCTTGTACAAGCCGGGTCCAGCACATGTTGTGCCAGATACGCTAAGTAGAAACATAGCGGCAGTTCAAGATAATGAAAATATTAAAACCATTCCATCAGATAAAATGAGAGAATACCAGATGAGCGAGCCTAGATGGAAAGAAATTATTGAGTATTTAGAGGGAGGAAAATACCCGAAAAAAAAAGAATTTACCTATTCATGATTTTGAATGAAACAGGGTGTCCTGTATTGTGTTAATAGCCAGAATGATAGGGCAGTATTTCAACTAGTTATTCCGGACGCATTGCGGTCATCAGCGTTAAAGCTTGCGCATGCTTCAAAAATTGCAGGGCATCCGGGGGTCTTTAAAACCCACTTAAAAGCAAAGTCTCTATTTTATTTCCCTGGATTACTTTCTGAAGTAATCAATTTCGTGAAGTCTTGCAATCGTTGCCAGAGGAGGAAAGGCACCCTTAAGGTATAAGCCCCACTTCAGGAATTTCCTGAAATTCGTGAACCGTTAGATCGTGTGGGGGCCGATTTGATTGATTTACACCACAGTCATTCAGGGAATAGATACGTGTTGGTGCTAGTTGACCATTTGTCTAGGTACACTACACTAGTTGCATTACCTCAGAAGGATTCTCGTACGGTTGCAGATGCGTTCTTGCGTAAGTTCGTTACTGTATTCGGACCTCCTAAAGTTTTAGTCTCTGACCGGGGTCAAGAATTCAATGGGAATATATTTAGGGAAGTTTGTAAGATTTTAGAGACAACTTCGGCTTTTACAACAGCCTACCACCCACAAGCAAACGGAATGATGGAACGGACTAATCGTTCAGTCAAGGATATGCTTGCAATCCTTGCTGAACATGATGCAAACTCTTGGGATAAACACATACCCTATGTTCAATTAGCCTTGAATACTGCCATCAACAAATCAATTAACACTCAACCACTTCATTTGTTTACTGGTAATTCATGCAATTTCCCCTCAGGTCTGCTTAACAGACATAACGTTGCATACGGAGAGGACTATCCTTCAGAGGTCCTTGGAAAAATGAGAAATGCATGGAATATTGCAGCTGAAGCGTCCAAGAAGGCACGGAATCGATATGCTCATTTTTATGGAAAGAAAGTGCGCCCTCTTGAGTTAAAGGAAGGAAGCCTCGTATTAAGGGTGAATGAGGCTGCACCCGCCAATTAGAGTATGAAACTAACTCCAAGGTGGCGAGGGCCGTATAGAGTAGTTAAAATGGCGGGGCCGGTTAATCTTGTTATAAAAGGTGTATTCGAGGGCCAGGAGGAAAGTACAATTCATGTAAATAAATTGAAACATTATCATGCTAGAGAGGAATTAGAACTGCCTTCAGCGGGTCGAGTTCCTGACTCAGCAGTGCTGACTCGTGGCTTCACCGACGAGTCAGAGGACGAGGATGACCCTCTGTCATCACTCATCAGTAGTCAGGTGCAGTCTCTCCACTCTATGGTGACGAGATCTCGTGCTATACAGTAAAGTAACTTCCTTGTTTAGTATAAATTAGTATTCATTAGATTTTCCTGTAGAGGCAATGAGGTGAACTATTACTATACTAAACTCAGGTAGCAGCTTTTACCGTGCTCTGGGGTTCCACCTCCACCAAACCCAGAGTATATCTATGCTTCCGCTGTGTTGTGTCTGTCTGTTCCCAGGTCTGATTGGTACACCGACCCAGTTGTTCCAGCCACACATGAACCCTTGTCTGTAAAGACCGAGGGGGGAGGCACGTTACACAAAGACCTCCCCCCACCAGACCCAGTAACCCATACATCAGTTACTTTGGGAATGAGTGACTATCCAAGAGTCACCCGGCCGACGCCTCACGTCACTAACGAGGTTAGCAGGGCCAGCGAGCTGTCCACATTTAGCAGTCATCGGAGGTTCCATACAACGCCGGGGTAGCTGTCTCGAGATCACCACTACCCACCTGCTGCGTCATCAAGACTGCAGCCATTCCAGCAGTGTTGGAGGAGAGGTCAAGAAATGGAAAGCACGTAGCAGTACTCACGAATTTCGCCGGAAGATTAATGATTACGTCATCTGAAGCAACAGGAACGCAGAACTAAGGCGGTCACAGGTGGAAGGCACGGTTTCCCTACAGAGTACCGGGACTCGCCAATAGAAGGTCACAAAATTGTCTCCTTTGGCCTAAAGTCGGCGGTACGAGGGTATACACAGTTGGTGTATACGGCCTAGTAACCTGGTGACATCAAGAAACGTCTGAGATGTCGTGAGCAATGATGGAAGACGAGATTCACCTGTTCTGCAAACAAGCAACCCGCCTCTTATGACCTTCTGACATCACTCCTGCTACGAGACACCGTTGGTACATCCAGTCCTGCTCTGATGTGGTCATCTGCGCCGTCAAGTTTAACATCAAGACGGCCGTGTGAACTGTGATTGATATGAAGACGTGTGGACTGTCGAGAGCAAGATTAATGGCCGAAGTAACAGTATTCTACAGCTGTCACTTGGAACTCCGCTCTACTACACTCTGTCGTCATTCAAGAGTACCGGATGGGAGTACAAGAGGACCAGGTATCGATGTCTACGCATGAGAAAAGCAAGATCGACACCGTCATCGTCAGCGACTACATTCAGCATCGATTTTTTTTCTCAATTACTCAATATGAACAATTGATACAAACGATAAAGTTGGCTCTGAACATCTGTATAAAGAATATCTGGACACTTTTGTTAAAATGTTGAAAAACAGATCTAAAATCACATTACTCTATAAATGTTGGAAAACAGATTTAATATAATTATTCTGGTATATAATGATATGAAAATTTCAATCTATAAATTGGTCAGTGATTAAAATCGAAGCCCCTGTGTAATTGTCTAAGCCCTGAACAAACGGCTACGGAAAACTATGTTGTGTGTGTTTTTTTTTTCAGAATGTTTGAACACAGGAGAGGCGGACCAATATAAACATTGACACTCTTATAGTGAGTGTGGACACTTGGCTGTACAGTCAGCTGAAATCCTGTGATATAGTATAGGAGAATTTTTTTTATATATTTTAGATACATGTAATAAACATTAGGTGTGTTCCTTAGCATGTCAAGGTTGACATTGATGGGGGAGTGGATAGTACATGGATGTGAACTTGGTAGAGTTCAGTAGTACGCTCCCGGATGACTGAAAATTCAGTCTGTAGATGTAACTTATGTTTTATGATTGAGCACGGTGTGTCCGGCTCGAGAGGACACATGAACTTGGCTAGTGAAGAGCCAAGAGATTTTAATAGCTAGTCTTTGCTGTTAGGACTAGGGACATGTTATTTAGCTATGTCAGTAAGGGTAGGATGTATGTTTCCTGATGTTGGAGGATTGCTGTCAGTTGACAGCTGAGACATTTATGAACTTGAACAGGTTTATTATGATGTTGTTGGACAATCTAATGATTGTCAAATTTTCTTAGTTAGGTTAGCTTTTGTTTGTGTCATGAGTTGAGTTTATTGTGGGTTTGGATACTAAACCTTGTTATTTTTAGCAAAATAACAAGGTTTACTAAGTTGCTTGTGCGGGGGGGGGGGGGGGGGTTGTAACAAACTAGGTTTGTTGTAAGAATTATCCAGAATGGTTATCTACACATGGGAGAATGGGAAGCTGGACCCACGTGGTGACCCGGGAGGGCGATTGACGGTGAAAAGAACTGGCGCCTTTGTTCACAAGTTTCGTATAATGAATCATTCTATAGTATTCAATTAATTTAGAGAAATTAGCCTTCATTCATTTTGTATTAAAATTGTATTGTATAATACTACTGGGTACAATATCAAGAGTATTCTAATTAATAGAAGAATGAGTTTAAGTCACCATCAGAGACTTCACTAGCCGTGACAAGACCTCGGCGCGGAAGGATTTGAGTGACCTCAGCGGTCACAGGTCATCAGAGGTTTCCATGTCCACTATTTCTCAAAGGTCAAATAGCCATTTTGTGATCGGGAATAGCTCTTCCTCAAGATGCTTGTGTAATTTAACTTCAGTTAAAATAATTCAACCAATCTGGATCTTTCAGTGCAACAGAGGTTAATTGTTAAACTTAAGCCTTGCAAGTAACTTAGATACTAGGCGCAACAATACACTGCTTTGGTCTGGGTAGGACTAGCCGAGCAAGAGGACAGTGTGGGATCAGGAGTGACTCGGGCAGGTGGTCTCCATCATTGGCCCCAAGACAGCACAAACATCTAGCTGGTCGCCCAAGGTAAAGTTTGCTCGGAGTTCTTGGATAGGGAATAGGTCACTCATTGCCGATATGGTCAATTAGGGAGTGTTAAAAAAATAGGGAGTGCTTTTATTTAGATCTTGTTTTAGATTTTGAATAAATTAATTAGTTAGTAATTGGCATTTTTATTTCATTTCATGTTTTCCATTCTCATGTCCTTGTCACGTGGTCCCCACAAGGCCGAGTTTTCATTGGGCCGCAAAGCCTAATACAAAGATTAAGAGATCGGTTATTCTCTTTGATTTTAATATCTCCAAAGCTCAATGTAAGATCCAAGTTATGTTACTAGTGGGGATCAAGCCCCAAAGTTAATGATTAGCATGATCGATCCAGACCTCGATCATTGCTCAGTGTTTCAGGTCTGGTGGTGGCAGCGAAAAGGCGATCCTAGGGTTTTGCTAGAAGTCTATGTCAGGTCATATGGGTTGTAGAATCTAGAGTTGGTCAATCGTCTTAAGACCACGTGGCGTGGGGTCGGCTCAAGTGAAAGTCTTGGGGTCCCTTGGTAGAGAGAACAGTTAAAATACGGGCAGAGAGAGAAAGGGGGAGAAAAGAACACAAGAACCCCCCCCCCCACCATGTTACAGCAGCGTAAGCCTCGCGTATTGCAGGTGTACGTTCAATCCCCGATGGCACAAGTGGCTGGGCACCATTCCTTCCCTCCGAACTATTCCAGATCCTCGTCCTCACATTCTCTTCCGAGAAGCTTTGCGTGTTCATCATAATTACCTTACCTTCCTTTCTTGTCATACGTATTGGCTGCGAATCTAATTTTCAGGCCAGCTATTGAGACTTATTGTCTGGACAATTATGGTAATTACAATGGTATTGACGTTAATGAACGACTTTAATACTGAATAATTTTTAAAAATGAAAGACAAAACTCTTTTGCCGGATTAATTACAATTAGTAATAATCTATAGTATTAGTAATTGTAGGAGATTTAAACAACTCAAACACAAAACGGAACGCTTGAGCACTTGATCTTTATTAATAATACTTTACGTGCTAGAATCATGAACGCTTCGCGAAGCAACAATATTTTTGGCTTAACACATAATAAAAATTTATATTATCAATTAATTTGGGATTCTGGGGAAAAATAAGCAAATGTTAAAGGATATTATCCGAGTCACAATAAATGTGATTTTATAGAATACAAAGCAATGTTACGAGTATTTATTACAGAGTGGCAGACTCTAATTAGATGTCTCATGATTTCAGTTATACAAAGGAATTCTAACTCCTATGAACAAACACTATTAATGTAATGCTAAGCAGATTATACAATAAATATTTACCATCAAGGTGGATAATATTCGAAAGAAATTAAAAGGGAATACAAGAAAGAACCCATTTGATGTCCAAACTTATTAGAATTACTAATGCATGAGAGGAAGGCAGATGAGTTGACAAGAAGCCTCGAGAATTATGTTTCCAGCAAAAAAACTTATTGAAACGTACAGAACGAAGATGACGTTCTCAAGCTGAAAATATCGAAGATCTCCCAATAAACGATAATATTTAACTTTTATTACAGTTCAGTCTTTACTTCACTCACCTGCCACCATTACAACAAATGAGTTGTTCTTTAGGTTTCGTAGGGGCATATGGTCGACTCCTTTACAGTGGAAGGTGCAAACTTTGTTATTATTTAAGTGAACTCCTAAACTTAATTCAAGCTTAGTCCATATCCTGTTTCTGAGTGATAAAATTCCAGTTTTAGAGTGAAAGCTTTTAATGCATTTTGGCAATATGAGCATTTTTCACAGCAAATACTTTTTAACTACTGTTTGTTTTGATTTGTTTATTTAACGTAATTTGATGATGACTTAAGTATTGACAACTAATGCTACTCTGGTTTGTCTCAAGTAAATGCTTCCTTTGCATCACGAAAAAAAATAATCGTGGAACATAAAAGACAATATGTTTCTCATTGCTGGAAACATGTTCCAATTTGTTATTGGAACAATGACTTTGTAGAAATGGCTTTTCTGCAAAGTCATTTCCTCTCACGATGGCTTTTCTCCGCTTATAAACCCACCCCTGTCTGCAACACTTTCATCTACAACACTTCAGTGTACTACACTTCCGACTGTATCAGTTCCGTGTACAACACATCCATGTATAACCATTCCTCTTGTCATTTCTATTTATTTGCGTGAAACTTCTGAACGGGAATTGAGGTGTAAACATTTTCTGAGCAACTCACTGGGTTTAAGGCTTCATCGCCGCAAGTGTTATCATCAGAATCCACCTTAGAGTATAATAATGCACCAGACTACAGGAAAAGATGTAAAGATGTGTTCACTGGGCTTCTTTCCCCTACTTACAGGCTGGCCTGAAGCTTACTACTGGATCGGCGCTACTGACGAAGGCCATGAAGGAGTGTGGACCTGGACTGATGGAATGTCTGTCCAGATGGGAACACCATTCTGGGCCAACAATGGATGTGATAATGCCCAGCAGCCAGCTGGCGGGGAAGCACAGAACTGTGCGGTACTGGATCCAACATTCCACATGTATTTTAATGACTATGACTGCGGTCATCCTATTAATTGTCATGCCATTTGTGAAAGCTGATGTTGTGGGATTTTTTTAACTTTCTGACTCCCTAAAATAAGGAACTAACTAGCCACTAGGAAACTATTGTTTTCTTCATGGGGTAGTGGACTGTATCTATTCTCTGTGTTCCCTAAGTGGCTCAGTTTTCAGAGTGATCCAACAGGAATGATGCTTCCTTTCATTAACCTTTATTAATGTAAGATCTCCACTTACCACTTGGTAAAAAGTAATATATATAATGCAGCTAGAACTGATACGGTAACAAATTATTTTAGCTTATACTCATGTTCTGGTAACTTGTCACATATAAATTATTATAAACGATGATAAGATTCTTTAATGCTATGAATTTATCTATTGCAAATGTATACTTTAATTTGTCTTTAAGCAATTGTAATATATCAAATATTTGTCAAACACTGATTAACCTAGTTAGTATGGTTTTATTTTAGTGGCAAGTAATTTACTTACTGAGGTCAGCTCGTAAGCTCATGGTCGTAACTACACCTGCAATTTAATAGTGTTAGTGGCACAAAAGACACTGCATCCAATCTCTAGTTACTATCACCAACCTCCCTTATTTTATTAAGATGCAGGTATGTAGCTCAGTCTTATTAGACTTAGCCCTCTAAGACTTAGCCCACTTGTAGGGCCAGAGCTTGTAGTGTTGTTCACTGCTGGTGTTGGAATGGTGTTGTCTAGACTCCGCCGACTTCTGGCTTGAGAAGTTCGGTGTTGATGACAATCCACTCACAGTTTATGGTAAAACACACCTTTATTTCACATTAAACAGAGTGCCTTGATGTTTATAAACATTTACGTGTAGTTTTACTCCACCGGCCAAGTCCTTGTGTGGTGGCAGAGTTTTGTACACACAGTGTGGGAGGGTGTGTGTCACAGCTTTGGTGACGGTGATGTGGTCACACTCTCCAAAGAATTGACACCCAGTAAATCCCCCCCGGCCAGGATACGAACCCAGGACAAAGAGCTCGCGAAACGCCGGGCGAGCCAAGCGAGCGTCTTACTACTACGTCATGATTTGGTGGGTCGTATTCCGGGGAATATTAGGATTAAGGACTTGCACGAAACGCTATGCGTGCTTGTGCTTTACAAGAATGTAAGAACTCGACTATATAAATACAAAAAATATAATACAAAAAAAAACTGGGCCATGGTGTCCATAATATCATCCATATCTGTTCCTGATGTTTTGGCATCTGCTAGCAAAGACAAGCCATTTTCTATTTGTCTTTTGACTTGTTCAAATTTGGCTGTAGCCACTTGGCAATATGTTTTTAGTTGTACATAGTCAACTGGTGTTTGATTAGACAAAACCTCATATTTACTCATTTGTCTTGTTAGATGGTTAATTTTCTCTTATGTGCTTCTAGAGTAGCCATAATTAATGATTAACTGGTCTGGCCTTGCTCACTTAAATACAAATATTGCCTTAAGGCTAAGTGTAATAGTTTGTGTGTCGTTTATTTTGATGACTAATTCAGTTATGTTAATTGAATATAATTACTGAAGCTCGCTCATTACTACAACAGAATCTGGGTAAAAGAACTTTTCTTAGTCATCAAAAGTGTAACGTTCTGTATTAAAAATGTGAAAAGGCATCCATATGGACCAACCGTGCAAAATTTGTTTTTAATTTTAATAATACCTTCTGGTATGTTACTTTTCCCACCCTACTTTAGGGTCAGCACCTTAATACTACTGTAATTACTAAATGTTTAAGTTAAAAAGTAAGGTTAAGAACAAATTATACAGTAACGCACTTCATTGTAGAGTACAACAAATGTAAATAAAGGTTGCACTTTAGTGATGTTAATACACAAACAAATAAAATAATGTAATGTAACAGCTTTTCTCTGTTAAAGGCAGTTGCCTTTAATTTGTTATAAAGCTAACTATTGATGTTTAGGTAACTACCTAAAGGATTTATACCTTACAATAAACAGTAGTTACTTTTGTTTTTACTTATATTGGGCCACTTTATTTTGTTTATACTGAACTAGATAGCTATGTCACTTTAAGTGAGGCTAGGCTAGGTTTTATACTAGGTTAAGTTAGGCTAGGCTAGTGTGGCAAATACTACTCCACTATCTGGTCTGTATAAGGATCAATTGTGATTGTGGAGTATGATACTACAGTATCCGGTTTGAAGCAGACCAATTGTGTGTTTTTTTAACTTTCTGATTCTCCAAAATAAGGAACTAACTAACAACTACGAAACTGTTTTCTTCGTGGGGTAGCGGACTGTATCTATTCTCTGTATTCCCTAAGTGGGGTAAGTTTTCAGATTGATCCAGCAAAAATGGTGCTGCCTTTCATTAACCTGAGTAAATAAACAAATCTCCACTTACCATTTGGTAAAAAGTAATATATATATAATGCAGCTAACACTGATACGGTTACAAATTTTTTAGCTTATACTCTTGTTCTGGTAACTTGTCCCATGACTGTTGTTGTTGTTGTTGTTGATTTAGGGGCTACGACGATCGTGGGATCGGATGCGCTCTGGCGTACCTGTGAGGGGTTAATCATGCCAGGCCAGGAAAAGGTGAAACACCAATCCTAATGGCGAAACAAGAGACGCCAATCACTGGAAACTAATATCCCTCGCTGCATAGAAACGCAGACAGGCAGATGATTGGGGAGCCCCAGGAGTCCCTCAGGGTGACAAGTACCGGCCCCGCCCCACACAGAGAACACTGGGGAGCCCCAGGAGTCCCTCAGGGTGACAAGCACCGGCCCCGCCCCACACAGAGAACACTGAGTAGCAAACCAAAATCTAGGCTTCCAGCTAAAAAGAAAAAGTCATCCAGTGCCCTCCGGCAGAGCAGAAGCCAGCCGCCAACCACGGCTTAGGGCACACCAGGAGCCCACCAAGACCCACCAACTGCCGGCACCTCTCAGCCAAGCTGGCGCCGGTCACCGTCACTCCGCCGGGAGAACCAGCCAGAACACACGAAAAAAATCTTTCAACAATCCGGTGATCCAAGTCGATGTGTGCGCCAGGCGTCGTACAACCCGGACCGGTAAAGAGGAATGCCAAAGGGCAGCATCAAATCCAAAATCGCAAAACTAAACGTGAACCGGAGGCTCCCAGGCGGAGGAGGCGTCCAGACGTCCACTCGGCGTCAAGGTTGAACAAGGAGTCCAAACCCTGAAGTGTCCCCATGAGGTGATGGAATCTTGTATATTAAAGCGTCAACGTCTGGACACACATGTGTTTCACACCAAGGCGAGTATCGTTGCCCTGCTCTTTTAATGATCCATTTATGCTATCGTTAACTAAATGTATTTGGCTAAACAAATATTTTTTAAGTATATGTATTTAATTTTAAGTATTACCATGGTAAGCTTATAGTTGTTAAATGTAATTACGTATCCTGATATGGATTCAATAAGGAGGCCTCCTTGGGATGTGTAGATCACAAAATGGCCATATTATGCTGACTTGACACTTTCTCTATCTCGAGAGCGCTTGGCTTTTTTTTTCTTTTGCAGGAATATTCCTGCGCAGGCCCTAAGCCTCTGACTGGCCCACTAAGTGGTGCTTGTTTCTGTTTTACTTGGGCGGAGTATGAGTATTTATGACTCGTATGATCGCTTCAGTAAGATTTTGCCATATGTGTGTAATAACTTCTTCTGCTCTGTTGAATCTAAGTTGAAATCTTAATGGGTTTGTAACTGTGCACTGTCTTAGATGTATGTTCCAGTGGTCGCTTGGCTTGTTCTATAAATAGCTATGCCTGGCCTATGTACTCTCATAAATCTGGTATAACCACACGAACAAGGCGTCCACCTCCACCTGGTATAACCACACGAACAAGGCGTCCATCACCTGGTATAACCACACGAACAAGGTGTCCACCACCTGGTATAACCACACGAACAAGGCGTCCACCACCTGGTATAACCACACGAACAAGCGTCCACCACCTGGTATAACCACACGAACAAGGCGTCCACCACCTGGTATAACCACACGAACAAGGCGTCCACCACCTGGTATAACCACACGAACAAGGCGTCCACCACCTGGTATAACCACACGAACAAGGTGTACACCACCTGGTATAACCACACGAACAAGGCGTCCACCACCTGGTATAACCACACGAACAAGGCGTCCACCACCTGGTATAACCACACGAACAAGGCGTCCACCACCTGGTATAACCACACGAACAAGGCGTCCACCACCTGGTATAACCACACGAACAAGGCGTCCACCACCTGGTATAACCACACGAACAAGGTGTCCACCACCTGGTATAACCACACGAACAAGGCGTCCACCACCTGGTATAACCACACGAACAAGGCGTCCACCACCTGGTATAACCACACGAACAAGGCGTCACCACCTGGTATAACCTCACGAAGAAGGCGTGTGATTACACCACAAGGTGTAACCAAGCCCTTAAGTGCCCCGTCCACGCACGCCATTAATGCTCCATCAATCTATTAGACTTTGGGGCTCATTGTAAACATTGAGCGCTATCTTCACGCTCGGGGGGACTGAGCCAATCACCTTGAAATTGAAATTGAAATAAGTTTATTGAGGTAAAATACACACAAAGGGATGAGGTAGCTCAAGCTATTCTCACCCCGTTCAGTACAACGTGTTAGTACATACATAGACACACATCACAAACAATAAACCTGTTACCAAACATTCTGAGAGATAAACATGTACATTTCCTCCTTCACAAGTGGTATGGTATCAGACGTACACAAATACTTTTATGACCTAGTTATACGGATAATTCAACAAAATATTACAGTCTTGGTGCAAAATTCTTATATCTCTCAAGAATATCATCAACCTTTCCTTTGTGACACATCCAGGCTATTTGCTCAGGAACAGTCCTTATCTCAGTGTTTCTATATACATTAATCAACGGACAATCAAGAACATAATGGGCAAGGGTGTGAGACCTTAACATACCACATAGTTTACACTTCGTGTCATTATCATGAACGCCTATCCCATATTCCCAGTAATATTTGTACCCAAGCCTGAGCCGCATGTACACAGAGTCACTCCAAGCATTTCTCCTTTTACCATAAGTGAAAAGGGTGTTTTGACTCACATACATGTAGTGTTGCATGGTTAGACTTCTCTCATACATTATCCCTCTCCTCTCCACTCCTACCTGTGCCTGAATATTTCTGATTTTGCTTCTTATTTGTCTCATTGTGAATTCACATTCAATGTCAATTTGTGGTTTTGATGTGGCACGTTTGGCCAAGTCATCCGCCACCTCGTTGAGCACTATTCCAACATGAGATGGAATCCACATGAATTTCACACTATGACCTTTCAGCTGTATCTCAGCTATTCTTCTCTTACAATCCTCAACTATAGACATGAAGACTGGGTTTCGACTGTTTAAGGACTCCAGTGCTCCTCGGCTATCGACAAATACAAAAACATTTTTGTCGTCATGACGTACTTCCTCCAAACACGCCAGAATGGCCTGCAGTTCAGCTTGTGTGGATGATATATAATTACTAAGCCGGAGTTCAATTTTCCTGTCCACAGTCCCAAACTCCGTATATTCCCTTATTAGGACACCACACCCTGCCCTGCCATCCTCCGCCACCGACCCGTCGCAATATACATGTAAACTGTTGCCTCTTGGTAACCGGGATATCATGCTTCCATTCATACACCGTAATTGTCCCGGTTCATGATGAATCTTTTTCACATTGAGGGGTACAATTTCGACGTCTATTTTCTGTACTTTCCAGGGAGCAGACATATTACCCTGTCGAGAGGGTTTACAGCAGTCAAGTACATCGTATTCCCTGAGGTCATGAGCTAATCCCCTCGTGTAGCGTGTCTCCCTCAGTTTCCTGGAAGTGTGTACGTCACTCAAGCAGGTCTGAACGCTCTCAAACAGCTTATCCCCTCCTTTTCTCCGCATGAAACGAATAGCTACTCTAGTGTTAATGTCACGGACTCTATCACACACACTCTGTAAATTTAATTCCATTCTCATTATTTCAATCATTGCATTTCTTTGACATCCAAGAATAATCCTCATAGCCTCGTTCTGTATCAGCTCTATTTTTTGAATTCTGCCTTGGCCTGTGTAAGACAAAACGGGTGCTGCGTAGTCTATCAGGGACCGAACAGTGCTTATGTATAACATCCGTAAGATAGGTACCCCAACACCTTTACCAGAAAAAGCCAGTGCTTTTAGAGGATGCAGATGGGCTTTACATAAGGTGCTGATATGATTTATTTCAGCATTCTTACTCTCACATGTGTATCCAACATACATGCCCAGATACTTGTACTTCTGAACACGGCTCAGTTCCACACTATTTAGAGTAAGTGTTATATTTCTTCGTTTCCTATACTCATATTTGGTTTTATCTGCATTTATAACTAAGCCTAACTTGTGACAGGTTGTACCAAGTATGTTAAGAGCAGTTTGAATTTTGTTCCCGGAAGTGCCTTGTATAAGAATGTCATCAGCATATATGATCGTCGTGACCCCTGGAGGATACATTTCTGATGCTAATCTGTTCATTAATACATTGAATAAGGTGGGACTTAATACTCCCCCTTGTGGGGTACCTAACTGAAACCTCCGTTCCTCAGACATGCATCCCTGATAATACACCTGACCTTTTCTGCCTTGTAGATAATCCCTTATCCAGTGTAACAATCTCCCTGTTATTCCCAGATTGGCTAATTCGTATAAGATTACTTCCCCATTGGCTTTATCAAATGCTCCTTGTAGATCAACAAAAACTCTACAATTGTCATCCATATTAGACAAACACTTTAAGAGACAATCCGCAGTACTTTTGCCTTTGATAAAACCAAAGAGATTACTGGACATGTTATCACCTACAAGGTAGAGTAGCCTATTTAACAAAATCCTTTCCATCATTTTACAAAAGCAGGATATTAAGGAGACAGGTCTGTAGCCACCGTTTGACTTAGGGATAGGAATGATGACTGCCTCTTTCCATTTTCTTGGTAACTTTCCCTCTCTATAACTCATATTAAACAAATCAAGTAAGGGACTAGGTTTCATACCGGTTAAATAATTAAGAATGTCATACGTTACTCCATCTTTCCCAGGAGCAGTAGAGCTGCCACTTTTTATAGCATCCAGTAGCTCATCGTGAGTTATCTCAGTGCACGCTATAGATCTTGTATTTAAGGCACATAAAGTTACTCCATTTCTAATATTTTCCCATGACTCAATGGTGATTCTCGTGTCTGCAGGTAAGGACTCCATACCAGCAGCACTAGCCCATTTATCTACTAACTCATTAGCAACCTTCCCTGGATCTGAGTGAGCAATGAATTTGGTCTTACAACCCCTGACTTTATTTACTGCTCTCCATATGTCTTTAAGGTTCTTAGTATTACCAATGGACTGAGCAAAGTCTTGCCAGTATCTGTCCCGCGCCTCCTTCCTCACCTGACTGCATTCCCTAGCCACTTCCAACATTGTATTTTTCTCTTCATCCCTCATTCCATTTTTTATCCATTCTTTATGTGCACTCCGTAGCATTCTCTCCCACCCCTTGACTTGCTGATCATTGGAATATTTAAATTTCTTAGGTCCATGCGTCTTGCTTCCCCTGCCCCCGTTATTTTCCCTCTGTACTAATTTCTCTATGTTCTCGACCATATCCTCGTAAAAACTATCAACGCAGAGCGGCGTGTATTGTTGATACCAATCTCCCATATTTTGAATAAAATAATTTTTCATATCTTTATTAATATTTAGCCTTTTCCTTTGAAAGTGGACTTGTTTTTTCCCCAGTGGTAATTCAACGTTCAAGGCAAAGTGGTCACTAAGTAGTTCCCGAACAACCCGAGCCTCCCCCATAATCCCCTGAGAGTTTAAAATGCAGGCATAGTCAAGCCGTCCTCCCCTGATGTGAGTTGGTTCATTGTTTCCCAATAGACAGGTATCTGGATGATCTTGTAGAAACTGTAACCACTTGACCCCATTAGTACTAATGCTTCCCACTGTCCCAAGGCTTGTGTGCCGAGCATTAAGGTCCCCAATGACCAGTGAAGGATCAGTATAAATGCAGTCAGGTAGATAGTTGGCGTCGAAGCAGTTCCTGGATACATACAAATTAACTACAATAAATTCCCCTTCCCTTAATGATAATTTAACACAGACACTCTCTATACCTTGCGTTTTTGATGGCGGTTCTACTAACTCTGCTGGTATGGAGTTCTTTACATAAATTGACGTGCCTCTGATGTTATTTGCGGCGAAGAGGTGAAACCCTTTATAACCATTTAATTTCAATAAGCCTTCATTCCTATCCCCTGTCTCCCGGAGAGCTACAACATCAATATCATTTCCCATCACATAACAATGAACATCTGTAACCCTGTTTCTTAAACCATTAACATTCCATGACAAAACTTTCAGTCTAGGGTGATCCATTATTAATCAATTCACTGCCTAAGTCATCCCCTATAAATTCACTAAATGATAGCCATACCTGGCATAACATCTCCCACCTCCTCCCAAGTTCACCAGTAAAAGCGACATTGCGATTCTCAAGAGATTTTTTCAGCCCTGAGACGTCCATTATTGGCCCAAATGATTCCTTCATTTTATGTGTAATTATAGGGTTCTTCCTTTCACTACGACTACCATCATTCACACACACTTCACTTTCTTTCATTTCAGCACTCAATATTTCATTATTGCCCTCAACCACTATATCCTGATTTTCTTTCACAGTTTTGTGAATTTCCTTGACCTCCTGAACGTTTAATTTCGCCTCGATGGACTCGATTCTCTGCCCAAGATTTTGGAGGAACTCACCAACTTTTCTTAGTTCAGCCCACACCTCCTTGGCCATATTATTATGACCCTCTTTCTGAGCCACAGTAGCCACTTCACTCACCGTTACACTGTCACTGCCGGAGTCCTGAGTGGTGGCGTGGCTGCTTGTTGCTTGAGCCTGACGAAGTAAAGGTGACTCCTTTACCCACGCATTCGTCCGGTTCACTGGTGCTGTTTGGGGCAGACTGTTTTGCTGTGCTCCCGGTGTCTGGGTAAGAGCTCTTGCTTGCTCTGTAACATTCACCGGCCGGGGAACATCCATACTCGGCCTCTTGCTACACACAGCTGAGCTGGCATTGTGAACGCCTCCACAGTTGCAGCATCTGGGAACTATTTTCTCACCCAGATTAAGTCTGTTTCTACACACATTAGAGAGGTGAGACTTTCCGCAGAAACGACATCGTGGATCATTTTGACAGCTCCAGGATTTATGCCCCCATCTGCAGCATTTCAGGCATATTATGGGCTCTTCCACATACTTTGCTACATGCCTGTAGCCAGCCCCGGTGATGAATACTTTCTCGGGAACTTCACCTCTCACTAAAGCCACCACCTGACTCCTAGCTTCACCTTTAATAAGGTGACGCTTGGCCCACACAAATCGTTGGTCGTCGAGGATGAATTCGGGGTCCAGAATCGTTAAGTAAGGTCTGTTTACACCTTCCTTCAGCAGGGGCTCGAACTTGCGGTGTTCTCTTCCAAGTGTGACTGTCCACAGCAGCTTCTGATGATAGGCCAGCGTGCATGAGGCAGGGAAGAGAAGCCTCCATCTCCGCTGATCCTCACATCGTTCCGTCCGTTTGTCGACATCAGTCTCGGCGTCGTTCTTCATTCTCTTGTCGTTTCCGTTAAGTGTACCATTACTGTCAACACTACGCCTTGCATCCTGTCTTAACCGTTTCTTCTGTTGCCTTGTTAGAACGTCTTGATACTCACCCTCCTCGACTGACTGGCTGCTTTCTGAGTCCATGTTAATATTGCCGTGGGAAGTAGCCAGTTCTTCTGGTGACTGAGTCTCCATCGGTGGTGGGGAGGCCTGTGGTTGTGCTGGCCTCCACCCCTCGCACACACACACACACTAAATATATGAATCAGCAAAATTATAAATTAAATATGCAATCTGGTATGCACATGACTTAGAAGTTCTTCTCTGCAGATAAGCGCGATATTCTCATATCGTAGACTCCCAATGATCCTATCCCTAAAGCACTGTGTAATCTATCGCCGCAGTTTGCCACAAGAGGCGAGCAGAGTCGATAGATCTATCTCTCTCCTCCACTCCCCGGCTTTCTTAATGCATCACAGGAAGACTGGGTCCCATGTTCTATGAGATATACGGAGAATGGTCCAGGACGGACCAAAACGTCGTCGTCCCTTCACCTTCTAGTGTGTGGTCTGGTCAACATACTTTAGCCACGTTATTGTGACTCATCGCCAGCATATACGGAACGTTCTTATGTACTCACCTAATTGTTTTGAACCCTCGTGGCTCATGCTTAAACAACACGCATAAAACACTTTAATAATCTTCCCGTCATGACGGGTGCTGGGGTTTTTGGGAGTTGTCAGTATGAGGCTTCACGACTGTGAAAAGTTAGGTGTTATGGAGGCCTCACTACTCGCTTCTCAACACTCAACATCAGGAGTCTGCCTCGTGAATGAGCTTTGTTTTAAAGACACCATGCAACTAATGGCCTCCGTCAATTAAAGTTTATTAAGAGCCACTGTTGTTTAAACTTGTATTAAAGGTCGCTGTTGTTTTTAAGTTTTGTAAGGGTCGCTAGAGTGTTTTTAAGCTTTAATAAGAGCCGCTCAAGTTCAAGCATTTCTAAGGGCAGCCCGTGTTTAAGTTGAAACACTAAAATCGTGTTTATGCTTCTTTAATTCATAACACTATAATCTATTGCTATAGTGTGTTTGTGTGTGTGCGTGTGTGTGTGCGTGTGTGTGTATTCACCTAGTTGTGTTTGAGGGGGTTGAGCTTTGCTCTTTCGGCCCACATCTCAACTGTCAATCAACTAACTTCTATGCAGGCGATGAGTCACAATAACGTGGCTGAAGTATGTTGACCAGACCACACACTAAAAGTTGAAGGGACGACGACGTTTCGGTCCGTCCTGAACCATTCTCAAGTCGATTGTGTCAAGTCATTCTCACAATCGACTTGAGAATGGTCCAGGACGGACCGAAACGTCGTCGTCCCTTCAACTTTTAGTGTGTGGTCTGGTCAACTAACTTCTATTTTTCCACACCACACACACACCCCAGGAAGCAGCCCGCGACAGCTGACTAACTCCCAGGTACCTATTTACTGCTAAGTAACAGGGGAATTCAGGGTGAAAGAAACTTTGCCCATTTGTTTCTGCCTCGTGCGGGAATCGAACACGCGCCACAGAATTACGAGTCCTGCGCGCTATCCACCAGGCTACGAGGGTGTGTGTGTGTGTGTACTCACCTAGTTGTGCTTGCGGGGGTTGAGCTCTGGCTCTTTGGTCCCGCCTCTCATCTGTCAATCAACAGGTGTACAGGTTCCTGAGCCTATTGGGCTCTATCATATCTACACTTGAAACTGTGTATGGAGTCAGCCTCCACCACATCGCTTCCTAAGGCATTCCATTTGTCAACCACTCTGACGCTAAAAAAGTTTTCTCTAATATCTCTGTGGCTCATTTGGGCACTCAGTTTCCACCTGTGTCCCCTAGTGCGTGTGCCCCTTGTGTTAAACAGCCAGTCTTTATCAACCCTGTTGATTCCCTTGAGAATCTTGAATGTGGTGATCATGTCCCCCACAACTTCTGTCTTCCAACGAAGTGAGGTTTAATTCCCGTAGTCTCTCCTCGTAGCTCATACCTCTCAGCTCGGGTACTAGTTGGGTGGCAAACCTTTGAACCTTTTCCATTTTAGTCTTATGCTTGACTGAAAAAAGGGGTTCATGCTGGAGCCGCATACTCCAGGATTGGTCTGACATATGTGGTATATAATGTTCTGAAAGATTCCTTACACAAGTTTCTAAAGGCCGTTCTTATGTTAGCCAACCTGGCATATGCTGCTGATGTTGTCCTCTTGATATGAGCTTCAGGGGACAGGTCTGGCGTGATATCAACCCCAAGGTCTTTCTCTCTCTCTGACTCTTGAAGTATTTCATCTCCCAAATGGTACCTTGTATCTGGTCTCCTGCTTCCTACCCCTATCTTCATTACATTACATTTGCTTGGGTTAAACTCTAACAGCCATTTGTTCGACCATTCCTGCAGCTTGTACAGGTCTTCTTGAAGCCTCAAGCTGTCCTCCTCTTTTTTAATCCTTCTCATAATTTTAGCGTCTTCTGCAAACATTGAAAGGAATGAGTCTATACCCTCTGGGAGATCATTTACGTATATCAGAAACAGGATAGGTCCAAGTACAGAGCCCTGTGGGACTCCACTGGTGACTTCACGCCAGTCTGAGGTCTCAGTCCTCAATGTAACTCTCTGCTTCCTATTGTTTAGGTACTCCCTTATCCACTGGAGCGCCCTACCAGTTACTCCTGCCTGTTTCTCCATCTTATGCATCAACCTTTTATGGGGTATTGTGTCAAAGGCTTTCCGACAGTCCCAAAAAATGCAGTCCGCCCACCCTTCTCTTTCTTGTTTAATCTTTGTCACCTGATCGTAGAATTCTATCAAGCCTGTAAGGCAAGATTTACCCTCCCTGAACCCATGTTGATGGGTTGTCACGAAGTCTCTTCTCTCCAGATGTGTTACTAGGTTTTTCTCACAATCTTCTCCATCACCTTGCATGGTATACAAGTTAAGGACACTGGCCTGTAGTTCAGTGCCTCTTGTCTGTCACCCTTTTTGTATATTGGTACTACATTAGCAGTCTTCCATATTTCAGGTAGGTCCCCCATTTCCAGTGACCTACTATAAACTATGGAGAGTGGTAAGCAAAGTGCTCCTGCACACTCTTTCAATACCCATGGTGAGATTCTATCCGGCCCAATAGCTTTTCTCACATCCAGCTCCAATAGGTGCTTCTTGACCTCATCTCTTGCAATTTCGAACCTTTCCAAGGTCACCTGGTTTGCTGCCACCTCTCCTAGCGCCGTGACTTCTCCCTGTTCTATTGTAAAGATTTCCTGGAACGTTTTGTTGAGTTCTTCACACACCTCTTTGTCATTCTCTGTGTACCTGTCCTCGCCCACCCTAAGTTTCATCACCTGTTCCTTCACTGTTGTCTTCCTCCTGATGTGACTGTGTAGTAGCTTTGGTTCGGTCTTGGCTTTATTAGCTATATCATTTTCATACGTTTTCTCAGCTGCTCTTCTCACACTGACATACTCGTTCCTGGTTCTCTGGTATCTCTCTCTACATTCTGGTGTTCTGTTATTACGGAAGTTCCTCCATGCCCTTTTGTTCAGCTCCTTTGCTTTCATACATTCCCTATTAAACCACGGATTCTTCCTTTGCTTCTCTGTTTTTTCCTGTTGGGCTGGGACAAACCTGCTTACAGCCTCCTAACATTTTTGGGTGACATAGTCCATCATGTCTTGTACGGACTTGGTTCCGAGTTCTGTGTCCCAATGAATATCCCATAGGAATTTATTAATTTCCTCATAGTTTCCCTTTCGGTACGCCAGCCCTTTGGTTCCCAGTTCTTTTTTGGGGGGTGATAATTCCCAGCTCAACCAGGTACTCAAAGCTCAATACACTATGATCACTCATTCCCAATGGGGCTTCCAACTTAACTTCTCTTATATCCGACTCATTTAGGGTAAATATCAGATCAAGCAAGGCTGGTTCATCCCCTCCTCTCATTCTTGTCGGTCCCTTGACGTGTTGACTTAAAAGGTTTCTTGTTGCCACATCCAGCAGCTTAGCTCTCCATGTGTCTGGGCTTCCATGTGGGTCTCTGTTCCCCCAATCTATCTTCCCATGGCTGAAGTCTCCCATGATTAGAAGTCTGGATCCGTTCCTGCTAGCCACAGAAGCTGCTCTCTCTATTATATTGATGGTGGCCAAGTTGTTTCTATCATATTCCTGTCTGGGTCTTCTGTCATTCGGTGGGGGGTTATATATGACTACTATTATAATTTTCTGTCCTCCAGTTGCTATGGTGCCTGATAAGTAGTCACTGAAACCTTCACAGTTCTGAATTACCATCTCTTCGAAACTCCAACCTTCTCTTAGTAGCAAAGCTACACCACTTCCTCCTCTCCCTTCTCTCTCTTTCCTCACTACATAGTAGCCTCACTACATGTGTGTGTGTGTGTGTGTGTGTGTGTGTGTGTGTGTGTGTGTGTGTGTGTGTGTGTGTGTGTGTGTGTGTGTGTGCGTGCGTGTGTGTGTGTGTGTGTGTGTGTGTGTGTGTGTGTGTGTGTGTGTGTGTGTGTGTGTGTGTGTGTGTGTGTGTGTGTGTGTGTGCGTGTGTGTGTGTGTGTGCTTGTGTGTGTGTGCGTGCGTGCATTAAGTTATATTTGAAACGAGTAATTTACACATCCCAAAACAAGTCAGGCTGGCGAACTACACATATCTAACTTAATATTTTATCAACAGATGGCGGGGGCGTGTAAGTTGTCCTCCGCGTGGGCAAAAGTATCATTTATAATTTGTGTTCATTATAAATTGTAGGTGTAACTGTGTCATTTATCTGTTTATATTTAAGTGATCCTGTAACTTGCTCCAACCTCGTTAAGATGACAGTTGCACTTTAACACTGCCCCGTTAGAGTGACACGCACCTTCCCACCACTGCTTGTTCCTCCCTCGTTAAAGTGCAATCTAGTTACATGTCATGTTTTTGTATATACCTAATCTGTCAAGGAACCCAGCAACAATGTTCTTATTTCAATAGCCTTACTTCAAGTTTTATTTCAAGAAGTCTTGGTATAATAAGCAACCTAACGAACACAAAGTTAGGGTTATTGCTGGGATTTTACAAAGTTTTATCAGTATGTTCTGAGTGAATTATGTGCATTATAATGTAAGCTTCAAGAATACCTGTTACCGAGGGAGTCCAGGACAGATCTGGACGATGACCTGCTGGACCAAACTGCTCCCTGTAGAGCGGTTTGCGAATATGGAGAATGGATTTAGGGGGTGGTGTGGTGGTTGGCACCTCCTGGATGCCTGTGGGCAAGCCGTCAAATCTCACTGGGGTAACGAAAAAACATGGAGCCAGATCGAAGCCGTTTAATCTCACCGGGGTAACGAAAAACACATGACACAAATCAAAGCCGTTTAATGTCACTGGGGTAACGAAAAACACATGACACAAATCGAAGCCGTCTAATCTCACCGAGGCAACGAAAATACACGACACCAATCGAAGCCGTTGGAAAAAGCAAAACGGCTTTGATTTATGTCGTTTTCAGCCGGGTGGCTACCCTACGACTTGAGACGAGGTGGCAATCTCGAAGGGCTTCCGGTGCTGACCAGAAGCAACAGTCAGAGACATGTGCAGGCGATGAGTCACAATGACGTGGCTAAAGTATGATGACCAGACCACACACTAGAATGTGAAGGGTCGACGACGTTTCGGTCCGTCCTGGACCATTCTCAAGTCGATTGTGAATGGTCCAGGACGGACCGAAACGTCGTCGTCCCTTCACATTCTAGTGTGTGGTCTGGTCATCAGTCAGAGACATGGACTGAGACACACACACACACCCACCCAGCACCCCTTGGTGAAGCTGGGAGAGGTTCGGGAGTAGCATGTGTGAGTATTATGAGTGATTAACATTGGATGGCAATTTCAGAGATAAGGAAAGTCTCTGGAGACTAGAGATAGGGTAATTAGGATTAGGATGTGACCAGGGGAAGTTAGTGTGAATTGCGGGTTGTGATTCGAGCTGGTGTTCATAGTGTAAAGTATTGTGTATACATGCAATATAATATATATATATATATATATATATATATATATATATATATATATATATATATATATATATATATATATATATATATATATATATATATATATATAATATATATATTAAGTATATATATATATATATAAGTATATTTTGGTAGCAGTCTTTCCAGTAGACATATATTATTAAATATGACCGAAAAAGTAAGATTAATAATTCATTCTAACACTAATTTTCTCTATGTTTCTTATATTTCTTTTCTCTGTTGATGGTAACTGAAAAATCAATTCTCCAAAATTCATTTTTATTTCTAGTTTGACGCAACACTTGAACACGTTTCGTAAAACTTATTACATTTTCAAAGACTTTAGTTTACACACACACAACTATAACTGAACAGAGTTCAAACAGCTTCGATTTTATACCTGCATTTGGGTGAGGTGATATGTTACAACAGTTTTGGATGAGGTGAAAACAAACTTTCAACACAAGACATAACACGAAACAATGGGTATAATATTTTGTAAGTTAAAGGGAAGAATGGAAGTAACTGCAGAGGACATATTGGGCCATATTTTTTGGTTCGTCTATATTGGTGTGGAGTCTTGAAGTGGGTAGAATATAGTTGTGCATTGATTGGCTGTTGATTGTTGGTGTCGACTTCTTAATGTGTACTCCCTCGCAGATATCAAGCCGCCTACTATCGCTGTATCTATCGATGATTTCCGTGTTTTTTGTTAAGACTTCTCTGGTGATGGTCTGGTTGTGGGAAGAGATTATATGTTCCTTAATGGAGCCCTGTTGCTTATGCATCGTTAATCGCCTGGAAAGAGATGTTGTTGTCTTGCCTATATACTGAATTCTTTGAGGCTTAGTCCCCAAGTGGAAATTTGAAGGCATAGATGGCATTGGTCTCTTTTACAGCATTCTGCTTTGTGTCTGGAAAGTTTATCATGAATAGGTTGGACGTTTTTTTGGTTTTATATTAGATCGTCAATTGTATCTTCTGCTTAGTGTCTGTAGGGATAAAGTTTCTATTAACAATATCTTTCAGGACCCTTTCCTCCGTTTTATGAGCTGTGGAAAAGAAGTTTCTGTAAAATAGTCTAATAGGAGGTAAAGGTGTTGTGTTATGTATATATATATATATATATATATAAATCAATGCTACAGTTTACAGAGAACACACACATATATATATAACAATCAGTGTTCGAAGACCTCATCCAGCTTCCTCGGAGGTGGGGTGCGTACCCAGGATACAGCATGCATTTCCCCTCTGAACTGCGACACAGAGGCGCTGGAACAGGAAACTGGCCGCTCGTGGGTCTCTAGTTTTCCCAATGAGTTCCTCACCCAAGCTGTGGCACGGTGTTTCCAACTGATGCAGAGGTCCAGCTGACCGTCGCGTCTCGCTGCATCTTACAGAAGCTTGTCACTCTGTAGACTGATGTCATCATGGTTTGGTTTGGGGCTCCCAGATATGTGGTTCAATAATGAACAATCGAGCAATGTTGTGGTCACGGTTGCCTATATTTGAACTGCGACACAGAGGCGCTGGAACAGGAAACTGGCCGCTCGTGGGTCTCTAGTTTTCCCAATGAGTTCCTCACCCAAGCTGTGGCACGGTGTTTCCAACTGATGCAGAGGTCCAGCTGACCGTCGCGTCTCGCTGCATCTTACAGAAGCTTGTCACTCTGTAGACTGATGTCATCATGGTTTGGTTTGGGGCTCCCAGATATGTGGTTCAATAATGAACAATCGAGCAATGTTGTGGTCACGGTTGCCTATATTTGCTCTTGGTGTTGCATTATGAGTGTATGAAGTTTATAGCAGTCTGAGAGAGGGAGAGTGAGAGAGAGAGAGAGAGAGAGAGAGAGAGAGTGAGAGAGAGAGAGAGAGAGAGAGAGAGAGAGAGAGAGAGAGAGAGAGAGAGAGAGAGAGAGAGAGAGAGAGAGAGAGAGAGAGAGAGAGAGAGAGAGAGAGAGAGAGAGAGAGAGAGAGAGAGAGAGAGAGAGAGAGAGAGAGAGAGAGAGAGAGAGAGAGAGAGAGAGAGAGAGAGAGAGAGAGAGAGAGAGAGAGACACACACACACAGACAGACTCAAAGATATACCACCCATCAATTGATGAGATGGTAAAACAACAATTACAACTAAATGTCCTACAATCGAACCAGTCATAAAAGAAAACACATAAGACAATTCCGAAATAAGCTTTTATTATGGGAGGAATTAATGACACTAACACTACCGCTAATAATACAAAATAATAATTACAGTAATTAATATTAAAAAATAATGCTATTCCTGCCTAAAATACACCATATCACACGTATATATATACATAAAGAGTATGAAAAACTAAATTCTCTTCTCTATATTTACAATGGAAGCTAAAATACACGTATGACCTCATGCATTATTGAATTATCTGTATATGTTGTATTTATCTAGAGATTTTAATGTTTTCTTTTTCTTCCTGGACACATTTCTTATGTGGGGGTGGGAGGGTAGGTGTTGTTAGGCTGGTGTTGTGTGGCAGGTGTTGTGAGGCTGGTGTTGTGTGCCAGGTGTTGTGAGGCTGTGTTGTGAGGCAGGTGATGTGAGGCTGGTGTTGTGAGGCTGGTGTTGTGGGAAAAACCTGCTGGGATTGATATGAGAGGAGGACTACCAGGGACTTGTACTGAACTAAATTAAAAAAATTACTGTCTGCAAATTAATTCAACTAAAATCTCTAGCTAGGGTCGTAAATCCTAGCTCCTCTTTTCCTAATGACAGATTGTGGGCTGTAAGGGGCAGGTGGGATGAATGAATTAGTTAATAGCTTGATTGAAGATCCACAGTCCACCTGGCAACAGGTATCTCACACCAGCTTGTATTTTATACAAGGATAAAATTTAATAAATTCAATTATATGACTGAACACTGGCTCTGTTTAAATCAGAGATTTAAACATGTACATAGTCTAGCCTAGCACCATAACTATTAACAGCCAATATATTCTTATACTATAAACAACAATATAAATAGTAAAAGTATAATAAATGACTTTAAATGTAGTATAAGTACTGTTACTAAGTACTAGAGATTATATTCAATTAAATGAACTTGTATGATAACTTAAAAATAACTAAGCAAGCAATTGTTACCTTAATTTATATATTCGAGTATATATATACATATATTCATATTCAATTTAAATAATGAGGGACAGTCAGCTTGATTGAATCCTTTTCCACACAAAGGACACTCATAAGGTTTTGTTTACTTATTGCAACTGAATCTTTTCTCACACACAATGGACCCTCATGAAGTCTAGTGCTTGGATAAGATTCAACTGCTGCCCTACAATATTAATAAACTTACTGAGATATGAGGTGTGGCCTCGCTTTATAACCAACAGACAGACTTATAGGATATTAAAGTCATACAAGCATACAATTGGCCAATTAATATACTAAAATAACCTTCAATATACTTCTCTGACTGCCGGAATGCCTGTCTGACAGTGTGCCTGACTTGATAACTCTCTTGTCGCGAGTTTAGGCACGATATTTTATATAACAGCTTTGCTGTAGATTGTTGTTGTAGCGTTGCTACGTGATTTTACTTTAAACTGCGTTGCAGAAGGATGATAGTTGATGGTGCAGGTGGAGACAAGTCACTGTGTGCTCCACTCTACACTTATTAGATATAAATGTTCTAGGGATTTTCCTTGTAGATATATTGTCCAGGTACTCCCCCAGTTCTAGAGAGTGTTCAGTGGTGATGAAGATAATTAGTTAAGATGTCCTGAGCTAAATAATGTTCACTAAGGAACCCACACACTTGTTCACTGTGTTGTCAACAAACACGCTCAGCCTGCGGGGTGTCGTTGGCTCTTCTTGTTCCCGAGATGCTCCTCCCTCTCCCTTGAGAGGTAGCTTTCAGTGAATATTGATTGATTATTTTTACTGTCTAGACTTATGATTGAGAAAAGATGTGATTATGATATAATTAGATATTTGATTTAAGGATTATAAGTAGTACTTGATAGTACCACTGATTCTTATTTAGGATTCGATTTATAATCCCTACCGGAAGCGATTAATGTTCCAATAGTTTTTTAATTACAAATCCTTCTAGAAGCTTCTGGGTCGTTGAGAGATCATGCACAAAGTCACGTAGGCATCTATAGGGCCCTATGACATACGTGGTCATAGTGACATTGTCATCTAGGATCAAGATGTATAATGAATCTATAATGATTCGGATTTGATTTTGATACGATTTGATATAGATATGATACAGAAATGATATAGAAATAATACATTTCTTAGATGATTATTAGATATGGTGGGTAAAATTTCCCACATCTTCCAGAGGGAGAGAACTGGTACAGAGTCCAATACTACCAGATACCTTGATAACCTTGATAAGCCTGCAGGATTCGTTCCTTGAGGTGCTTCCGGGGCTTAGCGTTCCCTCAGCCCGGTCGTCGACCAGGCCTCCTGGTTGCCGGACTGATCAACCAGGCTGTTGGATGCGGCTGCTCGCAGCCTGACGTATGAGTCACAGCCTGGTTGATCAGGTATCCTTTGGAGGTGTTTATCCAGTTCTCTCTTGAACACTGTGAGGGGATTGCCAGTTATGCCCCTTCTGTGTAGTGGAAGCGTGTTGAACAGTCTCGGGCCTCTGATATTGATAGAGTTCTCTCTCAGAGTACCTGTTGCACCTCTGCTTTTTGATGGGGGTATTCTGCACATCCTGCCATGCCTTCTGATCTCATGTGATGTTATTTCTGTGTGCAGGTGTGGGACCAGCCCCTCTAATATTTTCCACATGTAAATTATTATATACCTCTCCCACCTGCGCTCAAGGGAGTACAGATTTAGGCTCTTTAGTCGGTCCCAGTAGTTTACATGTTTTACTGAGTGGATTTTAGCAGTAAAGGATCTCTGCACGCTCTCCAGGTCAGCAATTTCTTCAGCTTTGAAAGGGGCTGTCATTGTGCAGCAGTACTCCACTCTAGAAAGCACAAGCGTTTTGAAAAGTATCATCATCGTTATAGCATCTCTAGTGTGAAAAGTTCTTGTTATCCAACCTGTCATTTTTCTTGCAGTTGTGACGGTTACTTTATTGTGTTCGTTAAAGGTAAGGTCTTCCGACATGAGTACACTCAGATCCTTTACATTGCCTTTTCGTTCTATGTTATGATTTGCCTGAGTTTTGTACGTGGTTTCCGTTTTTATATTTTAATTTTTTCCATAAAGCATGAGCTGGAACTTATCTTCGTTAAACACCATATTATTTTCTGTAGCCCATAGAAAGACCTGATCTACATCTGACTGGAGGTCTGCCGTGTCCTCTATGTTGCCTACTCTGATGAAGATCCTAGTGTCATCTGCAAAGGATGATACAGTGCTATAGGTTGTGTTCTTGTCTATGTCCGATATGAAGATGAGAAAAAGTACTGGAGCAAGCACAGTACCCTGGGAGACAGCTCTTCACGGTTGATGGGTTGGATTTTATTTTGTTGACTATTACACATTGGGTTCTGTTGGTCAGGAAATTGTAGATCCATCTGCCTATTTTTCCGGTAATTCCTTTTGAACGCATTTTATGTGCATTTTATGTGCGTATAACACCATGGTCACATTTATCAAAAGCTTTTGCAAAATCTGTGTAAATTACATCAGCGTTTTGTTTGTCTTCCATAGCAACTAATGCAATATCATCGTGGTCCAGCAACTGCGACAGGCAAGAGCGCCCTGTTCTGAAACCATGTTGTCAAGGGTTATGGAGATGCTGTGATTCCATGTATTTTGTGATCTTACTTCTTAGCACTCTCTCAAAAATTTTTATGATGTGCGATGTTAGTGCTATCGGTCTGTATTTTTTTGCCTCTGCCTTATTTCCTCCTTTATGAAGTGGTGCTATCTCTGCAGTTTTTAGTATATCAGGAATAACGCCAGTATCTAGACTTTGTCTCCACAGAATGTTAAGGGCCTGCGATAGTGTTTTTTTACAGTTCTTGATGAATATGGAGTTCCAAGAATCCTGGGGCCTGGTGCAGAGTGCATAGGCATACTGTTCATGGCTTCTTCAAAATCCAGTGGGCATAGGGTGACGTCTAATATATGATTTGATGTTGGTATCATATCCATAAAAAATTCATTTGGGTTATCAATCTTTAGTGTGTTTAATGGCTCGCTGAAAACAGAGTCGTACTGCTTCCTCAGTAGCTCACTCATTTCTTTGTTGTCATCGGTGAAAGTTCCATCTCCCTTTTGCAGGGGCTCGATACTAGATTTGGTTTTTGATCTTGATTTTGCATAGGAGAAAAAATATTTCGGATATCTCTATTTCACTGATGGCCTTTTGCTCTCTTTGCCTCTCCTGGATTTTGTATGATTCTTGTAGCTTGCGTTCAATTGTTTCTATTTCTCTACCTAACCTTCTTCGCCGTTCTTGAGATAGGGTGCGATTCTCAAGTTGTTCCGCGATTCGTTTTTTTTTCGCCTATATAGGGAACGACGTTCCCGTTCCAATCTGCATCTCTTCCTCTTTTTCCTTAGGGGTATATGGTTTGAACACATTTCTAGTGCTACTGAGCTTATTTTTTCCAGGCACTGGTTCAGGTTTGCATTTTATAGCTGTTCTTCCCAGTTTATCTGTTTATTATTGAAGTTGAATTTGCTGAAATCTCCTCCACCGGGAATCTGGACTGGTTTTGAAGGTTACTAAGGACAATAGTAACCATATGTATTTATTTACTCTCCATTGGATTGGTAATACAAGTGCAAATTTTGCTTGCACTTTTGTGCGGTTGTCCGTTGTGGACGATTGTGTCTGTTAGGAGTCTGTGGGTCATTTGGAGTTAGAGGGACTGGAGGTCTCTCAGGATCTAACTGCAGCTGGCTCACTGATTCCATGTGGATGAGTTTGTCCAATGTCTTCAGAGAAGTTGTTCCTTTAGACAGGATTTTGACTATTCTCAGAATCCCCTGACTATCTGGATGGACTGAGGCAACTTTACCTAATGGCCAGTCAGCCCTAGGGCCATAACTGTCTACCAAGACAATATCGCCAGGTTGGAGATTAGATATATTATGTGGGACATTGGCCCCATAGTGATATTCTCGTAGAGATGCAAGATATTCTTTTGTCCAAACATCATTCCATTTTTGGATTATGCTGGACAGATGTTTATACCCCTGAACCAACTCGCTCTCACCCACATATGAGGGATCTCTGATCTCATCATCCACTAGAAATGGCACCGGAGTCAGAAGTCTTCCATACATTAGGTGGCCAGGACTTAATGGCTCATGTTGAGTAGAATCATCAGACAAGTAAGTCAACGGCCGGTTATTCACCCTTGATTCTATTTCCGTGATTACTGTCTGGAGTTCCTGATGATTGATTTTCTGACAGTGTAGAGATTTTCTCAAGGATCTTTTGACAGTTCCTATTAACCGTTCATAAAATCCTCCGTGCCATGGGGATCTCGGAGGGATAAATTTTCATCTGCAATGACGCTGTTCCAGTGTGGAAGTAACTGCAGGATGGGAACAGATTTCTCGTAGACATGCTTTTCCAGCTACCAAGTTTGCTCCATTATCTGAAATCATCAGCTTAGGGCATGATCGGCGTGCTGCGAATCTGCGGAAAGCTTGAATAAATGATTGAGCAGTCATATCGGGTGTTACCTCTAGATGTACTGCCCTGGTGGTAGCACAGGTGAACAGGCAGATGTATGCCTTGATAGGTTGCTTATCTGCAGTCCCTGTTAGATATATTGCTCCTGTATAATCTACTCCTGTCGTTTCGAAAGGGTGTAGATGGACCACTCGTTCCTTTGGTAGGGGTGGTGGCCCTGGATAAGAGCAAGTTCTTGCATCGTACCTTCGGCATATCATGCAATTCTTCAAGATTGATTTGACTGACTGTCTTCCCTGAGGAATCCAGTACTGCTGTCTGATTTGTGTGAGTGTGTCTAACACTCCTCCATGTTTGATGATTGTTGATGTGTATGTAACACAGTCAACCTTGTGATCCAATGATGTTTTGGTAAAAGCCATGGATGTACGGTATCTAGATTGATATCTGTGTGTATAAGTCTCCCACCACAACGCAGAATGTTTTGATTTTCTTGGTCTATCCACAGACCGAGATTGTGTTTTAACTTATGCGCAAGATTTTCATAGTTATTCCCATAAGTTTCTCTCTGGGCTTGTCTTACCCAATAGATAAGTGCAGATGGAAAAGTGTATTTTATACCATTTTTCCCGAGATAATGAAACACGTTCTGTGTTACATTGATTAATTTGATGAGCGAGGAGTAACGAGTACAATCCAAGACTGATATTTGTGCTTGCTGCCTGGTGGTAGTTATGGTTTGTGTCGAAATGACGTGTGGTTTTTGTTCAGGCCAACTACCATTCACTAACCATCGAGGCCCATGAAACCAAATAATTGCCTTTGCAAACTGTTTAAATGTCATACCTCTTGATAAGAGATCAGCTGGATTATCTTTTGTTGGTACATGCAACAATTGGAAGCCTCCGGAAATTTCTTTAATTTCCGCGACGCGATTTTGTACATATGGAGTCGGACAGTTGTCATTTCGTACCCCTTGTAAGACAGCTTCATTATCAGACCATATAATGACATCTTTGATGTTCATGGTAGACAAGACTTGTTTGATATGCACTGCTAAGCGTGTGCCAGTTAGCAATGCAGTTAGTTCCATCTGAGGCAAAGTCCTCTTTTTTAATCTTCTCAGAGAATCTACGGAATCTTATTATAAACAACAATCTCAACAAAAACCACATCATTATGGGAAGAGACTTTAATATTGACCTGGGTCAACAAAATTGCTCTCAAGTTAATTATTTCCTTAACAGCATGAACTCCTGTATGCTAATCCCCACAATCACCAAACCTACCCGAGTCGCTCAAACATCAGCCACTACCTTGGACCACATATGGACAAACATAACAGCTCCCCTTGTATCTGGTATAATCTACGACAGAACAACTGACCACTATCCTACCTTTCTCATAGCGAACATGGACATAACACCACCAAAAAGCAAGAAACTTTCATTTAGGCTACACAGTGAATCAGCTTTAGGCAATCTTACAGATGCACTTCACAATATTAACTGGGATTCTGAATTCAATAATACCCAGGATATATATTCATTAGCTAACCTCTTCCTCTCCAAAACTCTAAGCCTCTACAACCTTCATTGTCCCCTTCTTACCAAGCAAGTAACTGACAAAAGATTAAACAATCCATGGCTCACAAGTGGCATTCTCAACTCAATCAACAAGAAACATGAATATGAAAAGAAACTTAGGATTGGCTTAGTTTCAAAGGAAGTAGCTAAAAGGCACTCATCAATGCTTACCAGTATCATAAGAAAGGCAAAACTTGCATATTATGTGAATAGATTCAATGAAGCAAAAGGCAACATGAAAAGCACTTGGAAAACAATCTCTAGTATCCTAGGAACTAAACAACACTCACATAACCAAATATTTTGCAGCACATGATGTAAACAATGTATTAACTCATAGTCACAATATCTCTGTAATCAATTTGAACGTTAGATCCCTAGGTAAACACTTCGATGATATTAGTGCCTTGATTGAAGCTATTGACAACAAATTCTCTTTTATTATACTTACTGAAACATGGTTGAAAGATGATACTACTCAACTCTTTAACATGCCTAACTACTCAGCAATCCACAACTGTCGTCAACTTCAGAGAGGTGGTGGCACTGCTCTTTACTACCACCAAGAACTAACATGCTTAAAAGAAATTAGAACTAGAGACTGCTATGGGGAGTATATCTTCGCCAGCTTCAGAGTCAAGGGTGCCGAGTCTATCCTGTCTGTGGGTGCAGTTTATAGAATTCCTAACACTGATGTGTCCGAATTCAACTCAAACCTTAGAAATCTAATACTTGATAACAGACTGAACAAAAACCACCTAATTATCGCAGGGGACTTTAATATTGACCTCTGCGAGCCAGAACACCCTACTGCTGTTAGCTTCCTCAACTGTATGAATTCCTGCTTCCTCATACCCTTAATCACTAGACCTACTAGAATCACTGATAGCACTGCCACGACTCTAGATCACATCTGGACAAATATAACCTCTCCGCTTACTTCAGGTATAATCACCGATAGCACTACAGACCATTACCCCACATTTCTCTTAACTAACATTGGCAAACCACCTCTTGAGTCAAGAGAGATACGTTTTAGACTACACAATGAAACTGCTATAGACAATTTTATAACTGCTACTGATAATGTCAACTGGGAGTCCGAGTTAGGTAACATAGAGGACATCAACCTAGCAGTTCAATCTTTTCTTCAAAAAACTCTTAGCCTTTATAATACCCACTGTCCTATGCTTACAAAACAAGTCACAACCAAAAGGCTTAACAATCCCTGGCTTACAAAGGGAATACTTAAATCTATTAATAAAAAACATGACCTTGAGAAAAAGTATAGGTTAGGAATTGTCTCCAAAGAATTCTCAAAGAATTACTCATTATTGCTATCTAAGATAATTAGACGAGCCAAAACTAAATACTACGAAGATAAATTTATCCAAATAAAGAGCAACATTAAACAAACATGGAGAACAATTTCACAAATATTGGGATCAAAGAAGTCTTTAAATAACAAACCTGTCTAATAACGATGGTCAGCTTTCAGCCTCTGATTCTGCTATTGAGTTCAATAGGTTCTTCTCTTCCATTGGTTCATCCCTTGCTAATGATATTCCATCTTCCAGTACTGACATTAAGGACTATCTTACAGGGAACTATCCCCAGTCTCTGTACCTAAAGCCTATTAATTCCATTGACGTCATTGAGATAATCCTTTCCCTTAAAACCAAGTCTGGTGCCCTTGAGGAGATACCAACTTTAATCTACAAAAAAGCCTCCAGATCTTTAGCCCCTGCTATTGCTTTGCTCTTCAACAAGTCACTTGAACTCCAAACCTTTCCAGATATTCTAAAAAAAAGCGAGAGTAACGCCTGTCCACAAATGTGGTGATCTCACAGATGTTAACAACTACAGACCTATATCAATCCTGCCAAACTTGTCAAAAATTTTTGAAAATCTAATCTATAAGCAGCTTTACTCATATCTAGCCAAACTCAATATACTTTGCCCTTGCCAATATGGCTTCAGGCCCAAAAAAAGCACTAACGATGCACTTATTAGTATGCTTAACTCGATTCATACAGCTCTAGATAAAAATGAGTTCCCTGTTGGGTTATTTGTGGACCTGCGTAAAGCTTTCGATACTGTCAACCACCAAAACCTTCTTCTTAAATTACATCATTATGGTGTCAGAGGACACTCCCTACAATACCTCAAATCCTACCTTACTGACAGGCTCCAATGTGTTTCTGTGAATAATACAATTTCTCCCACCCTACCCATCAACATTGGTGTTCCCCAGGGCAGCATACTTGGCCCTCTCCTCTTTCTCATCTACATTAATGACCTTCCAAATGCCTCCCAACACCTCAAACCAATCCTATTTGCTGACGACACAACCTTCATTTACTCCAGTCCTGATCCCCTTGCTCTAAATGCCACAGTAAATACTGAGCTAAATAAAGTCCATCTGTGGCTAACTGCCAACAAACTCACCCTTAACATTGACAAAACTTTCTATATTCTGTTTGGCAATAAATCCTCTAATCAAATAAATCTCAAAATATACAATACCCAAATTTGTAACAAATTAGATGGCAAATTCCTTGGCATTCTCATTGACCACAAGCTGAATTTCCAGGGACACATTCTAAACATATCAAAAAAAGTTTCAAAAACTGTGGGCATTCTTTCTAAGATCAGATATTATGTACCACGCCCTGCCCTGGTGACTCTCTATTACTCCCTTATCTATCCATATCTCAACTATGGTATTTGTGCTTGGGGCTCTACTACCCAAAATCACTTACGTCCTCTAATTACTCAACACAAAGCTGCTATTAGGACAATATCCAATTCTGGCCCCAGACATCACTCGGTACCCCTACTCAAATCCCTGAATATGTTAGACATTAAGTCACTGCACATTCTCTCATGTGTATTATACATATATAAAACGCTAAACTGTAATGCCAATCCTGATCTCAAAAGCTTCATAGAAGGTTGTAACAGAATCCATGAGCACCACACCAGAAATAAATACAGTTTTGATATTCCTAGAGTACGACTTAATCAAACCAGAAATGCTCTACAAATCAAGGGGCCCAGAATGTGGAATGACCTTCCCAACCATGTTAAAGACAGTACCTCTCTCAACCAGTTTAAGTTAAAAACGAAGCTATACCTAATAAATTCCCTGTAACCTACCTTACCCCTCTATTGTCAACCCATGTTTGTTTTTTTGTTCTTCAAATCAACGCTGTTTTAATGTAATTTTCTGTAATAATTTGTAATTGTATTTGTGCTGTTTTTTCAACAATGTTCCCCCCTCTTTTACCTCTATTTTTATTTGTACTCAACGCATTTTTTTCTTTTTACCCATTAGTTTTAAGCTTTAGTCAGTAGTGTTTTTTCCTGCCCGAAACGCTTTGCGTAATAGTGGCTTTAGGCATTGTATGTACTAGCTCCATCTATAAAGCCAACAAACTTTGTAAAATCTCTTTATGTATGTACCTTTGCCTAAATAAAAATTATTATTATTATTATTATTATTATTATTATTATAAAACTCTACAAGGATGGGGATATACCGTCAACTGATTTAGAAATGGCAAATGAATTTAATAGTTTCTTTTCATCGGTTGGTGCTAATCTTGCCAGTAAAATCCCACAGACTCAGACACATATTAACACATATCTCTCAGGCAGCTATCCAAACTCTCTTCTCCTTTCACCAATCAGCCCGGCAGATGTTGTGTCCATCATACACTCTCTAAAAACCAAGGCAGGGAACACCAGTGAAATTCTGTCCATTGTGTACAAGAGAGCCTCCCATGCCCTTGCCCCACCCATAGCACTACTGTTCAACAAATCTATAGAGTGTCACACCTTCCCTGATATCCTCAAAAAAGCAGGAGTAACGCCAGTCCATAAAGGAGGCAATCCGGCGGACATAAACAATTATAGACCAATATCAAATCTACCCATTCTATCAAAAATATTTGAAAAAATTATTTACAAACAGCTCTATTCCTACGTCGTAAAATTCGACATACTCAGCCTCTGCCAGTTTGGCTTCCGGTCCCAAAAGAGCACCAACGATGCAATCATTAGTCTCCTTGACGTTATCTACTCAGCCCTTGACAAAAATGAGTTTCCGATTGGACTCTTCATTGACCTAAGAAAAGCCTTTGATACTGTTAATCACAACTACCTCTTACATAAACTCCAGCATTATGGAATCCGAGGCCTTGCCCTTGACTACATCCGATCCTATCTTAGTGACAGACACCAATATGTAACCATCAATGATACAACTTCTTCCACTGTACCAATTACCGTTGGAGTGCCACAGGGCAGTATCTTAGGACCTCTTCTATTTCTTATATATATAAACAATCTGCCTAATGTCTCTAATATTCTCAAACCTATATTGTTTGCTGATGATACTACCCTTATCTATTCAGACCTCAACCCACATACACTAAATAATGTTGTGAATAATGAATTAAAATAAAGTCCACTTATGGATGTCAACGAACAAACTAACATTAAACATCGAAAAGACTTGCTACATCTTATTTGGAAGCAAATCATCAAATGCAATTCAGCTACAGATAGACAACATTAACATCTGTAATAAAAATGATGGTAAGTTTCTTGGCCTATTCCTAGACAAGAGACTCAACTTCAGCACCCACATTCAACACATAACTAAGAAAGTCTCTAAGACAGTTGGTATTCTCTCCAAAATCAGATATCATGTTCCTAACTCTGCTCTCCTCTCACTATATTATGCACTAATCTACCCCTATCTTAATTATGGTATCTGTGCATGGGGGTCTACCACTGCAAACCACCTTAAGCCCATCATCACACAGCAAAAATCTGCTATCAGAATAATAACTAACTCTGCTTTCAGAAAACACTCAGCTCCCTTGTTTAAATCCCTAAACTTGCTAAATATTAACTCCCTCCACACATTCTCTTGTGTCAACTACATTTACAAAACCCTGTTCTTAAATGCAAACCATGCTCTGAAACTCTCCCTGGACAGATGTAATAGGACCCATTATCACCACACCAGAAATAAATATCTCTTTGATATCCCCAGGGTCAAGCTTAATCTGTGTAAACACTCTATGCAAATTAAGGGACCTAGTCTATGGAACTCACTCCCTAGTGAATTGAAAAACTGTAAAACTTTTGCCTTATTTAAAAGCAAAACCAAAAAGTACCTAATTTCATCTTCTTAGTTTCCTACACTGAGCTTTAAATTTGCTCTGTACCTAGTGTTACCCAATCTCCTAATTTTTATGTAGTATCAAACAACCTTATCATTGTGTTCATTGCTGTCTTCTTTTATGTGCTAGCCATATGCGGTATTGTGACTACCAATTTTTGTCAACTACCATTCAAGCTGTCATTGCAATCAATCTTATATTGTTTCTGCTGTATTGTGCCTACCAATTTTTGTCAACTACCATTCAGCTGTCATTGCAATCAATCTTAGCTACCTATGTGCTTTAATATACTGTACCTACAATTTTCTCTCATCTTCTTTTTTTCATTCCATGTAACTGTTATCATTTTTTCGTCTATAAAATTTGCTAGTATTTACCTCCTTAAAATTTTCTTAGATTAAGAACCTGCCCGAAACGCTGCGCGTACTAGTGGCTTTACAAGACTGTAATTACCATATTATGTATCCTCACATTCCCAATGTACATTCTTGTATATGCATAAATAAATAAATAAATATATAAATGGAGCAACTCTGGCCTTAGAGGTGATAAGAAATGATTGATTAGAAGTCACTAAGTAAGCACAAGCTCCAAAAGCTTTGGCTGAAGAGTCTGCGAATACATGTAGTGATACTTCATCATTTTCCTCGACTATGTGTCTTGGAAAGATTATCTTTTCGACTAAAATTTATTCTTGAGCCACTTCTATCCAAGCTTTTTGTAACTGGATTGGTAGTGGATCGTCCCAACCAACTTTAGTCTTCCAAGCTTTTTGCACCAATAAACTCCTCTTGATAGTTAAAGGATTTAGTAGACCAAGTGGGTCGAATACTTTGCTAACTTGTGAAAGCAAATCCGTTTTTGTTACAATGCAATAATTTACTGGTACAGATTTGATCGAGATTGTGTCCGAGATTAGATCCCACTCCATACCTAACACCTTTTGTGATTCTGGTACGTGATATTCAGGGTAATCTCTTGCTATTTGATTATTCAATGTTGCATTATTAGAGGCCCAAGATTGTAGTGGCATGTTGGCACCTTGTTGGCCTCTTGATATAATTGTAACAGTTCAATAGTACTGTTAACTGTCCCTTGAAAATTATCTATATATAGATTCTGACTGATTTCAGTCTTACAGAGACTTGATGATTTCTTTAGATGAGTATCTAGAGTTGCTTGCAATAGAAATGGACTACTTGTCGCGCCGAAAAGAACTGAGGAGAATCTGAAAGTCACTATAGGACTATTGATATCTTCTGGGTTCTCTACCCATAGAAACTTAGTGAAGTCTCTATCTTCTTCCTGCAAGCCGACTCTTAGAAAGGCCTTACTAATATCTGCTGAAAATGCATATTTGTTAAGTCTAAACTTCAACAGTATGTCATACAATTTCTGAGTTAGACTTGGACCTGTTTGCAAACAATCATTTAGACTGGTTCCTTGGGGTTCAGATTTAGAGCTATAATTAAAAACTATCTGTAAAGGAGTCGTTTTTTATTCTCTCATTACAGCTATGTGTGGTAAAAAATGGCCTGTTTGCTTATTGTCGTGTTTCACGACTTCGATGAATTTATTCTTTAATTGTTGAGCAATAATCTCATAATAGAGTTTTAAATGATCAGGCCTTTTTCTTAGCTTTGCTAATTGAGATTTAAATTGACTATAAGCCATGTGATAATTGGTAGGTAAGGTTTTATGGTTGATTTTCCATGGTAGCCTTACCCAGTACTGTCCATCATGGTACTCTACAGTTTCTAAGTACTGATTGTATGCACAGACATCATCAGGACTTGGTTGTTCAGGAAATATTCCTATGGCATCAAGTTCCCACAATTGATGTACAGATTCCAATCCATCATCAATCATGTGGGGGATTTTAAGTGGTGACTGTTCTTTGCCTAGTCAAGCCATGATTACAGTTTCTATATGATGTGATTTTTCAGGAGTTGAAGGTTCAAGATCTAGTATAGGTCCTGTCATCAATATGCCTCCTGCTGATTTCAGTAAATTCATACCCATAGATTCCTCTGATCCAAGAATGAATCGATGATAGTAGTCAGCTCCAATCAGGATTCCGATATTCCCTATGTAGTCAGAATCGAGCAGAGGATCTGCTAATTGGATTCCTTTTTCTTTTAGGAATTTAATTGTGGCTGCCAGACCAGTCACTTCCATTTCAGTAGGAATTTTATCAACTACTATGGCTTTGAGTGTCCTTTGAGATGTACCTAGACAGACATTGAGTTGTACGACCGGAAAGGTTCTACGACCTGAACTGGTAAAAAACCCTGATATGGATGTAGATACTTGCTTTGAAGATTTAAGTTGTAAATCTTCTGCCATCTTTTTACTGATAAAGGTTTTCTGTTACCCTTGATCAAAAAAGCCTCTAGTTTGAATACAAATTCCTTGATTGTATAGGTCTAGCTGTGCAGTAGGCAATATGGCTGTTGTAACAATTTCTGTATCCAAGTCATTGACATTACTCATTACTGTACAGAACTGTGCGGCTGTTGTGGTATTATCATCTTTTGGCTTTGCCTGAGATGCAGGTTGTTTATTGGATGTCTGTGATCTGGATTGAGTGTTGATATCACCACAGAGTGCTGTGTGATGTACACTTTTATGACAATATTGGCAGTTCTGCAATTGAGTGATACACTCACTTGTATCATGCTTCCGTAGACAACGGATGCACCTGTTCAGAGATTTCAGTCGATTGATTCGACTGGCACGGTCTTCATAAACTGTGCATTGATAAATGGTATGTGCTTCTTGACAGAATAAACATTTTGGGGCACTTGCAGCTCCTTTTGTCTTATCCGTCTTGGGAGCTTGATTTCCTACAGTTCTGTTAACTGTGGGGGATATAGCATAAGAGCCAACATTACTCTGTTTCCACTTTGCAGAAGAGGAGTTTTGTTGCCTTGATTTTTGACTGCCAATTTGGACATTTTTGTTTTTGTCCGTGAATTCACTTTTAGTGATTTTTTCTTGTGATATGATATTGTTTCAAATATGTAACACTTGTAGGTATGTAATTACATGCAAGTAGGTCATACAAGCATGTAACACTTGTATTCCTCCAAGGATTTCCTTAAAGGATGAATTGTATGTGTAATAATGTGTATCTACATTATTCATGATGTTATGAAGCATTTTGCTTTTTATTTTTTTCTCGGCTTTGTCTTTCCTATTAAGTAAGTCTCTTTGAGATGCTTGATCAACTTCAGATTTTCTGAGGCTGCTTTCACTCCAGTGAAAGCATGAGATTAGGTGATCAAGACTATATTCTTGAATTAAGATAGTTATCTTAGATGGATGATAATACTTGGATTGACATTGTCAATGGGCTGTTAGCCTTTCAGATTGTAGATTAGTGATGAGGGGCTGTTTAGCAATTCAGATTGTGATGTGAGATTAAGATTGGTCTTAATCCCCAATGGTAGACTATTGTAGCCAAGTGATGATGTTATTTGTCTATCACCTGATTTAAATGGTCTGTAGGCTGTAGATTCAAGTGATTTTTTTAGACACTTTGTGTCCTTTTCTTTTCTGTTTCAGTAGCTGGTGGAATACTGTTAGTCATTTTGACTTTTTCTGAGTTTCAGAGATTCCGAGATTTTTCTCTTTTTTGATAAATAGGTTTAATGTTAATGTATTTTGATAAATGAGCTTTCCTATCTACTTAGGTAATGATTCCAAAGATCGTCCTTCATTTCCTCCCTGGAATCTGGTTGCAGTAGGTGCTCTATTATTAAAAGTACTGTAATAATTTGGTTTGTGATCCGAATGCATGAATCGGTAAATCCTGTAATAATTTAAAAAAAATAGTAAATGGCACTATTTTTCCAAAGTTATTACAAGCTCTGTTTCCCTAATAATTGTTTGATAAAATACAGTAGAATGCCTACTGGTTTTACCTGTAATAGGGTTTGATACAGTTGATTATGGTTAGATTGTAATGAAATGCTCATATAGTAATAAAACACTTTTTAAGGAATATTATGTAATGAGCAGCTCTGAAAATCAGTTGTTTAGAGATAATACACTTAAATATGTACATAATGTTACCAGAAGTGAGGTAGATAATGGTATTTATGATTAAGATGCAGTTGTGATTAAGATGATTAAGATATCTGTAACACTGATATACTTAAGTACTGTGGATTTTTAACACAGAACAGTATTAGTATGCTATGATTGCTTACTAGTTAATGGATATGGTGGCTTAAGTAACTGCAAACAATTTGTTTACTTAGATATAGAGCTATGATAAATATTGGCTGTTAGCTAGGTTAGGTTAGAATATGTAAAAATTATTCCAATGCAAAATCAAGAAGTTTCTTATGCATTTGCCATTGAAATATAATCTAATTTCTAGACTATCTAGGTTCAAGAATTATTATCTAGGTACGAAGGACCAAAAATATCTAGGTTCGAAGGACCATAAATGTGGGAAAAACCTGCTGGGATTGATATGAGAGGAGGACTACCAGGGACTTGTGCTGAACTAAATTAAAAAATTACTGTCTGCAAATTAATTCAACTAAAATCTCTAGCTAGGGTCGTAAATCCTAGCTCCTCTTTTCCTAATGACAGATTGTGGGCTGTAAGGGGCAGGTGGGGTGAATGAATTAGTTGATAGGTTGATTGAAGATCCACAGTCCACCTGCCAACAGGTATCTCACATCAGCTTGTATTTTATATAAGGATAAGATTTAATAAATTCAGTTATATGACTGAACATTGGCTGTGTTTAAATCAGAGATTTAAACATGTACATAGTCTAGCCTAGCACCATAACTATTAACAGCCAATATATTCTTATACTATAAACAACAATTTAAATTGTAAAAGTATAATGAATGACTTTAATTAAATGTAGTCAAAGTACTTTTACTAAGTACTAGAGATTATATTCAATTAAATGAACTTGTATGATAACTTAAAAATAACTAAGCAAGCAATTGTTAACTTAATTTATATATTCGAGTATATATTCACATATATTCATATTCAATTTATATAATGAGGTACAGTCAGCTTGATTGAATCCTTTCCCACACAATGGACACTCATGAGGTTTTGTTTTCTTATGACGACTGAATCTTTTCTCACACAATGGACATTCATGAGGTCTAGTGCTTGGATAAGATTCAACTGCTGCACTACAATATTAATAAACTTACTGAGATATGAGGCGTTGCCTCACTTTATAACCGACAGACAGACTTATAGGATATTAAAGTCACACAAGCATACAATTGGCCAATTAATATACTAACATAACTTTCAATATACTTCTCTGAATGCCTGTCTGACAGTGTGCCAGACTTGATAACTCTCTTGTCACGAGTTTAGGCACGATATTTCATATAACAGCTTTGCTGTAGATTGTTGTTGTAGCGTTGCTACGTGATTTTACTTTAAACTGCGTTGCAGAAGGATGATAGTTGATGGTGCAGGTGGAGACAAGTCACTGTGTGCTCCACTCTACACTTATTAGATATAAATGTTCTAGGGATTTTCCTTATAGATATATTGTCCAGGTACTCCCCCAGTTCTAGAGAGTGTTCACTGGTGTTGACCAGACCACACACTAGAAATTGAAGGGACGACGACGTTTCGGTCTGTCCTGGACCATTCTCAAGTCGATTGTGATGAGGAGGTAGGGACAGGCAATAAATAGGCAAGAGAGAGCTGAGGAGGAAAGTCAGGTGTAGGGGACAGTAGTAATGAGAACTGCAGGAGGCCTATTTGCCCATACGAGGCAGCTCCTATTATAACCACCGAAGGAGATAGTAATAGGAAAAAGAAGAGGATAGCAAGAGAGCGTAGGAGAAGACAATGAACAGAAAAAGGGGAGAAGAGAGAAAGAAAAGGAAAGAGAAAGAAAGAAATGGAAGGGGGAAAGCTTATGTTAAGTCACGTTTGTTAGAAAGATTAGAGCATTTGAGTATATACTGTGAAAGGGAAGAGTCCACAGCAACAAAGCCAGGACTCAAGTTCATGTTGGGTACATTGTTTATAAGAGCCGATTCTACAAGACGGCGTCTGTGTAGAGTAGAGGCAGGAAAGATTATTTTGGAGGAAGACCAATCAATGGGATGATTAGAATCCCTCACATGGCAGAAGAGAGCATTGTTGGTGTCTGCAGACTTAACACTTCTCTTGTGTTCTTTAAGTCAGTCATTCAGTGTACGGCCAGTTTTGCCAAAGTATTGGAGAGGACAAGATGAACAGGAAATAGAGTAGACACCAGCAGCATTAGAAGCAGGAGGAGCAGTGTGAACTAGATTGCTACGAAGTGTGTTAGTTTGTCGAAAGGCGAGTTTAATGTCAAGAGGACGAAAGGTATTGGTAAAAGTTTTGAGTTCAGATATGAAGGGAAGGCATAGTACAGTGCTACTAGTGTTTGAAGCAGGTTTAGGATGAAAGAAATTTCGTTTAGCTTGGGAGTGGGCACAGTTGATGAAATGCAAAGGATAACCAAGGCGAGAGAATGATTTGTAGATAAAGGCAATTTCTGAATCAAGAAACTGAGGGTCGCTGATGCGTAGAGCGCAGAGGAAGAGAGAGACGAGGACACTTTTCTTAACAGAAGGAGGATGGTAGGAAAAGAAGTGAATGTACATGCCACTATGCATGGGTTTACGGTAGACAGAGAAAGAGAACCCAGACACAGAGCTGTGAACATGAACATCAAGAAAAGGAAGGAGGGAATTAGATTCCCACTCAACTTTGAAATGGATAGAAGGAACCAGATTGTTAAGAGAGGGGAGGAAAGGCTGGAAAAGATTAAGGTCATGAGGCCATAAAGCAAAAATGTCATCAACATATCGAAGCCAGAGAGAGGGACGAGTATCAATAGAAGGAAGAAGAACAGTTTCGAAGTATTCCATGTAGAAATTAGCAAGAACAGGAGAGAGAGGGGAACCCATTGCGACGCCGAAAGTTTGAGTGTAATATTTACCGTTGAAAGAGAAAGAGTTAGATTCAACACAGAGTCTAATGAGATCGAGGAAAACGTCAGTGGGAAGTTTTCCTGACTTTGTCAAAGCCTCCTGACTTTGATCTCATTAAACGTTTCCGTGTCATCTGCCCTTCTCTTCCTTATTTCTATGGTCTTCCTTAGACTCATAAACCTGGTGTTCCTCTTCGTCCTATCATTTCTTCACGGGGCTCTGTCAGCTATCCTCTTGCCTCCTGGCTCGCTAAAACCCTGACACCTTACCTTGGCACTTTTTCCCCTGCCCACCTTCGTCACTCTCAGGACTTCATAGAAAGACTGCGCCTGCAAACCTCATGTAAGATGCTTAGTCTTGATGTCGACTCTCTGTTCACTAATGTTCCGCTCGATGACGTTCTCTCTTTCCTCAGACAGAAGGCGTCAGAGGGCCTCCTTCCTCTCCCACTTCCCACTGACGTTTTCCTCGATCTCATTAGACTCTGTGTTGAATCTAACTCTTTCTCTTTCAACGGTAAATATTACACTCAAACTTTCGGCGTCGCTATGGGTTCCCCTCTCTCCCCTGTTCTTGCTAATTTCTACATGGAATACTTCGAAACTGTTCTTCTTCCTTCTATTGATACTCGTCCCTCTCTCTGGCTTCGATATGTTGATGACATTTTTGCTTTATGGCCTCATGACCTTAATCTTTTCCAGCCTTTCCTCCCCTCTCTTAACAATCTGGCTCCTTCTATCCATTTCAAAGTTGAGTGGGAATCTAATTCCCTCCTTCCTTTTCTTGATGTTCATGTTCACAGCTCTGTGTCTGGGTTCTCTTTCTCTGTCTACCGTAAACCCATGCATAGTGGCATGTACATTCACTTCTTTTCCTACCATCCTCCTTCTGTTAAGAAAAGTGTCCTCGTCTCTCTCTTCCTCTGCGCTCTACGCATCAGCGACCCTCAGTTTCTTGATTCTGAAATTGCCTTTATCTACAAATCATTCTCTCGCCTTGGTTATCCGTTGCATTTCATCAACTGTGCCCACTCTCAAGCTAAACGAAATTTCTTTCATCCTAAACCTGCTTCCAACACTAGTAGCACTGTACTATGCCTTCCCTTCATATCTGAACTCAAAACTTTTATCAATACCTTTCGTCCTCTTGACATTAAACTCGCCTTTCGACAAACTAACACACTTCGTAGCAATCTAGTTCACACTGCTCCTCCTGCTTCTAATGCTGCTGGTGTCTACTCTATTTCCTGTTCATCTTGTCCTCTCCAATACTTTGGCGAAAGTGGCCGTACACTGAATGACAGACTTAAACAACACAAGAGAAGTGTTAAGTCTGCAGACACCAACAATGCTCTCTTCTGCCATGTGAGGGATTCTAATCATCCCATTGATTGGTCTTCCTCCAAAATAATCTTTCCTGCCTCTACTCTACACAGACGCCGTCTTGTCGAATCGGCTCTTATAAACAATGTACCCAACATGAACTTGAGTCCTGGCTTTGTTGCTGTGGACTCTTCCCTTTCACAGTATATACTCAAATGCTCTAATCTTTCTAACAAACGTGACTTATCATAAGCTTTTCCCCTTCCATTTTTTTCTTTCTCTCTTCTCCCCTTTTTCTGTTCATTGTCTTCTCCTACGCTCTCTTGCTATCCTCTTCTTTTTCCTATTACTATCTCCTTCGGTGGTTATAATAGGAGCTGCCTCGTATGGGCCAATAGGCCTGCTGCAGCTCTCATTACTACTGTCCCCTACACCTGACTTTCCTCCTCAGCTCTCTCTTGTCTATTTATTGCCTGTCCCTACCTCCTCATCACAATCGACTTGAGAATGGTCCAGGACGGACCGAAACGTCGTCGTCCCTTCAATTTCTAGTGTGTGGTCTGGTCAACATATTTAACAGTATAGAGGCTAGATCATAGTATTTGGCCTCTCGCAGTGTGTAGCTAGCAGGGTGCAACATAGCATAGTCATATCACTAGCGATAGTGCGAAGATTTGGCGAAGAAACCAAAAGTGGAGCTAGGGCATCACCCGTGCATGTAAGTGTGTGACCTGACCGGGTGGGACGACCCGCCGTGGAACTACCTGATTGGGCTGTTGAGTGGTGACTGTGATCAGTGGTACAGTGAATTAGTGAACTGTCACATAACGATACAGTGACTGACTCCAGAGCTTTGTGTAGACAGAGAAGAACCGACCTTATCAATCTACCAGCACTTAGTGAATCGCCTAGTGGGAGACAACGACGGATAACCATCGTCATCATACATCGTCCTTACTCATCTGGTTGTGTGAGCGGGAGGAGACTGGTATGTACCCCTCTCTGGTCAATTAATCAGGTGTACAGATTGAGGTAAAAGATTATCAAATTCTCGTTCAGGATATCATATATATTTAAAAATCTCAGAGTGGCTCATTTAGGCAGAGGTAACGCATAAGGGATATCTTGACACATACAAGCACGCCCGCCCACGTACGTATACACGCACACAAGTGTGCACATGCTAAAACAGACACACACACACACGTGCACACACACACACACACAATTGTCCAGTCAGGGGAAAAGGCATTAACACCTGGGATAGGACCTTACTATCCCCCCCCTCTTGACCCCACCATCGGACCTGACCTGACTTAGTCGCCATCTCCGCCCCCCCCCCACCCCCAGTCCCCCCGCATCGCCCATACACACACTCTTCCCCTCCCCACTCTCCCTCTCTCCCCCTCCCACTATCTCTCTCCTGCTCTCTCTCTCTCCTGCTCTCTCTCTCTCCTGCTCTCTCTCTCTCCTGCTCTCTCTCTCTCCTGCTCTCTCTCTCCTGCTCTCTTTCTCTCTCTCTCTCTCTCTCTCTCTCTCTCTCTCTCTCTCTCTCTCTCTCTCTCTCTCTCTCTCTCTCTCTCTCTCTCTCTCTCTCTCTCTCTCTCTCTCTCTCTCTCTCTCTCTCTCTCTCTCTCTCCCTCCCTCCCTCCCCCTCTCCCTCCCTCTCTTTCCTTCCCCCTCCCTCCCCCTCTCCCTCCCTCTCTTTCCTTCCCCCTCCCTCCCCCTCTCCCTCCCTCTCTTTCCTTCCCCCTCCCTCCCCCTCTCCCTCCCTCTCTTTCCTTCCCCCTCCCTCTCTGCCCACACACACACACACACCTCCCCCCCCTCTCTCCCTCACCCGCTCTCTCCCTCACCCGCTCTCTCCCTCACCCGCTCTCTCCCTCACCCGCTCTCTCCCTCACCCACTCTCTCCCTCTCCTCTCTCTCCATCTCCTCCCACCCCTCCCCTTCTACTTTCTTCTCACTTCAGTGGAAGGGTCGGATCCCCCCCCACCGACCCATTTATCTCTCCCTTTATCACTCCCTTTCTCTCTCTCTCTTTCTCTCTCTCTTCCTCTCTCTCTCTCTCTCCCTCCCTCATCCCAACAGGGTCAAGCATGGCAGCCAGAGGTCCCAGGGGAACAGGAAAGAGCCAAGGTGACGAGATGAAGGAAATGTTCGCCAAATTCTGGAGGACATCAAGAGTGAGATGCAAGAAATGATGCAGGAAATGAAGAACAAAATAAGCAACCTGAAAAGAGAGCTGACAGCAGCAAAGGAGGAGATTAGAGCCCTCAAAGAGAATGGTATCGAGGCTGAGAATCAGAAAACCACCCAGGGAGAAGGTGGTAATAGTTTTCTGGATGAGAATGCCACAATAAAAGCAACATTTGCGGAAATACTAAAAAAAAATAACTCTGAAGTAATGACTGCAGTGATGGAGGTGGCCATGAAAGCAGCCACCTCGCAGGAGGCGGCACGCTCCACTAGCCAACTGCTGGAAAGGAACAGATCAGTGGTTGCAGTGGGTATTAAGCAGCAGGAAGGATCTAATAGGACAGAGTGGACTGACAAGGATAAAGCAGCAGTGAATGAAGTACTAAAGGCACTAGACATGGAAGGGGCTGAGCATAGCATTGAGAAGGTTTTCAGGCTAGGCCGGTACAACAAAGACCGAGACCGAATGATAAAGATAGTGTTTGCAAACGAGAACACAAAGGAGAAGATCCTATCAAGGAAGAGCTCCCTGAAAAACGTGGGAAAATTAAAAAATGTATTCCTCCAGAGAGACATGACAAGGGAGGAGAGAGCCGTGGCGGCAGAAGCAAGGAAGAGGCGCAGGGCGAGAGGGGAAAACCAGGAAGTCACAGCTCCCAACACAACACCCCCAGAGGCGAGGTGGGAACCCACAACCAGCTACCCAGTAACACCAGAAGGGAGGACAACCCCGCCTCCCTCCTCTGCATAGAAAACCCCCCTACCCCAAACCCTCCCTGCCCCCACTCAAATGTTCAGCCAAATCTCCCTCCCCCCACACCCAATCCCCGCCCTTCTACTCCTCCCCTCCTCCCGAGTCCTCACTCCCCCCCTTTCCTTCCCGTCCTCCCTCCCCTTTCACCCCATACCCTCCCTGTCCCTCCCCCTTCACTGGATCCCCCGCACCTCATCCCAGTATCCTCTGAGACCCTGTTATCCACCTCACAGGTCCTCACACACATGGAACAGCCTCCCCCACCAGCAGAACACTCACCGAGGAGGCGATTTGAGAAGGGACAGAAGAAAGTGAGCCTCAAAGCGATGTACACTAACATAGATGGAATTACAAATAAAGCAAATGAGCTTGGAGAACTGGTACTAGAGGAAAACCCAGACATAATAGCCCTCACAGAAACAAAGATCACGAAAACGATAACAAATGCAGTGTTCCCACAGGACTATTATGTTATGAGGAAAGAGAGGGAAGGAAGAGGTGGGGGTGGTGTAGCTCTGCTGGTAAGAAAAGGCTGGGATTTTGAGGAGATGGATATTCAGGGCTGTGAAGGTTTCAGTGACTACATAGCAGGTACTGTAACAAATGGAGGGAAAAAAATTATAGTCGCAGTCATATATAATCCACCACCAAATGACAGAAGACCTAGACAGGAATATGATAGAAACAACATGGCCACCATTAACATAATAGAAAGAGCAGCTTCTGTTGCTAGCAGGAATGGATCTGGACTACTAATTATGGGAGACTTCAACCATGGGAAGATAGATTGGAAGAACAGAGACCCGCATGGAGGACCAGAAACATGGAGAGCTAAGCTGCTGGACGTGGCAACAAGAAACTTTCTAAGCCAGCACACCAAAGAACCAACAAGAATGAGAGGAGAAGATGAACCAGCAATGCTTGATTTGATATTTACCCTAAATGAATGGGATATAAGGGAAGTTAAAATGGAAGCGCCCTTGGGAATGAGTGACCACAGTGTATTGAACTTTGAGTACCTGGTAGAGCTAGGACTTATCTCCCCCCAAAAAGAACTAGGAATCAAAAGGCTGGCATACCGAAAGGGGAATTATGAACAGATGAGAAGTTTCCTAAGTGAAATACCTTGGGACACAGACCTCAGAGACAAGTCTGTACAGGGTATGATGGACTATGTTACCCAAAAGTGTCAGAAGGCAGTAAACAGGTTCATCCCGGCCCAAAGGGAAAAATCCGAGAAGCAACAGAAGAATCCATGGTATAATAGGGCATGTATGGTTATCTTGAGGTTATCTTGAGATGATTCCGGGGCTTTTAGTGTCCCCGCGGCCCGGTCCTCGACCAGGCCTCCACCCCCAGGAAGCAGCCCGTGACAGCTGACTAACACCCAGGTACCTATTTTACTGCTAGGTAACAGGGGCATAGGGTGAAAGAAACTTTGCCCATTGTTTCTCGCCGGCGCCCGGGATCGAACCCGGGACCACAGGATCACACGTCCAGCGTGCTGTCCACTCGGCCGACCGGCTCCCTTTGAAGCGAAGTGGAAGCGAAGAAACTGAACAAAAAGGTGTGGAGGAACTTCCGGAATAACAGAACACCAGAAAGCAGAGAGAGATACCAGAGAACCAGGAATGAGTACGTCAGGGTGAGAAGAGAAGCAGAGAAAAATTTTGAAAATGATATAGCAAACAAAGCCAAGACCGAACCAAAGCTACTCCACAGTCACATCAGAAGGAAAACAACAGTGAAAGAACAGGTATTGAAACTTAGAACAGGCGAGGACAGGTATACAGAGAATGACAGAGAGGTGTGTGAGGAACTCAACAAGAGGTTCCAGGAGGTCTTCACAATAGAACAGGGTGAGGTCACTGTGCAAGGAGAAAGGGAGGTAAACCAGGCGGCCTTGGAGGAGTTCGAAATTACGAGAGAGGAGGTCAAGAGACACCTGCTGGATCTGGATGTTAGAAAGGCTGTTGGTCCAGATGGGATCTCACCATGGGTACTGAAAGAGTGTGCAGAGGCACTTTGCTTGCCACTCTCCATAGTGTATAGTAAGTCACTAGAGACGGGAGACCTACCAGAAATATGGAAGACGGCGAATGTGGTCCCAATATACAAAAAGGGCGACAGACAAGAGGCACTGAACTACAGGCCAGTGTCCTTGACTTGTATACCATGCAAGGTGATGGAGAAGATCGTGAGAAAAAACCTGGTAACACATCTGGAGAGAAGGGACTTCGTGACAAATCGCCAACATGGATTCAGGGAGGGTAAATCTTGCCTTACAGGCTTGATAGAATTCTACGATCAGGTGACACAGATTAAGCAAGAAAGAGAGGGCTGGGCGGACTGCATTTTCTTGGATTGTCGGAAAGCCTTTGACACAGTACCGCATAAGAGGCTGGTACATAAGCTGGAGAGACAGGCAGGTGTAGCTGGTAAGGTGCTCCAGTGGATAAGGGAGTATCTAAGCAATAGGAAGCAGAGAGTTACGGTGAGGGGTGAGACCTCCGATTGGGGTGAAGTCACCAGTGGAGTCCCACAGGGCTCTGTAGTCGGTCTTATCTTGTTTCTGATATATGTAAATGATCTCCCGGAGGGTATCGATTCATTTCTCTCAATGTTTGCGGACGATGCTAAAATTATGAGAAGGATTAAAACAGAAGAGGACTGTTTGAGGCTTCAAGAAGACCTAGACAAGCTGAAGGAATGGTCGAACAAATGGTTGTTAGAGTTTAACCCAACCAAATGTAATGTAATGAAGATAGGTGTAGGGAGCAGGAGGCCAGATACAAGGTATCATCTGGGAGAGGAAATTCTTCAGGAGTCAGAGAAGGAAAAAAACTTGGGGGTTGATATCACACCAGACCTGTCTCCTGCAGCACATATCAAGCGGATAACATCAGCGGCATATGCCAGGCTGGCCAACATACGAACGGCATTCAGAAACTTGTGTAAAGAATCATTCAGAACTTTGTATACCACATATGTCAGGCCAATCCTGGAGTATGCAGCCCCAGCATGGAGTCCATATGTAGTCAAGGATAAGACTAAACTGGAAAAGGTTCAAAGGTTTGCCACCAGACTAGTACCCGAGCTGAGAGGTATGAGCTACAAGGAGAGACTACGGGAATTAAACCTCACTTCGCTGGAAGACAGAAGAGTTAGGGGGGACATGATCACCACATTCAAGATTCTGAAGGGGATTGATAGGGTAGATAAAGACAGTCTATTTAACACAAGGGGAACACGCACAAGGGGACACAGGTGGAAACTGAGTGCCCAAAGGAGCCACAGAGATATTAGAAAGAACTTTTTTAGTGTCAGAGTGGTTGACAAATGGAATGCATTAGGAAGTGATGTGGTGGAGGCTGACTCCATACACAGTTTCAAGTGTAGATATGACAGAGCCCGATAGGCTCAGGAATCTGTACACCTGATGATTGACGGTTGAGAGGCGGGACCAAAGAGCCAGAGCTCAACCCCCGCAAACACAACTAGGTGAGTACAACTAGGTGAGTACACACACACATAGTGACCCCAGCCACATACATAGTGACCCCAGCCACATAACTCCCTGGGACCATGAGCACCCCAGGTTCTCAACACACTCAAGACGAGTTCTCGGGGGTAACATTTTATTAAAGCTAAACTCAGAGATATATTTTGTGTCTGAGACTCAACAATGAGCACAGCTCGCTAAGCGCTATTGAGCTACTATATATATATATATATATATATATATATATATATATATATATATATATATATATATATATATATATATATATATATATATATATATATATACATATATATATATTAGTATATTTTGGTAGCAGTCTTTCCTGTAGACATATATTATTAAATATGACCAAAAAAGTAAGATTAATAATTCTAACACGAATTTTCTCAATCTTTCGTACATTACGCTTCACTTTTGGAGGTAAATCAAAAATCAATTCTCCAAAATTCATTTTTATTTCTAGTCTGACGCGACACGGGCGCGTTTCGTAAAACTTATTACATTTTCAAAGACTTTAGTTCACAAATACACAACTGAATAGAACTTACGTATCTCCGATTTTATATCTACATTTGAGTGAGGTGGAAGGGGTGATGTGGCATTAACACAAGACCTTTACCTCCAACAATGAAGCGTAATGTACGAAAGATTGAGAAAATTCGTGTTAGAATTATTAATCTTACTTTTTCGGTCATATTTAATAATATATATATATATATATATATATATATATATATATATATATATATATATATATATATATATTGTGACGATAATCTCCTTCAAGAGATTGAGCCTGCTCTTCCCTCCAAAATTACGTCTTCACAATTATATAAAAAGACTATGGAAGAAATGTCCAACAACGACAACAACACCAGCACCAGCAAGGCTTGCCAGGGTGAGCAGAAACGTATGCAACCAGCCACCTGTTCGAACTCCAACCACCAAACTACCCGTTGATCGCTACGGCTCCGCTGATTGGTCGCCGGTCTGGCTGCACCTGCACTCGCCCCCAATACTACCTGATGTCTGGGGTCGCCCCAACATCAGTCCTCAGAATGTTCAGTGCTTTCGTAGCCAGCACACCTCCCAGCTAGACTCTAGAGTGTACTGAGAGAGGTGGTGGCTTTAAGCCAATATTCCAGCACCTCCCACTTAACTTTTGTGTTGCACTTCTTATTATTTTGCCTTAACGTAACTTTCATTGTGTCATTTAAGTATTCTTATTATTTTGATTCATTGATTTAATATAAGAATTTGTTTGTGCATTATTTTCATGTTTGATTTATTTAACGTAATTAAAATTTCATTGTTAAAGTTTACTTGTGTTTTGTGTGTCTTCTCCTTACCTTACCACAGACGAAGTTCCAGTTTTTTCTATTTTTTTTTATAACTATGTGACGAGGCCATACCCCTAGCCTTAAACAGCCGAACACCAACGCGTTACCGTCACAAGTTATATGGGGGCCCTGTCCTAGGAGCTTCACTCAGGTACTGGTGCTAAGTGGTAATTTATGGTAAGCGTATTTAACTTTGTTAACGTAGCTTTACTATTTTTCATTCAATTTCATTTTTTATAAGGTGCGGTGTATTGTGCATTACGAGAGTAACATATAGTGAAGGTGAGACAACTTTGGATTACGTGGTGACTGTAGGCCGCAGTCATACTCTTAATTGGTCATCTCTCCCTCCTTGTTATTACTCGTATTTACCATCTATGTCCCTTGAATATTTCTCATTCTGACAGATCATCATATTGGTACCCTGGTACTGTGGTCTGCCCCGGGTCAAGAGTACCCAATCTTCTGCAATCTGACTGTAGGAGGACAAAGAGGGCCATAGTTCCTCTAGCTCGAACTTTAGTTGCTGAATTGGGACCTCAGCAGCAGTTCTCGTCACAAGTTGACACCTCGCACCCCTACACGTCAGTCAGAGATGATGATACATACAACGGTAGGGAATTAGCTTATTTTTTCAGAGCACAAAAGTTCGCTAATTCTGTAAGTATCATATTAAATTCAGTAGGAAAAACTTGCTTTATGTCCTATAGAGACTTGGCAAGGTATGCCTACATCCTTGGACTACCAATTTTACTTTTGAAGCATTTAACTGTTTCATTTGTTTTCGAAACTTTGTTTCATTTGTTAGTAGGATTTTCTTGCCCTTATTCTCTTACATGAGTACCGGGTACAAGATTTCCTGCGCCCTTGATTTAATTTAATATCTTTCACTTAACGTTAAATTGTTAAAGATCACACAGGATAGGTACCAGTTGCCACGTTGTCCTGTTTCTGACATTTCATTATTGAACATTCGTGTACCTTTATTTGCTAATTTCACCATGTTTCGTCTCCAAACTTTCCGTGCAAATCCAGCAGGTGAAATAGGGACTTTAAGTCGTGCCAAGAGGACTGAACTACAAACTCTTGCACATGAGTATCAACTAGAAGTTCCCTACCAAGCCAACAAAAATGACCTACACAACCTGTTGCTGGATTACTATTTAGAGCAAGGTAAGATAGACTCTGAAACTCATGAAACTTACTATATTGCAGATAAAACTGATTTGGCAACGCTGAAACTCAAACTAGAGCTGGCCAAGATTGAACGTGAGCAGCAAAGGGAAGCCCGTGAACAGCAAAGGGAAGCAGCTGACATACGAAGGGAAGAGATCGCCCTCAAGGAACGTGAGTTGGCAATGCTCCGTGAACGTGAACGAGTACAGCTTGAAACACTCCAGGAGCGGGAACGCTTACAGCTTGAAACCAAACAACGCGAGTTGGAAATACAACGCGAACATGACAAGCAACAAGCGACTCTGGCTCTTGAGTGTCGTCAACGGGAATACACGTTGGAAACTTCACACCTCGCTCAACGCCAGCAAGCTACTGCCAATCTTCCCGTCAGTTTTAATATATCACATGCAAGTAAGTTAATGCCATCCTTTGTAGAAGCAGAAGTTGATGTGTTCTTTACCACCTTTGAAACCCTTGCTAATCAACTCAGTTGGCCTGTCGACCAATGGGCAACACTTCTCAGAGTCCATCTTACAGGTAGAGCTGCAGTCACACTCAGTACTTTGGCGTCTGAGAATGACTACTACACTCTGAAACAAGCAGTGTTAGACGCCTACCTACTTTCCACCGAAAGTTATAGAAGGAAATTCCGTGACCACCTGAAGGCAAGTACCACTACCTTCCTTGAGTTTGCTAACACGAAACGGAGGTATTTCATGAAATGGCTGGAAGCAGCACATGTCTCTACTTTTGCAGAACTCGTCAACCTGATGCTTGTTGAAGAATTCTTGAGACGTGTGCCGCCTCCTGTCCGCCTCTACTTAGCAGATAAAGAAGAAACCGACTACCTGAAGTGTGCTAAGTCGGCTGACACTTACAGCCTCATCCACCGGCTGACACCTGAACCATCCTCCAGTAAGAAGTCGTGGTACAGTTACGAGAAGGTGAGCCCCGATCAAGCTGGTTCACAACTGTACTGCAAGTATTGTAGACTCTATGGACATACCATAGACAAGTGTGGTAAGTCTCAATACAAGGGAACCACTGACCAACAACGACCCAAACCAACTCCTCCTAAGTCCGGTAAGCCTGTGATGAATGTTGGTGTTGATGTTAATGATCTTTCTCTTTTCAGTAACCACCTGTATACTGGAACTGTCTCTGCCAACGGTTCAAATCCGGAGGGACGTTTCAAATTGAAGATCTTGAGGGACACAGCGGCTCTACAATCGATCATCTTGAAGTCGGCTGTGCCCAACATAGTCTACACCGGGGAAACAGTCTTCATCACTGACCTCACTGCTACCACTCCATACCCTCTCGCCAGAGTCCACCTGGATTGTCCCTACGTGAACGGGGAAGTCCAAGTCGCCGTCAGGGAAAAGCCTTTTCCCATGCCTGGAGTGCAACTTCTCCTAGGCAACGACTTGGCAGAAGACCTGCAACCGACCAACCTGATCGTCATGGACAAACCCCAGGTGTGTAACTCTGTGCCAATAAATCCTATTCTCGAGTATGTTCCAGCAGAGGTTCAAGAGAGTGATGAAGTTTCTCCTCCGGTTCTCGTGACCACCCGTGCACAAGCCGCACGTCCACAGCCAGCTGACTCTACTGCTACCGCTGTCCCTCAAGACCCTCAGAAACTACCCCCGCATCTGACCAAGTTGGAGTTCCGTAAGTTGCAGAGGGAAGATCTTACTTTAACACCATTGTTTTTCCAGGCTGAGACTCAACCCGACAGTATTCCTGGGTTCTTCCTAGAGAACGACTTGCTCTACCGCAGATATAGACCCAGTAAACTGAAGGAGGAGGACGATTGGGCCAACACCGAACAACTTGTGATTCCCACCAGCCTGCGGCCCACTATTCTACACCTGGCCCATGGAGCATTCTCCCACTACGGCTTCAACAAGACTTACCATGGGATTCGTCAAGACTACTACTGGCCAGGTATGGTAAACAACGTCAAACAGTACGTAAAACAGTGTCATACATGTCAGATGGCAGGCAAACCGAACGTCTCCATTCCCAGAGCACCACTGATTCCCATACAGGTGCCTGCGGAACCTTTCCACAGACTCATAATAGACTGTGTTGGTCCTTTACCTCGGACCAGTTCAGGTAACGCCTACATCCTAACCATCCTGTGTCCTACCACCAGATTTCCCATAGCAGTTCCAGTGAAGAACATCACGGCTGCTACGGTTATCAAACATCTACTGAAGATCTTCACTCAATACGGATTTCCCAGGGAGATTCAAAGTGACTGTGGCACCAACTTCACCAGTGATCTCTTCAAAAGGACACTGGAGGAGTTCAACATCAAACAGGTATTGTCCAGCCCCTATCATCCTGCTTCACAGGGTTCTCTTGAACGTAGTCATCAGACCATCAAAGCACTCTTGAAAAAGTTTTGTAGTGAAACCTCAAAGGATTGGGATAAGCAGATTGACCTAATAATGTGTATTTTCAGAAGTCTCCCCAATGAGTCCCTAGGAGTATCTCCTTATGAGATGCTCTACGGCCGTAAGTGCCGTACTCCCCTTAAGGCTTTCAAAGACTCTCTCAGAGATGCCACCTTCAGTGAGCATCAGAATGTGCCCCAGTTTCTTCAAAACCTTCAACACATTCTAGAGAGAGTCCACCGCTTTGCCCATGATAATCTATTGAAAGCCCAGGTGAGAATGAAGACTCATTACGACCAGACCAGCAAAGTAAGAAAATTCAAGCCGGGAGACTTCGTCCTTGCCTATTTCCCTATCCCAGGTTCACCTTTACAAAACAAATTTTCAGGACCCTACTGCGTCAAAGAGTGCAGAAACAACAACGCATACGTCATAGAGACTCCAGATAGGCGGCGGAAGACCCAGCTGTGCCACGTCAACCTCCTGAAGCAATATAATGGTACTCCTCCCACTGTCTTGATTAATTGTTCTACCTTCACAGAACCCTACATCCACAGTGAGACCATCCCGGCTTCTTCTCCCGAAAGCACTGACAAGGAGTCGGCGCTTTCTAATTCCAAAATCCTTAATGATCTTCCCAAATGCTTTCAGGATAATACTCGTGCTCCTATGCCCTCTTCTAATTCCACTCTCACCTCGTCAGATAAGCCCTACATCCTCCATGTCGACGCCAATGGTACCGACGATGGTGGTGTCGTGATGCAGCAACGAGGCGAGAAGAATACACCTGTCAGCGACTACTGCTACAAGGAACGACGGAACAATTGGCAAGGAGCTACTCTTCCTCATCCTGAAGCTTCAGCACTTCACTCCACACCTGAAAAGTGCTCGGTCCACCATCAATACGGACCACACCACCCTACACCTCCTGCAGCACGCCCACTTCTCATCTCAACGTCTTCTACTATGGGCTTGCTAACTGCAGAAATTCAACCTGGAGACACGCTATACCAAGAGTCTGACAACATCTTAGCCCATGATCTCTCCAGAGTTTATGAAGTAGAAGCAACTCCATCTAATACTCCACCACATAACGACGTACTTCTTCCAGAACCGCAGGCTTCGGGGGAGAGTTGTGACGATAATCTCCTTCAAGAGATTGAGCCTGCTCTTCCCTCCAAAATTACGTCTTCACAATTATATAAAAAGACTATGGAAGAAATGTCCAACAACGACAACAACACCAGCACCAGCAAGGCTTGCCAGGGTGAGCAGAAACGTATGCAACCAGCCACCTGTTCGAACTCCAACCACCAAACTACCCGTTGATCGCTACGGCTCCGCTGATTGGTCGCCGGTCTGGCTGCACCTGCACTCGCCCCCAATACTACCTGATGTCTGGGGTCGCCCCAACATCAGTCCTCAGAATGTTCAGTGCTTTCGTAGCCAGCACACCTCCCAGCTAGACTCTAGAGTGTACTGAGAGAGGTGGTGGCTTTAAGCCAATATTCCAGCACCTCCCACTTAACTTTTGTGTTGCACTTCTTATTATTTTGCCTTAACGTAACTTTCATTGTGTCATTTAAGTATTCTTATTATTTTGATTCATTGATTTAATATAAGAATTTGTTTGTGCATTATTTTCATGTTTGATTTATTTAACGTAATTAAAATTTCATTGTTAAAGTTTACTTGTGTTTTGTGTGTCTTCTCCTTACCTTACCACAGACGAAGTTCCAGTTTTTTCTATTTTTTTTTATAACTATGTGACGAGGCCATACCCCTAGCCTTAAACAGCCGAACACCAACGCGTTACCGTCACAATATATATATATATATATATATATATATAGCCATCTATATATATATATATATATATAGCTATCTTCAATCTGGTGCCCCTACGAATCACATGAGACAAGCTCATGACATTACTCTAACAAGAGAAATGTTGAACAAGAATACTTGCATAATAGACAAAACCCAAGATTCAAGAAGATTACAAATTCTTGAGGCAATTCACATAAGAATAGAGCGACCTACCATGAACACCCAAATCACGGAAATATATATATATATATATATATATATATATATATATATATATATATATATATATATATGTATATACCTCGCATCCTAGTGGTCCAAAACCCGGATTTCCCGGCAATTCGCCCTGATGGCATCACCATATACCCATGGAAGGAGGGTAGACAGTTGGTGTGGGACTTCACATGTGTATCCACCCTGGCTGACACCTATGTACACTTCGGAGCTGATCAAGCAGGTGGAGCGGCCAACCACAGGGAAACAGCAAAATCACTCAAGTACAGGCGACTGGAAGGTCAATACCTCTTTGATCCCATAGCGTCTGAGACGCATGGCCCCTGGGGCAAGAGTGCCTTGGGATTTCTCAAGGAATTGGGTTCCAAGCTCATTGACGTCACCAGAGACCCAAGGGCTTCCAGTTTTTTATTTCAGCGTCTCAGTGTGGCGATCCAGAGGGGAAATGCTTGCTGCGTCCTCGGTTCCTGTCCAGAAGCGGAGGAGCTTCAAGAGATCCATAACCTTTAGGCATTTGTCTTGTATGTTTTGTAACCTTTAAATACACAATAAAGGAAAAAAAAAATAAAAGGGAAGGGGGTGGTAGGAGAAAAGCACACAGAAACTGTATTGGAGGGGACCTACATTCCCTCCAATGCGTTATGTGTGGTTTCCTCCGAGGCTATGGGTCCCCCTTCTTCCAGCCAGAGGTGGCACTCCCTTCCCTATTGAAAAATATATATATATATATATATATATATATATATATATATATATATATATATATATATATATATATATATATATATATATATATATATATATATATATATATTAGTATATTTTGGTAGCAGTCTTTCCTGTAGACATATTTTATTAAATATGACCGAAAAAGTAAGATTAATAATTCTAACACGAATTTTCTCAATCTTTCGTACATTATGCTTCACTGTTGGAGGTAAATCAAAAATCACTTCTCCAAAATTCATTTTTATTTCTAGTCTGACGCGACACTGGCGCGTTTCGTAAAACTTATTACATTTTCAAAGACTTCACAAATACACAACTGATTAGAACTTGCGTTTCCCTGATTTTATATCTACATTTGAGTGAGGTGGGAAGGGTGATGTGGCATTACATTTGAGTGAGGTGGGAAGGATGATGTGGCATTAGAGGATATTAATAGGGTATTAAAAGTATCAACACAAGACAGAACACGAAACAATGGATATTGAATAGAAGTGTTTGTAGAAAGCCTATTGGTCCATATTTCTTGATGCTTCTATATTGGAGCGGAGTCTTGAGGTGGGTAGAATATAGTTGTGCAATAATTGGCTGTTGATTGCTGGTGTTGACTTCTTGATGTGTAGTGCCTCGCAAACGTCAAGCCGCCTGCTATCGCTGTATCTATCGATGATTTCTGTGTTGTTTACTAGGATTTCTCTGGCGATGGTTTGGTTATGGGAAGAGATTATATGTTCCTTAATGGAGCCCTGTTGTTTATGCATCGTTAAACGCCTAGAAAGAGATGTTGTTGTCTTGCCTATATACTGGGTTTTTTGGAGCTTACAGTCCCCAAGTGGGCATTTGAAGGCATAGACGACGTTAGTCTCTTTTAAAGCGTTCTGTTTCGTGTCTGGAGAGTTTCTCATGAGTAGGCTGGCCGTTTTTCTGGTTTTATAGTAAATCGTCAGTTGTATCCTCTGATTTTTGTCTGTAGGGATAACGTTTCTATTAACAATATCTTTCAGGACCCTTTCCTCTGTTTTATGAGCTGTGGAAAAGAAGTTCCTGTAAAATAGTCTAATAGGGGGTATAGGTGTTGTGTTAGTTGTCTCTTCGGAGGTTGCATGGCTTTTCACTTTCCTTCTTATGATGTCTTCGATGAAACCATTGGAGAAGCCGTTATTGACTAGAACCTGCCTTACCCTACAGAGTTCTTCGTCGACTTGCTTCCATTCTGAGCTGTGGCTGAGAGCACGGTCGACGTATGCGTTAACAACACTCCTCTTGTACCTGTCAGGGCAGTCGCTGTTGGCATTTAGGCACATTCCTATGTTTGTTTCCTTTGTGTAGACTGCAGTGTGGAAACCTCCGCCCTTTTCCATGACTGTTACATCTAGAAAAGGCAGCTTCCCATCCTTTTCCGTCTCGTAAGTGAAACGCAGCACGGAACTCTGCTCAAATGCCTCCTTCAGCTCCTGCAGATGTCTGACATCAGGTACCTGTGTAAAAATGTCGTCAACATACCTGCAGTATATGGCCGGTTTCAAGTTCATGTCGACTAAGACTTTTTGCTCGATGGTACCCATGTAGAAGTTTGCAAACAGGACACCTAGGGGAGAACCCATAGCGACCCCATCTACTTGCTTATACATATGCCCATCCGGGCTCAAGAAGGGTGCCTCTTTAGTACAAGCTTGGAGTAGTTTCCTCAGAATACTTTCTGGCATGTCAAGAGGAGTACAGGCTGGATCACGATACACTCTGTCGGCTATCATTCCGATTGTCTCGTCCACAGGTACGTTGGTAAACAGCGATTCTACGTCCAACGAGGCTCTTATCCCTGTGGCCCGTGCGCCCCGCAGTAAGTCCACAAATTCCTTTGGAGACTTCAGGCTGAAGGCGCAAGGAACATAAGGAGTCAGCAGGCCGTTGAGTCGCTTTGCCAATCTGTACGTGGGTGTGGGTATCTGGCTAATGATTGGCCGAAGTGGGTTTCCAGGCTTGTGCGTCTTGACATTTCCATACGCATATCCAGGTTTATATTCCCCAATGATCTTTGGCAGGTGGAGTCCGGATTTCTTGGCGTTCACAGTTTCGATCAGTTTGTTGACCTTTGCTTTTAATTCGGCTGTAGTGTCCTTCGTTACCCTTTGGAACTTAGTTTGGTCAGAGAGTATGATGTTCATTTTCGCCAGATATTCGTCTTTTTTAAGAATGACATATATTGGCGACTTGTCACCTCTCCTGACAACTATCTCCTTGTTCTCACGAAGGCTTTGCTGACTCCTTATGTTCCTTGCGCCTTCAGCCTGAAGTCTCCAAAGGAATTTGTGGACTTACTGCGGGGCGCACGGGCCACAGGGATAAGAGCCTCGTTGGACGTAGAATCGCTGTTTACCAACGTACCTGTGGACGAGACAATCGGAATGATAGCCGACAGAGTGTATCGTGATCCAGCCTGTACTCCTCTTGACATGCCAGAAAGTATTCTGAGGAAACTACTCCAAGCTTGTACTAAAGAGGCACCCTTCTTGAGCCCGGATGGGCATATGTATAAGCAAGTAGATGGGGTCGCTATGGGTTCTCCCCTAGGTGTCCTGTTTGCAAACTTCTACATGGGTACCATCGAGCAAAAAGTCTTAGTCGACATGAACTTGAAACCGGCCATATACTGCAGGTATGTTGACGACATTTTTACACAGGTACCTGATGTCAGACATCTGCAGGAGCTGAAGGAGGCATTTGAGCAGAGTTCCGTGCTGCGTTTCACTTACGAGACGGAAAAGGATGGGAAGCTGCCTTTTCTAGATGTAACAGTCATGGAAAAGGGCGGAGGTTTCCACACTGCAGTCTACACAAAGGAAACAAACATAGGAATGTGCCTAAATGCCAACAGCGACTGCCCTGACAGGTACAAGAGGAGTGTTGTTAACGCATACGTCGACCGTGCTCTCAGCCACAGCTCAGAATGGAAGCAAGTCGACGAAGAACTCTGTAGGGTAAGGCAGGTTCTAGTCAATAACGGCTTCTCCAATGGTTTCATCGAAGACATCATAAGAAGGAAAGTGAAAAGCCATGCAACCTCCGAAGAGACAACTAACACAACACCTATACCCCCTATTAGACTATTTTACAGGAACTTCTTTTCCACAGCTCATAAAACAGAGGAAAGGGTCCTGAAAGATATTGTTAATAGAAACGTTATCCCTACAGACAAAAATCAGAGGATACAACTGACGATTTACTATAAAACCAGAAAAACGGCCAGCCTACTCATGAGAAACTCTCCAGACACAAAACAGAACGCTTTAAAAGAGACTAACGTCGTCTATGCCTTCAAATGCCCACTTGGGGACTGTAAGCTCCAAAAAACCCAGTATATAGGCAAGACAACAACATCTCTTTCTAGGCGTTTAACGATGCATAAACAACAGGGCTCCATTAAGGAACATATAATCTCTTCCCATAACCAAACCATCGCCAGAGAAATCCTAGTAAACAACACAGAAATCATCGATAGATACAGCGATAGCAGGCGGCTTGACGTTTGCGAGGCACTACACATCAAGAAGTCAACACCAGCAATCAACAGCCAATTATTGCACAACTATATTCTACCCACCTCAAGACTCCGCTCCAATATAGAAGCATCAAGAAATATGGACCAATAGGCTTTCTACAAACACTTCTATTCAATATCCATTGTTTCGTGTTCTGTCTTGTGTTGATACTTTTAATACCCTATTAATATCCTCTAATGCCACATCATCCTTCCCACCTCACTCAAATGTAATGCCACATCACCCTTCCCACCTCACTCAAATGTAGATATAAAATCAGGGAAACGCAAGTTCTAATCAGTTGTGTATTTGTGAAGTCTTTGAAAATGTAATAAGTTTTACGAAACGCGCCAGTGTCGCGTCAGACTAGAAATAAAAATGAATTTTGGAGAAGTGATTTTTGATTTACCTCCAACAGTGAAGCATAATGTACGAAAGATTGAGAAAATTCGTGTTAGAATTATTAATCTTACTTTTTCGGTCATATTTAATAAAATATGTCTACAGGAAAGACTGCTACCAAAATATACTAATGTTAAAGTGCACGACCCAGCAGCAAGGAATCAAGCCTTCACGATAAAATATCGCCAGGATCTGATTCGTGATCAGATATACAAGGCAGAGAATGAAATCAAAGACAAAAAAACGCAACTACTTCATGCTACAAACGAGTGGAGAAATAGCAACATCGACCATAGTATCCGTACCCGCATTGAACAACACCTCGACATCCTCACAGACCAACATCACCTCAGCACTGAAACAAGGATTATCAAGAAACTAACAACATTATATGGAGGACCTATGGCAATTCCACGACCAAGAGATGGCTTCCTGAACCTTGCAGGAATTAACCTCACTGAGGACCAAGTCACTCTCCTAAATCTGGGCATAAACTGTCATGTTATGTCCAGACCGAGTGAAGTGGAGTTGGAAATTCTGTTGGACGACATATTCGACCTCGAGACACAAAAGAAGGTCACTACCAAAGATACCTTACAAGCAGAACTTATTGCAGAAGGAGGAAAGAATCGAGGCAACTACAGAAGCACCATACTGTCCCCCGAGCTTAGAGCGGCAGCTAAAAGCCTTCGTGAGAACAAGGAGATAGTTGTCAGGAGAGGTGACAAGTCGCCAATATATGTCATTCTTAAAAAAGACGAATATCTGGCGAAAATGAACATCATACTCTCTGACCAAACTAAGTTCCAAAGGGTAACGAAGGACACTACAGCCGAATTAAAAGCAAAGGTCAACAAACTGATCGAAACTGTGAACGCCAAGAAATCCGGACTCCACCTGCCAAAGATCATTGGGGAATATAAACCTGGATATGCGTATGGAAATGTCAAGACGCACAAGCCTGGAAACCCACTTCGGCCAATCATTAGCCAGATACCCACACCCACGTACAGATTGGCAAAGCGACTCAACGGCCTGCTGACTCCTTATGTTCCTTGCGCCTTCAGCCTGAAGTCTCCAAAGGAATTTGTGGACTTACTGCGGGGCGCACGGGCCACAGGGATAAGAGCCTCGTTGGACGTAGAATCGCTGTTTACCAACGTACCTGTGGACGAGACAATCGGAATGATAGCCGACAGAGTGTATCGTGATCCAGCCTGTACTCCTCTTGACATGCCAGAAAGTATTCTGAGGAAACTACTCCAAGCTTGTACTAAAGAGGCACCCTTCTTGAGCCCGGATGGGCATATGTATAAGCAAGTAGATGGGGTCGCTATGGGTTCTCCCCTAGGTGTCCTGTTTGCAAACTTCTACATGGGTACCATCGAGCAAAAAGTCTTAGTCGACATGAACTTGAAACCGGCCATATACTGCAGGTATGTTGACGACATTTTTACACAGGTACCTGATGTCAGACATCTGCAGGAGCTGAAGGAGGCATTTGAGCAGAGTTCCGTGCTGCGTTTCACTTACGAGACGGAAAAGGATGGGAAGCTGCCTTTTCTAGATGTAACAGTCATGGAAAAGGGCGGAGGTTTCCACACTGCAGTCTACACAAAGGAAACAAACATAGGAATGTGCCTAAATGCCAACAGCGACTGCCCTGACAGGTACAAGAGGAGTGTTGTTAACGCATACGTCGACCGTGCTCTCAGCCACAGCTCAGAATGGAAGCAAGTCGACGAAGAGCTCTGTAGGGTAAGGCAGGTTCTAGTCAATAACGGCTTCTCCAATGGTTTCATCGAAGACATCATAAGAAGGAAAGTGAAAAGCCATGCAACCTCCGAAGAGACAACTAACACAACACCTATACCCCCTATTAGACTATTTTACAGGAACTTCTTTTCCACAGCTCATAAAACAGAGGAAAGGGTCCTGAAAGATATTGTTAATAGAAACGTTATCCCTACAGACAAAAATCAGAGGATACAACTGACGATTTACTATAAAACCAGAAAAACGGCCAGCCTACTCATGAGAAACTCTCCAGACACGAAACAGAACGCTTTAAAAGAGACTAACGTCGTCTATGCCTTCAAATGCCCACTTGGGGACTGTAAGCTCCAAAAAAACCAGTATATAGGCAAGACAACAACATCTCTTTCTAGGCGTTTAACGATGCATAAACAACAGGGCTCCATTAAGGAACATATAATCTCTTCCCATAACCAAACCATCGCCAGAGAAATCCTAGTAAACAACACAGAAATCATCGATAGATACAGCGATAGCAGGCGGCTTGACGTTTGCGAGGCACTACACATCAAGAAGTCAACACCAGCAATCAACAGCCAATTATTGCACAACTATATTCTACCCACCTCAAGACTCCGCTCCAATATAGAAGCATCAAGAAATATGGACCAATAGGCTTTCTACAAACACTTCTATTCAATATCCATTGTTTCGTGTTCTGTCTTGTGTTGATACTTTTAATACCCTATTAATATCCTCTAATGCCACATCATCCTTCCCACCTCACTCAAATGTAATGCCACATCACCCTTCCCACCTCACTCAAATGTAGATATAAAATCAGGGAAACGCAAGTTCTAATCAGTTGTGTATTTGTGAAGTCTTTGAAAATGTAATAAGTTTTACGAAACGCGCCAGTGTCGCGTCAGACTAGAAATAAAAATGAATTTTGGAGAAGTGATTTTTGATTTACCTCCAACAGTGAAGCATAATGTACGAAAGATTGAGAAAATTCGTGTTAGAATTATTAATCTTACTTTTTCGGTCATATTTAATAAAATATATATATATATATATATATAAATGCTCTTACCATACAAAGTCATAATCACACTTACCTTGATGTAATTAATTGGTTATTTTGGATTTATATATATATATATATATATATATATATATATATATATATATATATATATATATATATATATATATATATATATATATATATATATATATATATATATATATATATATATATATATATATATATATATATATATATATATATTTATAGGGGGGGCCACCTCTAGTGCAATTATAGGGACCCACAGCCTCAGATAAGGGAACACAGAGCATTCAGGGAAAAACTTGCCATTTAACTCTGTATACGTAAGAGTGTTCGCTTCTCCTACCACCCCCTTTTTTATTGTGTACACTGTATTATGCAAAGTTATACAGTTAGATATCTGATTTTATACAAAAAATTTACATTAAGAGGATACAAAAAAAAAGTTCGCTTCCTAGAGGCTTTAGATTTCCTCGAACTCCTCCGACGCTGGGCAGGAACCGAGGATGCAGTGAGCATTCCCCCTCTGGATCGCGACACTGAGGCACTGAAAAAGAAAACTTGCTGCTCTAGGGTAGCTTGTGGTGTCAATGAGCTAGGAACCAAGATCCTTAAGAAACCTTCTTGCACTCTCTCCCCATGGGCCTAGGGTCTCAGACCCTATTGGAACGAAGTTGTACCGATGATCTAATTGCCTGTACTTGGCTGACTTATCTCTTTCTCTGCGTGTCGCTGCGGCTCCTGCTGTACCGGCAGAGAGGTTGATGTATGTGGTGGCCAGGGTGGATACACAAGTATAGTCCCATGCCAAATGTCTGCCACCCTTCCACGGTCGCAGTGTGATTCCGTCTGGTCGGGCGGCAAAGTTATCAGAGTCACGGTTCAGTAGGTTGCGGGGCTCTCTCTCCGCTGGACACTGTGCAGAGGCAAGGCTTCTTTTAATGATGTCATTGACTTCGTCGTGTCTAGTGTGCCAACCACCAGATTTTCCACAGTGCAGGCCATGCAATCCATATTCGTCAGCATCTGCCTCGCCACAAATACACCTATGAACAGTGTGGATAGGGGCAGCAAGACGGAGAGCGACTGTAATACGGAGCTCCTGCGGATCAAGACGTGTGCCTGTTGCAGACATGGGGACTGCCAAAAGGAATTCCCCTCCATGGGGAGCCTTCACAGCTGTGAGGTGAGCACGATATATATATGTATATATATATATATATATATATATATATATATATATATATATATATATATATATATATATAATATATATATATATATATATATATAATATATATATATATATATATATATATATATATAATATATATATATATATATATATATATATATATATATATATATATATATATATATGTATATACATATATATGTATATATATATATATATGTATATATATATATATGTATATATATATATATGTATATATATATAAATATATATATATATATATATATATATATATATATATATATATATACATATATATATATATATATACATACATATATATATATATACATATATATATATATATATATATATATATATATATATATATATATATATATATATATGTTATATATATATATATATATATATATATATATATATATATATATATATATATATATATATATATATATATATATATATATATATATACATACATATATATATACATATATATATATATATATATATATATATATATATATATATATATATATATATATATATATATATATACATACATATATATATACATATATATATATATATATATATATATATACATATATATATATATATATTATATATATATATATATATATATATATATATATATATATATATATATATATATATATATATATATATATATATATATATATATACATATATATATCGTGCTCGCCTCACAGCTGTGAAGGCTCCCCATGCAGGGGAATTCCTTTTGGCAGTCCCCATGTCTGCAACAGGCACACGTCTGGGTGTGGGTATCTGGCTAATGATTGGCCGAAGTGGGTTTCCAGGCTTGTGTGTCTTGACATTTCCATACGCATATCCAGGTTTATATTCCCCAATAATCTTTGGCAGGTGGAGTCCGGATTTCTTGGCGTTCACAGTTTCGATCAGTTTGTTGACCTTTGCTTTTAATTCGGCTGTAGTGTCCTTCGTTACCTTTTGGAACGTACCCACGTACAGACTGGCGAAGCGACTCAACGGCCTGCTGGCTCCTTATGTCCCTTGCGCCTTCAGCTTTAAGTCTCCAAAGGAATTTGTTGACTTATTGTGGGGCACACGGGCCACAGGGATAAGAGCCTCGTTGGACGTAGAATCACTGTTCACCAACGTACCTGTGGACGAGACAATCGGGATGATAGCCGACAGAGTGTATCGTGATCGAGCCTGTACTCCTCTTGACATACCAGAAAATATTCTAAGGAAACTACTCCAAACTTGTACTAAAGAGGCACCCTTCTTGAGCCCGAATGGGCACATGTATAAGCAAGTAGATGGGGTCGCCATGGGTTCTCCCCTAGGTGTCCTGTTTGCAAACTTCTACATGGGTACCATGAGCAAAAAGTCTTAGTCGACATGAACTTGAAACCGGTCATATACTGCAGGTATGTTGACGACATTTTTACACAGGTACCTGATGTCAGACATCTGCAGGAGCTGAAGGAGGCATTTGAGCAGAGTTCCGTGCTGCGTTTCACTTACGAGATGGAAAAGGATGGGAAGCTGCCCTTTCTAGATGTAACAGTCATGGAAAAGAGCGGAGGTTTCCACACTGCAGTCTACACTAAGGAAACGAGCATAGGAATGTGCCTAAATGCCAACAGCGACTGCCCAGACAGGTACAAAAGGAGTGTTGTTAACGTATATGTCGACCGTGCTCTCAGCCACAGCTCAGAATGGAAGCAAGTCGACGAAGAACTCTGTAGGGTAAGGCAGGTCCTAGTCAACAACGGCTTCTCCAATGGTTTCATCGAAGACATCATAAGAAGGAAAGTGAAACGCCATGCAACCTCTGAAGAGACAACTAACACAACACCTATACCCCCTATTAGACTATTTTACAGGAACTTCTTTTCCACAGCTCATAAAACGGAGGAAAGGGTCCTGAAAGATATTGTCAATAGAAACGTTATCCCTACAGACAAAACTCAGAGGATACAACTGACGATTTACTATAAAACCAGAAAAACGGCCAGCCTACTCATGAGAAACTCTCCAGACACAAAGCAGAACGCTTTAAAAGAGACCAACGTCGTCTATGCCTTCAAATGCCCTCTTGGGGACTGTAAGCTCAAAAAAAAACAGTATATAGGCAAGACAACAACATCTCTTTCTAGGCGTTTAACGATGCATAAGCAACAGGGCTCCATTAAGGAACATATAATCTCTTCCCACAACCAAACCATCGCCAGAGAAATCTTAGTAAACAACACAGAAATCATCGATAGATACAGCGATAGCAGGCGGCTTGACGTTTGCGAGGCACTACACATTAAAAAGTCAACACCAGCAATCAACAGCCAATTAATTAAGAACTATATTCTACCCACCTCAAGACTCCGCTCCAATATAGAAGCATCAAGAAATATGGACCAATAGGCTTTCTAGAATTACTTCCATTCAATACCCATTGTTTCGTGTTCTGTCTTGTGTTTGAATTTAATACCCATTCAATACCCATTGTTGAAAGTTTGTTTTCACCTCATCCACCTCACCCAAATGTAGATATAAAATCGAAGATGTGTAATCTCTATTCAGTTTCAGTTGTGTGTTTGTAAACTAAAGTCTTCGAAAATGTAATAAGTTTTACGAAACGCACTCAAGTGTCGCGTCAGACTAGAAATAAAAATGAATTTTGGAGAATTGATCTTTAAATTACCATCAACAGTGAAAAGAAACGTAAGAAAGATCGAGAAAATTCGTGTTAGAATTATTAATCTTACTTTTTCGGTCATATTTAATAATATATATATATATATATATATATATATATATATATATATATATATATATATAAATATGGCAGGCATATATATATATGGCAGCACCCAGGCAGAGTGCCTGGGTGCTGCAACAACACAACACGACATTGCTCGCCTCACAGCAGTAGCAGCACCACATGCAGGGGATTTCCTGTTAGCAACCCCAATGTCGGCAACTGGCACGCGTCTCACACCACACGCCCTCCGAATTGCTGTGGCCCTCCGCCTTGCTGCCCCAATCCACACCAGATATAGGTGTATTTGCGGCGAGGTGGTGGCTGACAGGTACGGCCAAAATGGCCTACTCTGCCAAAGCACAGGGGGATGGCACTCGAGGCACAGTGAAGTTAACGACATCATCAAGAGGAGCCTCACCACAGCTGGATGCCCAGCTGAAAGAGAGCCCCGTTACCTAACGCCCCGTAACTCTGATGCTCTTATTGGTCGCCCAGATGGTATCACAGTGAACCCCTGGAAGAATGGCAAGCAGTTGGTATGGGACTACACGTGCGTATCAACCTAACACCTACAATAACCTCAGTGTTGCACAACCAGGTGGCGCTGCCACCCACAGGGAGGCAGGCAAATCCCGTAAGTATAGAGAACTGGATCACCACTACAATTTTGTCCCCATTGCTTCTGAGACACTCGGCGCCTGGGGTAAAAGTGCTACCAGTTTTTTGAAAGGGGGGGGACATGATCACTACATTCAAGATTCTCAAGGGAATCGACAGGGTAGATAGACAGGCTATTTAACACAAGGGGCACACGCACAAGGGGACACAGGTGGAAACTGAGCGCCCAAATGAGCCACAGATATATTAGAATGAACTTTTTTAGTGTCAGAGTGGTTGACAAATGGAATGCATTAGGAAGTGATGTGGTGGAGGCTGACTCCAAACACAGTTTCAAGTGTAGATATGATAGAGCCCAATAGGCTCAGGAACCTGTACACCTGTTGATTGACGGTTCAGTGGCGGGACCAAAGAGCCAGAGCTCAACCCCCACAAGCACAACTAGGTGAGTACACACACACACACACACTCACACTCACACTCACGCCACTTTTCTCTCCCTTTATTTCCTCCCACCCTTCAGGGCTCAGGGCTCTTCACACTTCAGTGACTAGGACTTTTCCTCATCCAGCTAGAGCCTTATCGTGCCCCCTTCCTTCCTTCTTTTCCCCACTGGACCATTGGACCATCTCTCCACCATTCTCTCCCTCTACTTACCCCTAACTTCCCTCCCTCACTCACTCACTCCCTCCTACCCTCCATCCTTCCCACCTACATTCCCTCCTTCGTTCATTCTTCCCTGTCCTCCCTCCCACCTCCCCCATACGCGCACACACGTTCCCACCCATCCAGTACACACACACACACACACACACACACACATCAGGGGAATCGACAGGGTAAACAAGGATGAACTATTCAACACTGGAGGGACGCGAACAAGGGGATACAGGTGGAAGCTGAGTACCCAAATGAGCCACAGAGACATTAGAAAGAACTTTTTCAGTGTCAGAGTAGTTAGTAAATGGAATGCACTAGGAAGTGATGTGGTGGAGGCTGACTCCATACACAGTTTCAAATGCAGATATGATAGAGCTCAGTAGGCTCAGGAATCTGTACACCAGTTGATTGACGGTTGAGAGGCGGGACTAAAGAGCCAAAGCTCAATCCCCGCAAGCACAGTTAGGTGAGTACACACACACACACACACACACACACACACACACACACACACAATACATAACAGGAACTATGACAATAGGTGGACCTAAGATAATAGTGGCAGTCATTTACAAACCTCCCCTAAATGACAGAAGACCTAGACAGGAGTTTGATAGGAACAACATGGCAACCATTAATATAATAGAGAGAGCAGCTTCAGTTGCCTGCAGGAATGGCTCAAAACTCTTGATCATGGGCGATTTCAACCATGGAAAGATAGACTGGGAGAATGGGGACCCACATGGTGGTGCTGATACGTGGCGAGCTAAACTCTTGGAAGTGGCAACAAGGAATTTTCTGAGCCAGCATGTCAAGGAACCCACAAGAGTGAGAGGCAATGATGAACCAGCTAGACTCGACTTGATATTCACCCTGAATGAGTCAGAAATAAGGGAAGTCAAAGTTGAAGCCCCCATAGGAATGAGTGACCACAGTGTACTGACCTTTGAGTACTTGGTGGAGGTAGGGATAACCTATCCAAGGATGGGATTGGAGGGAAAAAGACTGAATTACCGAAGAGGAAAATATGACGAGATGAGGAACTTCCTCAGGGGAATACCATGGGAAACAGAACTTAGAAACAAGAATGTGCAGGTCATGATGGATTTTGTCACCCAAAAGTGCCAGGAAGCTGCAGACAGGTTTATCCCCATCCAAAAGGAGAAAAACGAAAAACAACAGAAAAACCCATGGTTCAACCAGGAATGTAAGGTAGCAAAACAACTGAGTAAAAGAACATGGAGAAACTACAGAAATAACAGAACACCAGAGAACAGGGAGAGATACCAGAGGGCCAGAAATGAGTACCTCAGAGTGAGGAGGGAAGCAGAGAGACAGTTTGAAAATGACATTGCGAGTAAAGCCAAGACCCAACCAAAGCTGCTCCACAGCCACATCAGGAGGAAAACAACAGTGAAGGAACAAATGATGAAGCTGCGAAAAGGGGAGAACAGATACACAGAGAATGACAAGGAAGTGTGTGAAGAATTCAACAAGAGATTCCAGGAGGTCTTCACAATAGAACAAGGAGAAGCCCCTGCACTAAGTGAGGAGGCGGCAAACCAAGCAACCTTGGAGGAATTTGACCTCACCAGTGATGAGGTCAAAAGGTGTCTGCTGGAGCTGGATGTGACAAAGGCTGTTGGGCCTTACAGAATCTCACCATGGATACTAAAGGAAGGTGCAGAAGCACTAAGTGTGCCACTCTGTATGGTGTATAACAGGTCACTGGAAACAGGAGACTTACCAGAAAGTTAGAAGACAGCTAACGTGGTCCCAATATACAGGAAAGGTGACAGGCAAGAAGCACTGAACTACAGGCCAGTTTCCTTAACTTGTATAACATGCAAGGAGATGGAGAAGATCGTGAGGAAAAGGCTCATAGAGCATCTGGAGGGAAATAACTTTGTAACGCACCACCAACATGGATTCAGGGATGGTAAATCGTGCCTCAAAGGTTTAATAGAATTTTATGACCAGGCAACAAAAATTAGGCAGGAAAGAGAAGGGTGGGCCGACTGCATTTTCCTGGACTGTCAAAAAGCCTTTGACACAGTACCCTTTAAAAGGCTGTTAAAAAAGTTGGAGCAACAGGCAGGAGTAAAAGAGAAGGTGCTCCAGTGGATAAGGGAGTACTTAACCCTCAAACCGCGCATATCATATATAAATGATATCAGTGACAAAACCGAAACCGCGCACATCATTTATATATGATTTCGTGTCTAGCGCTATAATTTAAACTCCCCGCCTGGGATAGGGGCAGCTATAGTACAGCCACGACCGATAGTTGCCAGATGCCACCTAGAAAAAAAATCCAGGCCAACATTCTTGGGTGTGAGAGCGTCAGTATTGAGCAAGCCACCAAGGCTGGCGCACGCAGCACGAGCTCACAGCACCGCTGTTCAGCTTGTGACCACAGCATCGCCTACAAATACCATAATATATATGATACTGCTATTATTTAGCAGTGAGAGTATTACTGAAGCCCCCTGACTGTGATAAAACTGACCAGGATTCTGATAATAGCAGGATTGTGCTGATATTTAGCGCTGTGCTCCATGGAGGGAGGCGTAAGGCTGTGCGAGGGAGGGTTGTGGCGTCGTCTTCTGAGTGTGTGTGGCCACCATTTATTGACTGCACTCACCATACCAGCTTAGTGGTTCGATATGGTGAACAGAAATGTAGATACTTATATATAACGTGTGTATATAGGGTATAAACAGCAAGAGGAGTAGGTTGGGAACCGCCATTTTGGTGAGGGCGGTGGCGTCGTCTGCACGACTTATCATGTTGTTTACTGGTGACCACAATAGTCTTTGGGCACCATACCAGCTTATTTGTGCAGGTATGGTGAATAAAACAGGTAGATACTTATATATAATATGTGTATATAGCGTAATAACACCACAAACAGTATTGTTGAAGGACAAATATTAGTGCGTCTGGCCTTGAGGGCGGCCGCCGATCAGCTGACTGTGTGAGTAGCTACGTCTTTGTGGCCTTTACTCACCATACAAGCTTAGATGTACAGTTATGGTGAACAAAACATGTAAATACGTATATATAACGTCTGTGTATAGTGAATAATTACAGAAAGAGTATTGTAGGAGGTGAATGAGGGTGAGTGAGGTGGTGTTGAGGGAGTGAGTGGCTCGCTGGTGTTTGGCGGTCAGTCCTCGTTGCTTTTTGACTCACAAGACCAACTTAGTAGTTCGTTATGGTGTACAAAACATGCAAATACTTATATATAACCTGTGTATATAGTGTAACAACAGCAAAACTATTTGTTTATTGTTTTATGAACATAATAATTGAATCACTAATATGCACACCATAATTTTGAGTACAGCGATGGTTCACACATTTTATAATATAAATATACCACAATTCACTGTATGGAATAATATTACTGCAAAAAAACTAAGAAAAAATCAATCAGAGACATTGAAATAATTAGGTAATAATATATTTGTGGCAACTGCCGTCTGACAGCTCGGGCGGAGTAGACCTCATCTGGCGAAGGATCTGCCAACGCCCCTTTTTTGCAACACTTCCCTACCCTATTGCGGCTAAAATATGCCACCTACGATTTTTTTGTTATTTTTTCCGTGATCAGGGAACAAAAATGAACACTTCTATAAGACGAAAGAATTTTTTGGAATTTTTTTTTTGTTGCGCCTGTGGGTGTGAATTCCATTTGGGCCCCTAGCGGTTTGAGGGTTAAGCAACAGGAAACAGCGAGTAACGGTGAGGGGGGAGACATCAGAGTGGCGAGATGTCACCAGCGGAGTCCCACAGGGCTCAGTACTTGGACCCATCCTGTTTCTAATATATGTGAATGATCTTCCCGAGGGTATAGACTCATTCCTCTCAATGTTTGCTGATGATGCAAAAATTATGAGAAGAATCAAGACGGATGAAGATAGACAGAGAATACAGGATGACCTAGATAAACTGGAGGAATGATCTAGAAAATGGCTGCTAAAGTTCAACTCAGGAAAGTGTAAAGTGATGAAATTAGGCGAAGGGAGCAGGAGGCTGAACACAAGGTATCATCTGGGAGGGAAAATCCTGCAAAAGTCAAATAGAGAGAAGGATCTGGGGGTTGATATTGTCATGTTCACAGAAAATGGTACCATCCGTTTTCTATGTGCGGCGGAGCAGACGCCAGAGAAGGTAAACATGAGCACACAGGACGCTACCAGCTTGGAAGCTACTAGTCATGTAATTGTTTATAAGTATTAAAGTCAGTAACCAAGCGATGGCTTTATATGAACCCTATAACCAAGACTTCCTCAGTAACACACAAACACCACATTGGCGACGAGGATGAACTGTGAACGCAGGTATTTGTTCAGTTTAAAATACAAGGGAGAAGCATGCTGCCTGGAGGAGGAGGAAGAGAAGCTGTGAGCACCATACCCGATGCTGTGTGCTAACCAATGCTGTGAGCTAAACGATGCTATGTGCTAACCAATGCTATGTGCTACCCCAAGCTATGTGCTGACTCAGGCTGTGTACTGAGTAATCTGCGAGCCGATGCTGTGTACGAAACGACGCTTTGATGTGTACAAAACCGGATGTTTTGGTTACGAAACGACGCTTCGTGCTACAAAATTCTTCACGCTGTGAACTGACTGCTGTACCAACTGCTGTACCAACTGCAGCACCAACTGCTGCACCAACTGCTGCACCAACTACTGCACCAACTGCTGTACCAACTGCTGCACCAACTGCTGCACCAACTGCTGTACCAACTGCTAACTACTGATGTGCTAACTGCTGACAACTGCTGTCTGCTGTGAGTAGGAATAACACATGTACACACAACCCGTTCTCGCAAATTTAATAAGTCAATATTGACTTATTAAATATGTGCATAGGTGACATACTTAACATAATAGTTTCCCTTGAAAAGCTTCATAGAAAACACCGACCTTACCTAACCTACTTAGTATGTTAAGATAAGCATCTTATTGCTTCGTAATTACAATTATTACCTAACCTATACCTATAATAGGTTAAGTAACAATTGTAATTACGAAGCTATAAGATGCTTATTTTAACATACTAAGTAGGTTAGGTAAGGTCGGTGTTTTCTATGAAGCTTTTCAACGGAAACTATTATGTTTAGTATGTCACCTGTGCACGCAACTAATAAGTCAATATTGACTTATTAAATTTGCGATAACGGGTTGGTACACAAGGGCTAGGTAAGAAGTCAGTTGCTGCTATATTGTGCACTGTTGTGAACTTTTGCATTAAAATGCTTGTGTGCTTTGCAAAATTAAGGTAATTACAGTGAATTCTTAACTAACATATACAGTGCAGTAAGTGTTTAATATTTTGAGGAACATTTAAATGATAAGTTTACATTTATTCAGTAAAAAATGGCAAATATACCTCAGTTTCCTGCATTTGATCCTGACTGTGATCAGACAAACCTGTCAAAGAGGTGGGTCAAATGGCTTAAAAGGTTTGAAAATTTGTTGATAGTTTCTGACATCAAAACTGCTGAAAGAAAGCGTGCCTTTCTACTTCATTATGCAGGTGATAGAGTTTGTGACATCTTTGACACACTGAAAGACACTGGTGGTGCCAAAGATTATGACACTGCCAAAGCCAAACTAACAGAGCATTTCAAACCAAGACAAAATACTGCCATGGAAATTATGCATTTCAGGAGAACAAAACAACTCTCTAATGAAACTGTGGATCAATACCACACACGTCTGCAGGGTTTAGCAGCCCATTGTGAGTTTGCTGATGTTGGCAAAGAAATCAAACAGCAAATAATTGAAACATGCACATCTACACGTTTCCATCGAAGAGCTCTAGAACTTGTTGATGATGAAAGTTCTCTTACCAAGATACTGGATATTGCTCGTCGAATGGAAGATGCTGCACGTGATGCTCGTGTCATGGAGTGCAGTGCCAACAACAGTCCTGCCACTGTTACTAACAGTGATGAGGTACGTAAGGTTCAGGGAGGACACCGTGATCAAAGAAGATATCATGGCAAACCTAACAGCAAATTTAGCCGAGAACCACATCACACCTGGAGTCATGGAACAAGACTCAAGCAGTCACAACGACTCACATCAGAAGGTGTCAACAATAAATGTTACAATTGTGGAGGAGACTACCCACACCAAGATAATGTTTGTCCTGCTCAAGGTAAGAAGTGCTATGAGTGTGGAAAACTAGGTCATTTTGGTGCTGTGTCGTTCCGCACTAAAGAAACCAGTCAATGAATAAAAGCACTGTTCGAGGATCAGGTCATAGGGGTCGAGGTGGTAAACACAATATTGCACCTCATATCCAGAATGTTAATAATGTACAAGACAACATTTCATTACAAACAGTCTCAGATGACAGTTTTTTTTTTTTATTATTTTTCTACCACAGACGTGGCCACACATTAACAATGCTAACCAGCATATATACATTTTCTTCTGTCCTCTATGGACAGGGTTAGAGAAATGTTAAACATAGAGTTCAAGGGTTTATTGAACACTCAACCACAGAAGGTGATTCGGTGCTTTTAAAATGCTAATCTAACCTACATACGTAAATACATAGATACACAGATTTACGTACACCCTACATAAAGTGTTTGATGTGTCTTTTACATAGTGTCATTAATGTACATTTACAAAGGTGAAATGTAATTCTGATCAGCTTCCATATATACTTTATACCCATACATATACATACACACACACATATATATACACACACATGCATTCACATACATCTGTCTCATTTACTCTGACAGGGTGAGATAGCTGATAAAGAAACTAGTGTGCAATTAAGCACTTAATCACTGAAGGTGATGAAGGTGCTTTTACAAGCTCAGGTTATATAGTTATATCATATATATATTGTGACGATAATCTCTTTCAAGAGAGATTGAGCCTCCCTCTTCCCTCCGTGGGCCAGATGTAGAATAGTGGGCCGCAGGCTGGCAGGAATCACAAGTTGTTCGACGTCAACCTCCTGAAGCTATATAATGGTACTCCTCCCACTGTCATGCTTAACTACTCTGCTTTTACAGAACCATACATCCACAGTGAGACCTTCCCTGCTTCTCCTCCCGAAAGCACTGACAAGGAGTCGGCGCTTTCTAATTCAGAAATCCTTACTGATATTCCCAACCATTTTCAGGACCATAATAGTGCTCCTTTGCCATATTCTAATTCCACTCTCACCTCGTCAGATAAGCCCTTCATCCTCCATGTCGCCGCCAGTGGTACCGGCATCGGGGGTGACCTAGTACAGCAACGATGCGAGGAGAATACACCTGTCAGCAACTACTGCTACAAGGAACTACGGAACAATTGGCAAGGAGCTACTCTTCATCATCCTGAATCTCCAGCACTTTACTCCATACCTGAAAAGTGCTCGGTCTACCATCAACACGGACCACACCACCCTACACCTCCTGCAGCAAGCCCACTTCTAAACTCAACGTCTTCTACGATGGGCTTGATAACTGCAGAAATTCAACCTGGAGATCCGCTATACCAGGGGTCTGACAACATCATAGCCGATGCCCTCTCCAGAGTCTATGAAGTAGAAGCAACTCCACCTATTACTCCACCACATAACGACGTACTTCTTCCAGAACCGCAGGCTTCGGGGGAGAGTTGTGACGATAATCTCTTTCAAGAGAGATTGAGCCTGCTCTTCCCTCCAAAGTACGTTTACTTCTCTGCTGCTCTTTCCATTGCAGGAAAGATTAGGATGTGCCACTCACTGTCTTCGTCTATTCGTTGTTGTTGTTGTTGAGGTTGCTGTTGCTGCTCACCCTGTCGCTGTAACCTGTCCCGTTTCCTGCTGTTTCTGCCTTTGACTGGGCAGAAATTATCATCCCCTGTTGTAGAGTCACCTGTACCAGTACTGTTGGAGGGCCCCGGGTTGGGATCCCCACTGGAGGGCCCCGAGTTGGGAACCTCACCGGAGGGCCCCTGGTGGGGACCAACACCCGGGAGCCCCCGCCGGGGGGGGGGGGGCGTTATGGTTCCCGGGCACACCAGTCATGGTCACTTGTCTCAAAGTCTTACTCCTCGTGTCAACAACCATCTATTTGCTGCGGCTCACTACATGTGTTGTTAGGTGGTTTGTCTTCAACACTGCACTCTGCCCTACACACACACACGCATGTACATATAGACACCTACAAGGCACAAGGTTTACACCCACACGTAGTGTAGGGGCACTATATGGGGTGTCCTGGCAGTCTCTTGTGTAAACACACTAGTCTTGCACACAAACCACGACCTTGGGTGGGGAGGGCACAAAGACTGTTTTTCACGCGCGTGGTGCCTGAGGCTCCAGGTACCGAGGGGCTGCCCACCTACCTCACGACTCTCCCCTCAGCAGGTCTCGATATCTATGATCTCTTGTTCTTAAAGTTCCAGGTCTCTGGTAATCTTCCTTATCGATTTTATCAATTCCTGTTACTATTTTGTACGTAGTGATCATATCACCTCTTTTTTCTTCTGTCATCTAGTTTTGGCATATTTAATGCCTCTAACCTCTCCTCGTAACTCTTGCCCTTCAGTTCTGGTAGCCACTTAGTAGCATATCTTTGCACCTTTTCCAGTTTGTTGATGTGCTTCTTAAGATATAGGCACCACACAACCGCTGCATATTCTAGCTTTGGCCTAACAAATGTCGTGAACAATTTCTTTAGTATATCGCCATCCATGTATTTAAAAACAATTCTTAACTTAGAAATCGTGGCATAGGCTCCTCGCACAACGTTCTTTATGTGGTCCTTAGGTGATAGTTTTCTATCTAGAACAACCCCTAGATCTCTTTCTTTATCAGAATTCTTTAAAGATTTCTCTCATAATATATAGGTTGCGTGGGGTCTATGTTCTCCTATTCCACATTCCATAACGTTGCATTAATTAACATTAAAATCCATTTGCCAAATGGTGCTCTAAATACCTATTTTGTCCAGGTCATCTTGAAAGGCATACAATCATCTAAGTTTCTTATCCTTCCTATTATCCTTCCTTCCTTCCTATGATGTTTGCATCATCAGCAAACATGTTCATATAATTCTGTATACCAACTGGTAGATCATTTATGTAGACAATAAACATCACTGGTGCAAGAACTGAACCCTGTGGTACTCCACTTGTAACATTTGTCCAGTCCGATACATTGCCTCTGATTACTGCCCTAAATTTTCTATCAGTCAGAAAATTTTTCATCCATGTTAGAAGCTTACCTGTCACCCCTCCAATATTTTCCAGTTTCCAGAACAACCTCTTATGTGGAACTCAGTCGAAAGCCTTTTTTAAGGCCTTTTAAGCCTTTTAAGTAGAAAGGTCCAGATAGACGCAGTCAATCCAACCATCTCTTTCCTGAAAAATCTCTGTGGCTCGACAATAGAAACTGAGTAAATTCGATACACAGGATCTTCCAGATCGAAAACCATACTGTTTGTCTGATATTATATCATTTCTCTCCAGGTGTTTTACCCATTTAGTTTTGATTAGTTTTTCCACTACTTTCACTATTACATAGGTCAATGAAACAGGTCTATAATTGAGGGGGTCTTCCCTGCTGCCACTTTTGTAGATTGGAACTATGTTAGCCTGTTTCTACACGTCTGCTACGACTCCTGTACACAGGGATGCCTGAAAGATCAGGTGAAGTGGAATGCTGAGCTCAGATGCACATTCTCTCAGAACCCATGGTGAAACACCAACTGGGCCAACTGCTTTGTTCTTATTGAGCTCCTTTAGCATATTTTCCACTTCATCTCTAGACACCTCTATTCGCTCTATGTTGTTATCTGGAATTCTTATCGTATCTGGTTCTCTAAAGATTTTATTTTGTACAAACACACTTTGGAACTTTTCGTTTAATGTTTCACACATTTCCTTTTCATTTTCAGTGAATCTGATTCCCATTTTCAACCTCTGGATATTATCCTTTACCTGCAATTTGTTGTTTATGAATTTATAGAATTGGCCCGGTTCTGTTTTAAATTTATCCGCTGTACTCACCTAGTTGTGATTGCAGGGGTTGAGCTCTGGCTCCTTGGTCCCACCTTTCAAACGTCAATCAACAGGAGTACAGATTCCAGAACCTATTGGGCTCTATCATATCTACACTTGAAACTGTGTATGCAGTCAGCCTCCACCACATCACTTCCTAATGCATTCCATTTGTCAACCACTCTGACACTAAAGAAGTTCTTTCTAATATCTCTGTGGCTCATTTGGGCACTCAGTTGTTCTGATGTGACTGTGGAGTAGCTTTGGTTCGGTCTTGGCTTTGTTTGCTATATCATTTTCATAACTTTTCTTTGCTTCTCTTCTCACCCTGACATACTCATGCCTGGTTCTCTGGTATCTCTCTCTGCTTTCTGGTGTTCTGTTATTCCGGAAGTTCCTCCACGCCCTTTTGTTCAGTTTCCTTGCTTCCGTACATGCCCTATTATACCATGGATTCCTCTTTTGCTTATCGGATTTTTCCTTTTTAGGCCGGGATGTATCTGCTTACTGCCTCCTGACACTTTTGGGTGACATAGTCCATCATATCTTGTACAGACTTAGCTCTGAGGTCTGTGTCCCAAGGTATTTCCCTTAGGAAGCTTCTCATCTCCTCATAATTTGAGGAGGGGTGGGGATAATTCCTAGCTCTACCAGGTACTCAAAGTTCTATACACTGTGATCACTCATTCCCTATGGTGCTTCCATCTTGAATTCCCTTTATATCCCACTCATTTAGGGTAAATATCAGATCAAGCATTGCTGGTTCATCCTCTCCTCTCATTCTTGTTGGATCCTTGATGTGTTGGCTTAGAAAGTTTCTTGTTGCCACGTCCAGCAGCTTAGCTCTCCATGTTTCTGGTCCTCCATGCGGGTCTCTGTTCTCCCAATCTGTCTTCCCATGGTTGAAGTCTCTCATGATTAGTAGTCCAGATCTATTCCTGCTAGCAACAGAAGCTGCTCTCTCTATTATGTTAATAGTGGCCATATTGTTTCTATCATATTCCTGTCTAGGTCTTCTGTCATTTGGTGGCGGATTATATATGACTACGACTATAAATTTTTGCCCTCCAGTTGTTATTGTTCCTATTATGTAGTCACTGAAACCTTCACATCCCTGAACAACTAACTCCTCCAAATCCCAGCCTTTTCTTACCAGCAGGGCTACACCACCACCACCTCTTCCTTCTCTCTCTTTCCTCATAACATAATAGTCCTGTGGGAACACTGCATTTGTTATTGTTTTCGTCAGCTTTGTTTCTGTGAGAGCTATTATGTCTGGGTTTTCTTTTAGTACCCATTCTCCAAGTTCATTTGCTTTATTTGTAATTCCATCTATGTTAGTGTACATTGCCTCGAGGCTCACTTTCTTCTGTCCCTTTTCAAATCTCCTCCTTGGTGAATGTTCTGCTGGTGGAGGAAGCTGTGCCATGGTTGTGAGGATTTGTGAGGAGGATACCAGGGTTGCAGTTTATACTGGGATGAGGAGTGGGGGGTCAAGTGAAGGGGGAAGGACAGGGAGGGTATGGGGTGAACGGGGCGGGAGGACAGGAAGGAAAGGGGGGCTTTCTATGCAGAGAAGGGTGGTGGGGTTGCCCTCCCCGCTGGTGTTATTGGGTAGCTGGTTGTAGGTTCACCCCTCGCCTCTGGGGGTGATGTGTTGGGAGCTGTGGTTTCCTGGTTTTCCCCTCTCGCCCTGCGCTTCTTCCTTGCTTCTGCCGCGATGGCCCTCTCCTCCCTCGTCATGTCCCTCTGGAGGAATACTTTTTTGAATTCTCCCACATGTTGCAGGTGGCTTTTCTTTGTTAGAATCGTGTCCTGTGTGTTCTCGTTTGCAAACGCTATCTTTAACACACGGTCTCGGTCTTTTTTGTACCAGCCTAACCTGAAAACCTTCTCAATGCTATGCTCAGCGCCTTCCATGTCTAGTGCATTCAGTATTTCATTCACTGCTGCTTTGTCCTTATTATTCCACTCTTTCCTATTAGAGCCTTCCTGCTCTTTAATACCTTCAGTTACCACTGCTCTTTTCCTTTCCAGCAGCTGGCTAGTGGAGCGTGCCGCTTCCTGTAAGGTGGCTGCTTTCATGGCTACCTCCATCACTGCAGACATTACTTCAGAGTTTTTTTTTTTAGCATTTCTGCAAATGTAGCTTTTAATGTGGCATTCTCTTCCAAAGTACTATTACCACCTTCTCCCTGGATTTTATCTGAGTCTCAGCATCGATACTGTTCTCTTTGAGGACTCTAATCTCCTCCTTTTCTGCTGTCTGCTCTCTTTTTAGGTTGCTTATTTCATTCTTCATTTCCTGCATTATTGCCTGCATCTCACTCTTGATGTCTTCCAGAAACTGGGCGAACATTTCCTTCATTTCTTCGCCTGAACTTTTCCCTGTTCCCCTGTTGCTTCTGGCTGTCATGCTTGACCCTGTTCCTAATTGTGCAGTGATAGGATTCGTCAGAAGGGCAGAGTAGGGTAGGGGGAGAGAGAGATAGGGATTGAGGGAGAGAGAGAGAGAGAGAGAGAGAGAGAGAGAGAGAGAGAGAGAGAGAGATAAAGAGAGGGGGGAGGTAGAGAGAGAAAAAGAGAGAGATAAAGAGAGAGAGTGGGAGAGAGAGGAGAGAGAGGAGAAAGTGGGAGAGAGAGAGAGTATGTGTAACGGGGATGCGGGGGACTGGGGGGTGGGTGGGCAGGTGGTGGCGACCAGGTCAGGTCAGGTCAGATGGGGAGTAAGAGAGGAGGTGGGGTATAGTAGGGGCTTGGCTCTTTCCACAAAAGGTGTTAATCCTTTCTTCCCTGACTGAACGTTTGTGTGTGCGTTTTTCATGTGTGTGCGTGCATACTTACGTGGGCGTGCGTGCGCATGCGTGCGTGTGTCACGAGTCCCCTTAAGCGTTACCTCTACCTAAATGAGCCACGTTGAGATTTTAAATATATATGATATCTTGAACAAGAATTTGATAATATTTCACCTCAATCTGTACACCTGATTAATTGACCAGAGAGGGGGTGCATACCAGTCTACCTCCCGCTCACACAACAAGATGAGTAAGGACGATGTATGATGACGATGGTTATCCGTCGTTGTCTCCCACTAGGTGATTCACTAAGTGCTCGTAGATTGATGAAGTCGGTTCTTCTCTATCTACACAAAGCTCTGGAGTCAGTCACTGTATCGTTGTGTGACAGTTCACTAATATACTTTACCACTGATCACAGTCACCACTCAACAAACACAATCAGGCAGTTCCATGGCAAGTCGTCCAACCTGGTCTCAGGTCAGGTCGCTTCACGCAGTCCTCCACAACTATATGCTCCGGTGATGCCACTAGCTCCACTTTGTTTCTTCGCACTATCGCTAGCGATATGTCTATGCTATGTAGCACACTGCTAGCTACACACTGCGAGAGGCCAAATACTATGATCTAATCTCTACAATCCTTCAATGTCCCGAGAAATTGGCGAATTTCCGCGGACCTCACTTAATCAAGTGTGTCCCTTACCCTCTCCTGGCCTTGTGTGTGTGTGTGTGTGTGTACTCACCTATTTGTACTCACCTATTTGTGCTTGCGGGGGTTGAGCTTTGGCTCTTTGGTCCCACCTCTCAACTGTCAATCAACTGGTGTACAGATTCCTGAGCCTACTGGGGTCTATCATATTTACATTTAAAACTGTGTATGGAGTCAGCCTCCACCACATCACTGCCTAATGCATTCCATCCGTTAACTACTCTGACACTGAAAAAGTTCCTTCTAACGTCTCTGTGGCTCATGTGGGTACTCAGTTTCCACCTGTGTCCCCCTTGTTCGCGTCCCACCATTGTTGAATAATTCATCCATGTTTACCCGGTCGATTCCTCTGAGGATTTTGTAGGTTGTGATCATGTCTCCCCTTACTCTTCTGTCTTCCAGTGTCGTAAGGTGCATTTCCCGCAGCCTTTCCTCGTAACTCATGCCTCTTAGTTTTGGGACTAGTCTAGTGGCATACCTTTGGACTTTTTCCAGCTTCGTCTTGTGTTTAACAAGGTACGGGCTCCATGCTGGGGCCGCATACTCCAGGATTGGTCTTACATATGTGGTGTACAAGATTCTGAATGATTCCTTACACAGGTTCCTGAACGCTGTTCTGATGTTAGCCAGCCTCGCATATGCCGCAGACGTTATTCTTTTTATGTGGGCTTCAGGAGACAGGTTTGGTGTGATATCAACTCCTAGATCTTTCTCTCTGTTCGTTTCATTAAGTACTTCACCTCCTATTCTGTGTCCTGTGTCTGGCCTCCTATTTCCACTGCTAGTTTCATTACTTTGCATTTACTCGGGTTGAACTTCAACAGCCATTTGTTGGACCATTCACTCAGTCTGTCGAGGTCATCTTGTAGCCTCCTACTATCGTCCTCAGTTTCAATCCTCCTCATAATTTTTGCATCATCGGCAAACATTGAGAGAAACGATTCTATACCCTCTGGGAGATCATTTACATATATCAGAAACAGTATAGGTCCAAGGACTGACCCCTGCGGGACTCCACTCGTAACGTCTCGCCAATCTGAGACCTCACCCCTCACACTGACTCGTTGTCTCCTGTTGCTTAGGTACACCTGTATCAAACAGAGTACCTTCCCTTTCACTCCAGCCTGCATCTCCAGCTTTTTCACTAGCCTCTTGTGTGGCACTGTATCAAAGGCTTTCTGACAATCCAAAAATATGCAATCTGCCCACCCTTCTCTTTCTTGCCTTATTTTTGTTGCCTGGTCGTAGAATTCAAGTAACCCTGTGAGGCAGGACCTGTCATCCCTGAATCCATGTTGATGCTGTGTTACAAAGTTCTTTCGCTCCAGGTGCTCCACTAGCTTTTTTCGCACAATCTTCTCCATCAGCTTGCATGGTATGCAGGTTAGGGACACTGGCCTGTAATTCAGTGCCTCCTGTCTATCCCCTTTCCTGTATATCGGGACTACGTTAGCTGCTTTCCAAATTTCTGGCAGGTCCCCTGTTGCCAGTGATTTGTTATACACTATGGAGAGTGGGAGGCACAGTTCTTCTGCTCCTTCCTTTAGTATCCAAGGGGAGATTCCATCTGGGCCTATAGCCATTGTCACATCCAACTCTAGTAAACACTTCCTTACTTCCCCACTGGTAATCTCAAAATCTTCCAGTGGTTCCTGGTTAGCTATTCCCTCTCTTATCTCTGGGATTTCTCCTTGCTCTAAGGTGAAGACCTCTTGGAATTTCTTATTCAGTTCCTCACACACTTCCTTGTCGTTTGTAGTGAATCCTTCCGCCCCTATCCTTAATTTCATAACCTGTTCCTTTACTGTTGTTTTTCTCCTGATGTGGCTATGCAGCAATTTAGGCTGAGTCTTTGCCTTGCTTGCGATGTCAGTTTCGTATGGTCTTTCTGCCTCTCTTCTCATCCTGACACATTCATTCCTGGCATTCTGGTATCTTTCTCTGCTCTCCAGTGTCCTGTTATTCCTATAGTTTCTCCATGCTCTTTTACTTTGCTGCTTAGCTAGCATACATCTTTGATTAAACCATGGGTTTCTCATCTTCATTTCACTGTTTTCCTTTTGGGCTGGGACAAACTTGTTTGCTGCATCTTTGCATTTTTGCGTGATGTAGTCCATCATATCTTGGGCCGTCTTTTCCCTGAGCTCTGTTTCCCATGCTATATCTGTTAGGAATTTTCTTATCTCCTCATAGTTTCCCTTTCGGGATGCTAACCTTTTGGTTTCGGTATCCCTCCTCGAGTTCAATAACCCTTCTTCAATCAGGTACTCAAACACCAGTACACTGTGGTCGCTCATTCCTACTGGGTCCTCAAAACCGATTTCTCTTATGTCGGAGTCGTTCAGAGTGAAGCCCAGGTCGAGTCTTGCTGGTTCGTCATTTCCTCTCATCCTTGTGGGTTCTCTGACATGCTGGGTTAAGAAGTTTCTAGTCACCACCTCCAGTAGTTTGGCTCTCCACGTATCTTCGCCTCCATGCGGTTCCTTGTTCTCCCAATGTGTGTGTGTGTGTGTACTCACCTAGTTGTGTTTGCGGGGGTTGAGCTCTGGCTCTTTGGTCCAGCCTCTCAACCGTCAATCAACAGGTGTACAGATTCCTGAGCCTATTGGGCTCTATCATATCTACATTTGAAACTGTGTATGGAGTCAGCCTCCACCACATCACTTCCTAATGCATTCCATTTGTCAACCACTCTGGCACTAAAAAAGTTCTTTCTAATATCTCTGTGACTCATTTGGGCACTCAGTTTCCACCTGTGTCCCCTTGTGCGTGTACCCCTTGTGTTAAAGACTGTCTTTATCTACCCTATCAATTCCCTTCAGAATCTTGAATGTGGTGATCACGTACCCCCTAACTCTTCTGTCTTCCAGCAAAGTGAGGTTTAATTCCCGTAGTCTCTCCTCGTAGCTCATGCCTCTCAGCTCGGGTACTAGTCTGGTGGCAAACCTTTGAACCTTTTCCAGTTTAGTCTTATCCTTGACTAGATATGGACTCCATGCTGGGGGCTGCATACTCCAGGATTGGCCTGACATATGTGGTATACAAAGTTCTGAATGATTCTTTACACAAGTTTCTGAATGCCGTTCGTATGTTGGCCAGCCTAGCATATACCGCTGATGTTATCTGCTTGATATGTGCTGCAGGAGACAGGTCTGGTGTGATATCAACCCCCCAAGTCTTTTTCCTTCTCTGACTCCTGATGAATTTCCTCTCCCAGATGATACCTTGTATCTGGCCTCCTGCTCCCTACACCTATCTTCATTACATTACATTGTGTGTGTGTGAGTGTGTGTGTGTGTGTGTGTGTGTGTGTGTGTGTGTGTGTGTGTGTGTGTGTGTGTGTGTGTGTGTGTGTGTGTGTGTGTGTGTGTGTGAGTGTGTGTGTGTGTGTGTGTGTGTGTGTGTGTGTGTGTGTGTGTGTGTGTGTGTGTGTGTGTGTGTGTACTCGCCTAGTTGTGCTTGCGGGGGTTGAGCTCTAGCTCTTTGGTCTCGCCTCTCAACCATCAATCTACAGGTGTACAGGTTCCTGAGCCTAATGGGCCATATCATATCTACACTTGAAACTGTGTATGGAGTCAGCCTCAACCACATTACTTCCTAATGCATTCGATTTCTCAATCACTCTGACACTAAAAATGTTCTTTCTAATATCTCTGTGGCTCATTTGGGCACTTAGTTTCCACCTGTGTTCCCTAGTGAGTGTGCCCCTGTAGCCTGTCTTTATCAACCCCTGTCGATTCCCTTGAGAATCTTGAATGTGGTGTTCATGTCGCCCCTAACTCTTCTGTCTTGCAACGAAGTGAGGTTTAATTCCCGTAGTCTCTCCTCGTAGCTCATACCTCTCAGCTCGGGTACTAGTCTGGTGGCAAACCTTTGAACCTTTTCCATTTTAGTCTTATGCTTAACTAGATATGGACTCTATGCTGGAGCCGCATATTTCAGGCTTGGTCTGACATATGTGGTATATAATGTTCTGAAATATTCCTTACACAAGTTTCTAAAGGCCGTTCTTATGTTAGCTAACCTGGCATATGCTGCTGATGTTATCCTCTTGATATGAGCTTCAGGGGACAGGTCTGGCATGATATCAATCCCCAGGTCTTTCTCTCTCTCTGACTCTTGAAGTATTTCATCTCCCACATGGTACCTTGTATCTGGTCTCCTCCTTCCTTCCCCTATCTTCATTACATTACATTTGCTTGGGTTAAACTCTAACAGCCGTTTGTTCGACCATTCCTGCAGCTTGTCCAGGTCTTCTTGAAGCCTCAAGCTGTCCTCCTCTGTCTTAATCCTTCTCATAATTTTGGCGTCGTCAGCAAACATTGAAAGGAATGAGTCTATACCCTCTGGGAGATCATTTACATATATCAGAAACAGGATAGGTCCAAGTACAGAGCCCTGTGGGACTCCACTGGTGACTTCACGCCAGTCTGAGGTCTCACCCCTCACTGTAACTCTCTGCTTCCTATTGTTTAGGTACTCCCTTATCCACTGGAGCGCCCTACCAGTTACTCCTGCCTGTTTCTCCAGCTTATGCATCAACCTTTTATGGGGTACTGTGTCAAAGGCTTTCCGACAGTCCAAAAAAATTCAGTCCGCCCACCCTTCTCTTTCTTGTTTAATTTCTGTCACCTGATCATAGAATTCTATCAAGCCTGTAAGGCAAGATTTACCCTCCCTGAACCCATGTTGATGGGTTGTCACGAAGTCTCTTCTCTCCAGATGTGTTACTAGGATTTTTCTCACAATCTTCTCCATCACCTTGCATGGTATACAATTTAAGGACACTGGCTTGTAGTTCAGTGCCTTTTGTCTGTCACCCTTTTTGTATATTGGTACTACATTAGCAGTCTTCCATATTTCTGGTAGGTCCCCGTTTCCAGTGACCTACTATACACTATGGAGAGTGGTAAGCAAAGTGCTCCTGCAAACTCTTTCAATACCCATGGCGAGATTCTATCCGGCCCAACAGCTTTTCTCACATCCAGCTCCAATAAGTGCTTCTTGACCTCATCTCTTGTAATTTCGAACCTATCCAAGGTCACCTGGTTTGCTGCCACCTCTTCTAGCACCGTGAAATCTGCCTGTTCTATTGTAAAGACCTCCTGGAACACTTTGTTGAGTTCTTCACACACCTCTTTGTCATTCTCTGTGTACCTGTCCTCGCCCACCCTAAGTTTCACCACCTGTTCCTTCACTGTTGTCTTCCTCCTGATGTGACTGTGTAGTAGCTTTGGTTCGGTCTTGGCTTTATTAGCTATATCATTTTCATACCTTTTCTCAGCTGCTCTTCTCACACTGACATACTCGTTCCTGGTTCTCTGGTATCTCTCTCTACTTTCTGGTGTTCTGTTATTACGGAAGTTCCTCCATGCCCTTTTGTTCAGCTCCTTTGCTTTCATACATTCCCTATTAAATCAAGGATTCTTCCTTTGCTTCTCTGTTTTTTCCTGTCGGGCTCACTGTGTGTGAGTGTGTGTGTGTGTGTGTGTGTGTGTGTGTGTGTGTGTGTGTGTGTGTGTGTGTGTGTGTGTGTGTGTGTGTGTGTGTGTGTGTGTGTGTACTCACCTAGTTGTGCTTGCGGGGGTTGAGCTCTGGCTCTTTGGTCCCGCCTCTCAACCGTCAATCAACTGGTGTACAGATTCCTGAGCCTATTGGGCTCTATCATATCTACATTTGAAACTGTGTATGGAGTCAGCCTCCACCACATCACTTCCTAATGCATTCCATTTACTAACTACTCTGACACTGAAAAAGTTCTTTCTAACGTCTCTGTGGCTCATTTGGGTACTCAGCTTCCACCTGTGTCCCCTTGTTCGCGTCCCACCAGTGTTGAATAGTTCATCCTTGTTTACCCGGTCGATTCCTCTGAGGATTTTGTAGGTTGTGATCATGTCCCCCCTTACTCTTCTGTCTTCCAGTGTCGTGAGGTGCATTTCCCCCAGCCTTTCCTCATAACTCATGCCTCTTAGTTCTGGGACTATTCTAGTAGCATACCTTTGGACTTTTTCCAGCTTCGTCTTGTGCTTGACAAGGTACGGGCTCCATGCTGGGGCCGCATACTCCAGGATTGGTCTTACATATGTGGTGTACAAGATTCTGAATGATTCCTTACTCAGGTTCCTGAACGCCGTTCTGATGTTAGCCAGTGTGTGTGTGTGTGTGTGTGTGTGTGTGTGTGTGTGTGTGTGTGTGTGTGTGTGTGTGTGTGTGTGTGTGTGTGTGTGTGTGTGTAAACAATTGAATAGGACCTAGATAAAGCAAGTATTTGTTCATTGTTTATATTAAACATTTCTGCCCCATTCAGGAGCTATATGTATATTATACATAGCGCTATTCAGTGTGTGGAGAGCTACGTCTAATGGAAATAAAAAATTTTTTATGCTTGTAGGGCGTTAATTTTATGTCCAATTCATTACATATTGGACTGAAAATTTGTAACTTTCAATTACTAAAACCTTCTTAGGAAAATAAATTAAAAATACATTGCAAATTCTTTATTTCAAAACAGAATGAAAGTTCAGAAGCAGGATCATTTTAAAGTTTTGTCCCTCATGCCATTGGAATATACAGTTCTTCAGTAGTGGTTCTACAGTAACTACACAATTGGGTAGGAAGCCAAAGTGGCAATACCACAGTTGTTGTTCTTGTTACGAGCCATCTTTATGTACCCAGCCTCACCCCACCCGGGGCCCCAAGAGTTCTTAACGATCCAGTAGTCTCCTGCGGGGCTTGTGCCATAACCCACTACCAGTACACCGTGGTTAAGGCTGGTCGACGAGCACGCCGGCTCATAGTACACACCTGAAATACAAGACACACATTAATATTGCAAGCCCATATTGTACACATTTGTATTCCAAGGTTACCGTTTGGTGCAAATTCTCCAATAATTGTTTTAATATATAATAAATCAATTAGAAATTTAGACAATGTTTTCTTAGGTGTATCAAACAGAGATTAGGAAGACGACTCAACCAGAATTGAAAAGTGAAACACATCTGAGTAGTGACAAAAATGATTTTTTTTTTAAATAAGTTATTTCTGCTTACTTTGGAAGAACTTGACAATGTGCCGGCAGCGTAACATATTTATATTGGTTTTAGAGTTTAAACGTTGACTAGTATAATGTTTACCAGCAAGGGTATCATCAAATAAATAGAAAAAGTTATGCTCGCAAAGTCCCCAGGGCCAAGGGAGGTAGTGGCCTGACGGCTGAGTGGACAGCGTTTGGGATTCGTAGTCCTACGTTTCCGGGTTCGATCTCCGGCAGAGGCGGAAACAAATGAGCAGAGTTTCTTTCACCCTGATGCATCTGTTCACCTAGCAGTAAATAGATACCAGGGAGTTAGACAGCTGCTATGGTCTGCTTCCTGGGGATGTTTAACAAAATGGAGGCCTGGTCGAGGACCGGGCCGCGGGGATGGTAAGCCCCGAAATCCTCTCAAGATAACCTCAAGATAGTGATCAATCGAATATTTGCTTGGGTACTAAAATAGTAAATACAGGCATTTACAGAGCCCTTGTCTATCTTATCTTGAGATGATTTCGGGGCTTAGTGTCCCCGCTATCCGGTCCTTGGCCAGGCTTCCACCCCCAGGAAGCAGCCTGTGACAGCTGACTAGCTTCCAGGTACTTATTTACTGCTAGGTGACAGGGTGAAAGAAAATCTGCCCTTGTTTCTCACTGGCGCCCGGGATCGAACCCGGGACCATAGGATCACGTGTCCAGTGTTCTGTTCGCTCAGCCACCGGCTCCCTAGCATCCCTTGTCGAGCATATTTCATATATCATTAGAATTGAGCAGACTATATTGAATAGCAAATATTATGCCAAATGTTAAGATGGGAGACAAATCCCTTGTGTTGAACTCTGGTCTAATTAGCTTAACATCTTGTGTAGGAAAATGACTTTAATCGATAAGTGCAAAACCCTTTCGTTTACATCATGAAGAATATCTATATCAATAAATCAGAATATCTGTTTGTTCGTCAAAGATTGGAAGGCAGATGCTTGAGGTCCGCCTCATGCAACACTGCACTGTGGTTAATGACCTTACAGCGAGTCTCAGAGGGAGGTCAGGGTCAGCCCTTATGCCACCTATGAAGGGAAATTATCCTTCACACTCTCTTCACGAGATCAATGGAAATGAAATGTTTTATGAATAGTCCATAGAGTTTGTGTCAATTTATATATTAATGTACTAGCTGTACCCGGCCCACGAGTTGCTGTGGCTTAACAACGCATGTGTGTTGCTGAGCCAGGAACGCTGATTATAAAAGTAACAACAGTTGGTTGGCAAGTTTTCATGCTTGTAAACTGTTTAATACATGTAACAAACGCCATAAAAAATTGAGGAAAGATGTACACGTTCGTGAGCACTTGTGTAACTGCTTCGTGAATCTGGCCCCAGATATTCCCATCACTGAAATATAAGAAAAAAAGTTCAAAAAACGAAATGAAAAAAGGAAAAAATACAAAAATAAACCATTCTCACAAAATGAACGGTATGGTAAAGAACAAAGCTGAATTCCAATGCAATGTCACACAAAATAGTTAAATCATAATGAAAATAAATCGAAATGTATGAAGATTCAATTTATCAATGAAATTGGAAACATTGAAATGGAATTCGTAACATAATAAGTATAGCGTGTGTGTTGCTATTATGTGCAACAGATGGCGCTGTTTCTTAAAAAAACTAAGTTTTTACCTGTCACAGGAGTGACATCTATATAGTAGGTATACAAAAAAAAAGCACATATTCGAATGGAACGGTGAGTCGAATCAGTGCAATGAGTGAAGAACTTTGGGATATTACAGCGTGTGTAGCTCTTACTTCCAAAAGATGGCACTGTTTTTGTTGTTTAAATGTTTAAAAAAACATGTTTTCTCCTGTCACAGGTGAAGGATCAATATAGTAGGTATATAAAAACACGTGCCTATTCGAATGCATCGCCGTGTCAAAATTTCAAATCAATCGATAAAGAGGTTTCGAAGATTTCTCTCACATGAAAAACACAGTTAAAAAAAAATACATTTCCGTCAAAGAGGTGACATCAATATAGTATGTATACAGAAACCTGCTCGGATGCGAATGGAACAGTGTGTAAAAATTTCAAGCCAATCGGTGAAGAACTTTCGGAGATTAGCGATTTTGAACAAACGAACATTTCCATTTTTATTTATATAAATTTATACATTGAAATTCAAAACGAATTATTAGCTAACAGATTTGTGTTATGGGCAAAACTTTTCGATTATAGAGATGTAGATAGTGTATGGTGATAATGGTTACAGTGATATGGGGTTATGAGGAGAGTTTCTGTGGAGGGAGACAGGGAGCATGTAAGTGGAGATGTGTATCATATGAAGATGTTCACTGAGGTGATGATAATATGTTGTGAAAATAGTTACAGCGATGAAGGGCGACAGGGGGAAAATGTGTTCAATAATAAAGAGGGTGAGTGTGAGTGGAGAATAGGACCGTGTGTGTGGATGGAGACTGGAAGAACATATATGCGGGAGACTGGAAGGATATATGGTAAAGATGTGGAGGATATATATTTGGGACGGGGGGAAAGGAGGTGGAGACAAGGAAAGTGAATGTGGGAGTATGTGTTTCTTTTAGTATGCAAGGAAAACGCCTATGTTCAATAGCCGTGATTCATGAAATCCCTGAGACTACTCAGTTAAGTCTTCCTTTGCTACCTCTATTGCACTCAGTTTTTTCGATGGCCCTCCCTCCCATTTGTATATGTAGAAGTGTGAGCTCACCACTCTTGTAGAACTGGAAGGAACTGTGGGATGCATCGATGGCCACAGAGATGGGGCCTATGGTCCCAGCAGCCGTCTTCAGAGCGCTCTCGCTTTTAGAAGTTACTGAGACGTAGCCAGTTAATGTGGCAGCGATGTTCTTGACTGAGAATTTGCAAGTCCCTTGCTGCATAAAATAAGAAACAAAATTATTATATCCTGTCCTACAAAGTATATACGTAAATAATGTTAAACGTATGACAAAAAGAGTTCTATTAATTATAAACAAGAAATTGTCAGTTTCCTGCTATGATGGCGCTGCCTTGATGAGGGCCTCTTACCACTGCCACGTAGGGGTAGGAGGCCCCACTGTCAGCTCCAGTGGCCTTGATGTAGTTGAAGGCATATGTCATTAGTCCACCGCGACACCCCAGGTTTTTATAAGTGCCACCGGAGCAGTCGACCAGCTGCTGCTCTGAAAGACTCACCAGTTTGCCAGTCTTACGGAAGTGTCGACCCTCCAAGGCACCGGTCTGTGTGAAAGGCAGGGAAGCAAATAACACAGTAATAAATAAACAAACTATATATATATATATATATATATATATATATATATATATATATATATATATATATATATACATATATATATATATATATATATATATATATATATATATATATATATATATTAGTATGCAAACAAGCCTGAATGGTCCCCAGGACTATATGCGACTGAAAACTCACACCCCAGAAGTGACTCGAACCCATACTCACAGGAGCAACGCAACTGGTAACTACAGGGCGCCTGAATCCGCTTGACCATCACGGCCAGACAAAAGGAAGTGATAGCCAAGGCTATTTGAACCACTTCCCCGCCGGCAACTCGGATGGTAATCTTGGGCATAGCATTTCACCAAATCACCTCATTCTTTGGGGCACACGTGAGGAACACAAATGCGAACAAGCCTGAATGGTCCCCAGGACTATATGCGACTGAAAACTCACACCCCAGAAGTGACTCGAACCCATACTCCCAGGAGCAACGCAACTGGTAACTACAGGGCGCCTTAATCCGCTTGACCATCACGGCCGGACAAAAGGAAGTGATAGCCAAGGCTATTTGAACCACTTCCCCGCCGGCAACTCGGATGGTAATCGTGGGCATAGCATTTCACCAAATCACCTCATTCTTTGGGGCACATGTGAGGAACACAAATGCGAACAAGCCTGAATGGTCCCCAGGACTATATGCGACTGAAAACTCACACCCCAGAAGTGACTCGAACCCATACTCCCAGGAGCAACGCAACTGGTAACTACAGGGCGCCTTAATCCGCTTGACCATCACGGCCGGACAAAAGGAAGTGATAGCCAAGGCTATTTGAACCACTTCCCCGCCGGCATCTCGGATGGTAATCTTGGGCATAGCATTTCACCAAATCACCTCATTCTTTGGGGCACACGTGAGGAACACAAATGCGAACAAGCCTGAATGGTCCCCAGGACTATATGCGACTTTAAACTCCGTGATGGTCAAGCGGATTAAGGCGCCCTGTAGTTACCAGTTGCGTTGCTCCTGGGAGTATGGGTTCGAGTCACTTCTGGGGTGTGAGTTTTCAGTCATATATTAGTATATTTTGGTTGCAGTCTTTCCTGTAGACATATATTATTAAATATGACCGAAAAAGTAAGATTAATAATTCTAACACGAATTTTCTCAATCTTCCGTACATTTCTTTTCACTGTTGGAGGTAATTCAAAAATCAATTCTCCAAAAGTCATTTTTATTTCTAGTCTGACGCGACACTTGAGTGCGTTTCGTAAAACTTATTACATTTTCAAAGACTTTAGTTACACATACACAACTGAATAGAACTTACACATCTCCGATTTGTTTATATCTACATTTGAGTGAGGTGGATGGGGTGAGGTGGTATTTAATAGGGTATTAAATTCATCAACACAAGACAGAACATGAAACAATGGGTATTGAATAGAAGTGATTGTAGAAAGCCTATTGGTCCATATTTCTTGATGCTTCTATATTGGAGTGGAGTCTTGAGGTGGGTAAAATATAGTTGTGCATTAATTGGCTGTTGATTGCTGGTGTTGACTTCTTAATGTGTAGTGCCTCGCAAACGTCAAGCCGCCTGCTATCGCTGTATCTATCGATGATTTCTGTGTTGTTTACTAGGATTTCTCTGGCGATGGATTGGTTGTGGGAAGAGATTATATGTTCCTTAATGGAGCCCTGTTGCTTATGCATCGTTAAACGCCTAGAAAGAGATGTTGTTGTCTTGCCTATATACTGGTTTTTTTGGAGCTTACAGTCCCCAAGAGGGCATTTGAAGGCATAGACGACGTTGGTCTCTTTTAAAGCGATCTGCTTTGTGTCTGGAGAGTTTCTCATGAGTAGGCTGGCCGTTTTTCTGGTTTTATAGTAAATCGTCAGTTGTATCCTCTGAGTTTTGTCTGTAGGGATAACGTTTCTATTAACAATATCTTTCAGGACCCTTCCTCCGTTTTATGAGCTGTGGAAAAGAAGTTCCTGTAAAATAGTCTAATAGGGGGTACAGGTGTTGTGTTAGTTGTCTCTTCAGAGGTTGCATGGCGTTTCACTTTCCTTTTTATGATGTCTTCGACGAAACCATTGGAGAAGCCGTTGTTGGCTAGGACCTGCCTTACCCTACAGAGTTCTTCGTCGACTTGCTTCCATTCTGAGCTGTGGCTGAGAGCACGGTCGAAATATGCGTTAACAACACTCCTCTTGTACCTATCTGGGCAGTCGCTTCTGGCATTTAGGCACATTCCTATGTTCGTTTCCTTAGTGTAGACTGCAGTGTGGAAACCTCCGTTCTTTTCCATGACTGTTACATCTAGAAAGGGCAGCTTCCCATTCTTTTTCATCTCGTAAGTCAAACGCAGCACGGAACTCCGCTCAAATGCCTCCTTCAGCACCTGCAGATGTCTGACATCAGGTACCTGTGTAAAAATGTCGTCAACATACCTGCAGTATATGGCCGGTTTCAAGTTCATGTCGACTAAGACTTTTTGCTCGATGGTACCCATGTAGAAGTTTGCAAAGAAGACACCTAGGGGAGAACCCATGGCGACCCAATCTACTTGCTTGTACATGTGCCCATCCGGGCTCAAGAAGGGTGCCTCTTTAGTACAAGCTTGGAGTAGTTTCCTTAGGATATTTTCTGGTATGTCAAGAGGAGTACAGGCTGGATCACGATACACTCTGTCGGCTATCATCCCGATTGTCTCGTCCACAGGTACGTTGGTGAACAGCGATTCTACATCCAACGAGGCTCTTATTCCTGTGGCCCGTGTGCCCCGCAGTAAGTCAACAAATTCCTTTGGAGACTTCAGGCTGCAGGCGCAAGGGACATAAGGAGTCAGCAGGCCGTTGAGTCGCTTCGCTAGTCTGTACGTGGGTGTGGGTATCTGGCTAATGATTGGCCGAAGTGGGTTTCCAGGCTTGTGTGTCTTGACATTTCCATACACATATCCAGGTTTATATTCCCCAATAATCTTTGGCAGGTGGAGTCCTGATTTCTTGGCATTCACAGTTTCAATCAGTTTGTTGACCTTTGCTTTCAATTCGGCTGTAGTGTCCTTCGTTACCCTTTGGAATTTAGTTTGGTCAGAGAGTATGAGGTTCATTTTCGCCAGATATTCGTCTTTTTTAAGAAGACGTATATTGGCGACTTGTCACCTCTCCTGACAACTATCTCCTTGTTCTCACGAAGGCTTTTAGCTGCCGCTTTGAGCTCGGGGGACAGTATGGTGCTTCTGTAATTGCCTCGATTCTTTCCTCCTTCCGCAATAAGTTCTGCTTGTAAGGTATCTTTGGTAGTGACCTTTTTATGTGTCTCGAGGTCGAAGATGTCGTCCAACAGAATTTCCAACTCCACTTTCCGGGCCATCTCACTCGGTCTGGACATAACGTGACAGTTTATGCCCAGATTTAGGAGAGTGACTTGGTCCTCAGTGAGGTTAATCCCTGCAAGGTTCAGGAAGCTATCTCTTGGTCGTGGAATTGCCATAGGTCCTCCATATAACGTTGTTAGTTTCTTGATAATCCTTGTTTAAGTGCTGAGGTGATGTCAGTCTGTGAGGATGTCGAGGTGTTGTTCAATGCGGGTTAGGATACTTTCGTCGATGTTGCTATTTCTCCACTCGTTCGTAGCATGAAGTAGTTGCGTTTTGTTGTCTTTGATTTCATTCTCTGCCTTGTATATCTGATCACGAATCAGATCCTGGCGATATTTTATCGTGAAGGCTTGATTCCTTGCTGCTGGGTCCTGCGTTTTAATATTAGTATATTTTGCCTATTGGTCCATATTTCTTGATGCTTCTATATTGGAGTGGAGTCTTGAGGTGGGTAGAATATAGTTATGCGTTAATTGGCTGTTGATTGCTGGTGTTGACTTCTTAATGTGTAGTGCCTCGCAAACGTAAAAGCCGCCTGCTATCGCTGTATCTATCGATGATTTCTGTGCTGTTTACTAGGATTTCTCTGGCGATGGTTTGGTTGTGGGAAGAGATTATATGTTCCTTAATGGAGCCCTGTTGCTTATGCATCGTTAAACGCCTAGAAAGAGATGTTGTTGTCTTGCCTATATACTGTTGTCTGTAAGCTCCAAAAAACCCAGTATATAGGCAAGACAACAACATCTCTTTCTAGGCGTTTAACGATGCATAAGCAACAGGGCTCCATTAAGGAACATATAATCTCTTCCCACAACCAAACCATCGCCAGAGAAATCCTAGTAAACAATACAGATATCATCGATAGATACAGCGATAGCAGGCGGCTTGACGTTTGCGAGGCACTACACATTAAGAAGTCAACACCAGCAATCAACAGCCAATTAATGCACAACTATATTCTACCCACCTCAAGACTCCGCTCCAATATAGAAGCATCAAGAAATATGGACCAATAGGCTTTCTACAATCACTTCTATTCAATACCCATTGTTTCGTGTTCTGTCTTGTGTTGATGAATTTAATACCCTATTAAACACCACCTCACCCCATCCACCTCACTCAAATGTAGATATAAACAAATCGGAGATGTGTAAGTTCAATTCAGTTGTGTATGTGTAACTAAAGTCTTTGAAAATGTAATAAGTTTTACGAAACGCGCTCAAGTGTCGCGTCAGACTAGAAATAAAAATGAATTTTGGAGAATTGATTTTTGAATTACCACCAACAGTGAAAAGAAATGTACGGAAGATTGAGAAAATTCGTGTTAGAATTATTAATCTTACTTTTTCGGTCATATTTAATAATATATATATATATATATATATATATATATATATATATATATATATATATATATATATATATATATATATATATATATATATATATATATATATATATATATATATATATATATATATATATATATATATATATATATATATATATTCAGCCTTGTTGTGAGGAGATGGTTTACCAGCTCACTTACAATAGTGCTCTTATGCCTGTGGGAGCCAGTTCACTTGTTAAGTGCACTTGTTAAGTGGACGGACTTAAGTTTGGTAACCAGCAACCGAAACGTCTAGTGTTTGGGCTCATGTGAGAGCCCCAGTCATCAGCAGTCCAGAAATGTTACCCTGGCCGGGGTAGCCCGTCTGTGGACAGTGCTAGAGCCGATAGCATCATCTCATTGTATGGCTTGAGCGAGACTCAACTTTGCGCGGGAACAGCTAGGCCGCAGGCGTGGGTGAGCTGTGGGCCTCCCGCACTCGCTGGCCACTTGAGTCGTCGTCATGGAAACAGCCGCCATCTTAGTAAACATCTTGAGACACCATGTTGGTCGGCCATCTTGGAGCTGCCCTAGAGGCTATGCTACACCGTCGCTGATTGGTTGAGAAGGGTAAGCCGCTGTATGTCTTCCTCTCATTGGTTATTTCGAGGATAACGCGGGAATCACGGGTGTAAGCATCATTCTGAACATAGCTGCCACTGTGTCAAGACGCTTCCTGTACTCAATTCGGCCAAATTGACTATAGGGCGTCGTGGTGGCTTGATTACTCAACTGCTTCACCTGCTTCACCAACGACAGCGGTCGTCACAGAATCCGGCCGAAGTCGTCACTTGGAGGAGAGAAAGACATTGTGTACAGTGGGTAGAGGTACAGTGATCTGGGATTGTTGGGTAATGTGCATACGAGCAGTAATAGACTTGTAGATCCCATAACAGTGATGATTAGACTTGCTAGTGCTCTGTAGCAGTCGATGGGAACGGGGAAATTCGTGTCAGTGTTTCGTCACATTGTAACGCAGCACCAGTGGAGGTGAAGTGAAGTGTGGACGAGGAGATAATTACCTTTTATTGTTTATCTTGTCAGTCCAGAGGGACTTACGTCTGATGTACACAGACGTACAGTGTGTGTGTGTGTGTGTGGGTACATACGGGAACAGAGTATACATAGATTAGCCAAGGACTGTGAGGATATCCATGTAATAATTATATTATTCCATTGTGGTAATTAAATCATTTTTGATCGTCCGTCGGACGGAGTGATATCATTTCCATGTGTAGTCTTGCAGGTGTGGAATTCCAACACTGAGCGCTCAGGTTAGTGTGTGTGTAATGTCAGTGATTCCTGGCAATGATTATTATGGAGTGTACCACAGTGTGGTCTTAATTTCTTGTATTGTTCCCAGGGCCGTGACAAGTGTGATTTATATATATATGTATTGTGGTTGCAGTATTAACGTAATTTTGGTAGAATTTGGTGAGTGACGAGGCTGTCTGGAGGAACCGCCATCGCTCTGTCGAGTAACATAACTCTCGAGAGTGTTTATCGGCATTTGTGATCGATAAATCACTCACCCATGTGATTTAAGGAGTGCGAGATCTCCTTAGTGTTCCCAATAACGTTTGATAGCTGTAGGCTACATGTGTCAGCAGTAATTATATATATATAATTGTAGTGTCACGGTGCCCAGTGTTATTGTGTTATCTAATGTGTGGTGATTGCAAATTGGGGACCTATGTTCTAGGGGTTATTGAGAGCACTGGGGTCATTTGCAACAGTAAGTAAGTGTGTGCAGTATTCTAATACTTGGAAATTAGAGTACTTGCCATGTGTGTTATTGCAAAGGGGTTGTTATTTGATAGTGATTGTTGCTAGTGTTGAGCATCACCGTATGTGATTGCAGTTCAGTAAAGCCATTGTGGGGCAGTGTTCTAGAGGGTTCATGTCCTGTATGTTATTTTACTAAATTCTGCAGTATTGTCATTGCAACCGGATTGTAACGTAAATCACTGTGATTTGTTAGTGTGATTTGTCATTGTCGTGGGTGAACTCGGCTGTAGACGAGTACTTGGGTACACATATATTCTCTTGTTTATCTGGTAGATCTTCGAAGTCCAGTATTCAGTGAGGTGATTGCGAGGTAATTAATATAACGTAACCAAGGGAACGCCCATTGTTTTAAGAGAATTTGTTCTTTGACAATTTGAGTAACGTAGAATACGTTTGGGTTAATTTACTTACCTGCAAGCAGCTACGGTAGTCTCAAGGAGCCTAGCCATCAGCCGGATAAGAATTAGAGTATTGTCTGTCGTAATTAACGGTCAGTGGGCCGGGTAATTGACGTGTTTCAGGAAGTCAAAGTAATTAACCTCGATCCTTGTTTGATCGACTCACACGAAGGCTCCATTGTTCCATTAACGTAACGTCCTTATTTATCTGCCCGGAAGTACCGGCACTTGATTGACTCGTGGGAGGAGTAACATCATTTTAGAATAACGTAAACGTGGGGCTAATTACTGTTATTAGCCACCTGAATTGGTCTGAGTATGGAAGGCTCAGACGGAATTCATACCTTAATGTAAATTGCTGAGCCAGTGTGAAAGGTTGCGTATTTTAATTGTTAATTATTGATCTTGAGGATAGTAATTAATTACTCTAAAGGTAATCACGAGTGATTACCGTTCTCTTAGCACTTTGGACATTGTAAATCAGAGTTTACCATCGCTGAGTGATTAGTAACCGATTAACGTAAATTAACGTAACTAGTAAAGAGATTAATCAGTTGTCTGGAAGTACAGGGATTAATGGGATTTTCTCACTGAATGCTCGAAGGGTAGAGTGTTGTGTAATTTCCGCGTTACTAGTGACAGTTTTAAGTAAGTGTTATTAATTTAACGTAAATGTTATTGTGTTATTAACGTAAATCAATTGTTATTGATTGTTGATCGTTCGTGGGACGGAGTGTTAACGTAAGGATTAATTTGAGGAAGGGTGCTGGAGTTGCCAGTGAACCCATTAGTTATTGTTGTCATTGAAAGACTACTGATTTGATTGCATTGCAACCGCTATTGCAGGTGTAGACTGCACTGAGGCGTAGAACAGTAGGAGGTTACTGGAGACGTGTTTCAGAACCTACTGTGTCATTTGTTATAATTGTGATTATATATATATATATATATATTCACAATTATAATGTCCTTGTCTTGTCCTTACTCTCATAAGGACAAGACAAGAACATATCGATGCCAACACAGAAGACAATGTCCAACATAACAGGCCAATTACACTGGATTAATCTTTGTGTTTAGATAGGAGATGCCTCGTATGGGCCAATAAGCCTTCTGCAGCCCCTATGTTTATCCCTTATGTATCCCCCCATGTTTTCACCTTCATTGTATTATCACCTGACCTAATGCGGGTATAAAATCAACTAGTATTGTAAGATCTGTTCATTTGAGAATGAACCATGGAGGTTCGAAACGTCGTGCAAATTATACAAATAAGTGTAATACACTCTATAGTAAATCACTTCTTTTCTTCACCTTAAAAGTACGAAAATGAGTTTTGGAGAACTCCTATTTCAATTAAGCCCTGATGCTAAGAAAATAGTTAGAGGGATAGAAGCCCTAAACCAGAAAATAATAAATACAGAATATGCGGTCATATTCAATGAAACATGTTTGAAAGAAAACCTGCTGCCAGTATACACCAATATATATATATATATATATATATATATATATATATATATATATATATATATATATATATATATATATATATATATATACATATATATATATATATATATATATATATATATATATATATATATATATATATATATATATATATATTGGTAGCAGTCTTTCCTATAGACATATATTATTAAATATGACCGAAAAAGTAAGATTAATAATTCTAACACGAATTTTCTCGATCTTTCTTACGTTTCTTTTCACTGTTGATGGTAATTCAAAGATCAATTCTCCAAAATTCATTTTTATTTATAGTCTGACGCGACACTTGAGCGCATTTCGTAAAACTTATTACATTTTCAAAGACTTTAGTTTACACAAACACACACAACTTTAACTGAAAAGAGCTTAAACATCTTTCGATTTTTTATACCTACATTTGGGTGAAGTGACATGCTACAATAGTATTGGATGAGGTGAAAATAAACTTTTAACACAAGACTGAACACGAAACAATGAAATACAAACAGGTATTAAAAGTAGGTAACTGGAGAAGGCCTATTTTTATTGGCCCATATTTCTTGATGCTTCTATATTGGAGCGGAGTCTTGAAGTGGGTAGAATATAGTTGTGCATTAATTGGCTGTTGATTGCTGGTGTTGACTTCTTGATGTGTAGTGCCTCGCAGACGTCGAGCCGCCTGCTATCGCTGTATCTATCGATGATTTCTGTGTTGTTTGCTAAGATTTCTCTGGTGATGGTTTGGTTGTGGGAAGAGGTTATATGTTCCTTAATGGAGCCCTGTTGCTTATGCATCGTTAAACGCCTGGAAAGAGATGTTGTTGTCTTGCCTATATACTGAGTTTTTTGAGGCTTACAATCCCCAAGAGGGCATTTGAAGGCATAGACGACGTTGGTCTCTTTTTAAAACGTTCTGCTTTTTGTCTGGAGAGTTTCTCATGAGTAGGTTGGCCGTTTTCTTGTGTTTTATAGTAATTGTCAGTTGTATCTTCTGATTTTTGTCTGTAGGGATAACGTTTCTACTGACAATATCTTTCAGGACCCTTTCCTCCGTTTTATGGGCTGTGGAAAAGAAGTTCCTGTAAAATAGTCACAAGTCCCACAGGGCTCTGTACTCGGTCTTATGTTGTTTCTGATATATGTAAATGATCTCCCGGAGGGTATCGATTAATTTCTCTCAATGTTTGCGGACGATGCTAAAATTATGAGAAGGATTAAAACAGAAGAGGACTGTTTGAGGCTTCAAGAAGACCTAGACAAGCTGAAGGAATGGTCGAACAAATGGTTGTTAGAGTTTAACCCAACCAAATGTAATGTAATGAAGATAGGTGTAGGGAGCAGGAGGCCAGATACAAGGTATCATCTGGGAGAGGAAAATCTTCAGGAGATAGAGAAAGAAAAAGACTTGGGGGTTGATATAACGCCAGACCTGTCTCCTGCAGCACATATCAAGAGGATAACATCAGCGGCATATGCCAGGCAGGCCAACATACGAACGGCATTCAGAAACTTGCGTAAAGAATCATTCAGAACTTTGTATACCACATATGTCAGGCCAATCCTGGAGTATGCAGCCCCAGCATGGAGTCCATATCTAGTCAAGGATACGACTAAACTGGAAAAGGTTCAAAGGTTTGCCACCAGACTAGTACGCGAGCTCAGAGGAATGAGCTACGAGGAGAGACTAAGGGAATTAAACCTCACTTCGCTGGAAGACAGAAGAGTTAGAGGGGGACATGATCACCACATTCAAGATTCTGAAGGGAATTGATAGTGTAGATAGAAACAGGTTATTTAACACAAGGGGCACATGCACAAGGGGACACAGGTGGAAACTGAGTGCCCAAATTAGCCACAGAGATATTAGAAAGAACTTTTTTAGTGTCAGAGTGGTTGACAAATGGAATGCATTTGGAAGTGATGTGGTGGAGGCTGACTCCATACACAGTTTCAAGTGTAGATATGATAGAGCCCATTAGGCTCAGGAATCTGCACACCTGTTGATTGACGGTTGAGAGGCAGGACCAAAGTGCCAGAGCTCAACCCCCGCGAACACAACTAGGTGAGTACACACACACACACACACACACAAACACACACACACACACACACACACACACACTTCCGGAATAACAGAACACCAGAAAGCAGAGAGAGATACCAGAGAACCAAGTATGTCAGGGTGAGAAGAGAAGCAGAGAAAACTTATGAAAATGATATAACACACAAAGCCAAGACCGAACCAAAGCTACTCCACAGTCATATCAGAAGGAAAACAACAGTGAAAGAACAGGTAGTGAAACAGCCGAGGTCAGGTATACAGAGAATGACAAAGAGGTGTGTGATGAAGTCAACAAGAGGTTCCAAGAGGTCTTCACAACAGAACAAGGTGAGGTCACTGTGCTAGGAGAAAGGGAAGTAAACCAGGTGGCCTTAGAAAAGGTCGAAATTACGAGAGAGGAGGTCAAGAGACACCTGCTGGATCTGGATGTTAGAAAGGCTTATGGTCCAGACGGGATTTCGCCATGGGTACTGAAAGAGTGTGCAGAGGCACTTTGCTTGCCACTCTCCATAGTGTATAGTTTGTCACTGGAGACGGGAGACCTACCAGAAATATGGAAGACGGCGAATGAAGTCCCAATATACAAAAAGGGCGACAGGCAAGAGGCACTGAACTACAGGCCAGTGTCCTTGACTTGTATACCATGCAAGGTGATGGAGAAGATCGTGAGAAAAAACCTGGTAGCACATCTGGAGAGAAGGGACTTCGTGACAAATCGCCAACATGGGTTCAGGGAGGGTAAATCTTGCCTGACTGGCTTAATAGAATTCTACGTCCAGGTGACAAAGATTAAGCAAGAAAGAGAGGGCTGGACGGACTGCATTTTCTTGGATTGTCGAAAAGATTTTGACACAAGATTTTGATTTTGATTTTGACATTTTGACATAAGCTGGAGAGACAGGTAGGTGTAGCTGGTAAGGTACTCCAGTGGATAAGGGAGTACCTAAGGTGTGTACCCGTTGGTGGGTGTGTGTCATCGGGGGTAGTGACGCAGAGTGTACCCATTGGTGGGTGTGTGGCGTCGGGGATAGTGACGCAGAGTGTACCCTTGGTGGGTGTGTGGCGTCGGGGATAGTGACACAGAGTGTCACTATCCCCGACGTGATTTTGATTTTGATTTTGACATTTTGACATAAGCTGGAGAGACAGGTAGGTGTAGCTGGTAAGGTACTCCAGTGGATAAGGGAGTACCTAAGGTGTGTACCCGTTGGTGGGTGTGTGTCATCGGGGGTAGTGACGCAGAGTGTACCCATTGGTGGGTGTGTGGCGTCGGGGATAGTGACGCAGAGTGTACCCTTGGTGGGTGTGTGGCGTCGGGGATAGTGACGCGGTGTGTACCCGTTGGTGGGTGTGTGGCGTCGGGGATAGTGACGCAGAGTGTACCCATTGGTGGGTGTGTGGCGTCGGGGATAGTGACACAGAGTGTACCCATTGGTGGGTGTGTGGCGTCGGGGATAGTGACGCAGAGTGTACCCATTGGTGGGTGTGTGGCGTCGGGGATAGTGACGCAGAGTGTACCCATTGGTGGGTGTGTGGCGACGGGGATAGTGACGCAGAGTGTACCCATTGGTGGGTGTATGGCGTCGGGGGTAGTGACGCAGTGTGTACCTGTTGGCTGATCTGTGGCATCGGGGGTAGTGACGCAGTGTGTACCCATTGGTGGGTGTGTGGCGTCCGGGATAGTGACGCAGTGTGTACCCATTGGTGGGTGTGTGGCGTCGGGGATAGTGACGCAGAGTGTACCCATTGGCGGGTGTGTGGCGTCATGGGTAATGACGTGGTGTGTACTCGTTGATGGGTGTGTAGCGTCGGGGATAGTGACACAGGGTGTACCCGTTGGTGGGTGTGTGGCGACGGGGATAGTGACGCAGTGTGTACCCGTTGGTGGGTGTGTGGCGACGGGGGTAGTGACGCAGTGTGTACCCGTTGGTGGGTGTGTGGCGACGGGGGTAGTGACGCAGTTTGTACTGGTGTTGGTATGCCAAGTGTAGTGTATGGTTGTGTATTGCCGTTAGGACGCCGGGGGTGTATGTAATGCATGAGTAGTGGCGTATTAGTCACCAGAGTAATGACTAGTATTAACTCTTGTGTAATGTTGACCGCGCTTCAGAGCATGAAGGTACTATAGTGCATGTAATTATTGGCGTTGTGACGCCAAGGTGTAGCATGTGAGGGGGGTACTGGAGGGTGTAACACTGGGTGTACGGAACAGTTATTAGAGATAAGGTGTGTTAACCCAGATGGTGGTGTGTACCATGTTCTCACCAAGTTGTGCTTGCAGGGGTTGAGCTCCGGCTCTTTGGTCAGCCTCTCAACTGTCAATCAACTGGTGTACAGATTCCTGAGCCTACAGGCTCATAACTACCTTATAAAGTGTGAATGGAGTCAGCTTCCACCACATCATTGCCTAATGCATTCCATCTGTTAACTAGTCAGACACTAAAAAAGTTCTTTCTAACGTCCCTGTGGTTCATTTGGGCACTCAGTCTCCACTTGCGTTCTTCTGTGTGTTCCTCGTGTGTGATGAAATAGTGTGTGTTCCTCGTGTGTGATGAAGTAGAGTGTTCCTCGTGTGTGATGAAGTAGAGTGTTCCTCGTGTGTGATGAAATAGTGTGTGTTCCTCGTGTGTGATGAAGTAGAGTGTTCCTCGTGTGTGATGAAGTAGAGTGTTCCTCGTGTGTGATGAAATAGTGTGTGTTCCTCGTGTGTGATGAAGTAGTGTGTGTTCCTCGTGTGTGATGAAGTAGAGAGTGTTCCTCGTGTGTGATGAAGTAGAGAGTGTTCCTCGTGTGTGATGGAGTAGTGTGTGTTCCTCGTGTGTGATGGAGTAGAGAGTGTTCCTCGTGTGTGATGGAGTAGAGAGTGTTCCTCGTGTGTGATGAAGTAGAGAGTGTTCCTCGTGTGTGATGAAGTAGAGAGTGTTCCTCGTGTGTGATGGAGTAGTGTGTGTTCCTCGTGTGTGATGAAGTAGAGAGTGTTCCTCGTGTGTGATGGAGTAGAGAGTGTTCCTCGTGTGTGATGGAGTAGAGAGTGTTCCTCGTGTGTGATGAAGTAGAGAGTATTCCTCGTGTGTGATGGAGTAGTGTATGTTCCTCGTGTGTGATGGAGTTGAGAGTGTTCCTCGTGTGTGATGAAGTAGAGAGTGTTCCTCGTGTGTGATGGAGTAGTGTGTGTTCCTCGTGTGTGATGAAGTAGAGAGTGTTCCTCGTGTGTGATGGAGTAGTGTGTGTTCCTCGTGTGTGATGAAGTAGTGTGTGTTACTCGTGTGTGATGAAGTAGAGAGTGTTCCTCGTGTGTGATGGAGTAGAGAGTGTTCCTCGTGTGTGATGGAGTAGAGAGTGTTCCTCGTGTGTGATGGAGTAGAGAGTGTTCCTCGTGTGTGATGGAGTAGAGAGTGTTCCTCGTGTGTGATGAAGTAGAGAGTGTTCCTCGTGTGTGATGGAGTAGAGAGTGTTCCTCGTGTGTGATGGAGTAGAGAATGTTCCTCGTGTGTGATGGAGTAGAGAGTGTTCCTCGTGTGTGATGGAGTAGAGAGTGTCCTCGTGTGTCATGGAGTAGTGTGTGTTCCTCGTGTGTGATAGAGTAGAGAGTGTTCCTCGTATGTGATGGAGTAGAGAGTGTCCTCGTGTGTGATGGAGTAGAGAGTGTTCCTCGTGTGTGATGGAGTAGAGAGTGTCCTCGTGTGTGATGGAGTAGTGTGTGTTCCTCGTGTGTGATAGAGTAGAGAGTGTTCCTCGTATGTGATGGAGTAGAGAGTGTCCTCGTGTGTGATGGAGTAGAGAGTGTTCCTCGTGTGTGATGGAGTAGAGAGTGTCCTCGTGTGTGATGGAGTAGTGTGTGTTCCTCGTGTGTGATGAAGTAGAGAGTGTTCCTCGTGTGTGATGGAGTAGTGTGTGTTCCTCGTGTGTGATGGAGTAGAGAGTGTTCCTCGTGTGTGATGGAGTAGAGAGTGTCCTCGTGTGTGATGGAGTAGTGTGTGTTCCTCGTGTGTGATGGAGTAGAGAGTGTTCCTAGTGTGTGATGGAGTAACGTGTGTTCCTCGTGTGTGATGAAGTAGAGTGTGTTCCTCGTGTGTGATGGAGTAAAGAGTGTTCCTCGTGTGTGATGGAGTAGAGAGTGTTCCTCGTGTGTGATGGAGTAGAGAGTGTTCCTCGTGTGTGATGAAGTAGAGAGTGTTCCTTGTGTGTGATGGAGTAGAGAGTGTTCCTCGTGTGTGATGGAGTAGAGAGTGTTCCTCGTGTGTGATGGAGTAGAGAGTGTCCTCGTGTGTGATGAAGTAGAGATTGTTCCTTGTGTGTGATGGAGTAGAGAGTGTTCCTCGTGTGTGATGGAGTAGAGAGTGTTCCTCGTGTGTGATGGAGTAGATAGTGTTCCTTGTGTGTGATGGAGTAGTGTGTGTTCCTCGTGTGTGAGGGAGTAGAGAGTGTTCCTCGTGTGTGATGAAGTAGAGAGTGTTCCTTGTGTGTGATGGAGTAGAGAGTGTCCTCGTGTGTGATGGAGTAGAGAGTGTTCCTCATGTGTGATGGAGTAGAGAGTGTTCCTCGTGTGTGATGGAGTAGAGAGTGTTCCTCGTGTGTGATGGAGTAGAGAGTGTTCCTCGTGTGTGATGGAGTAGGGAGTGTTCCTCGTGTGTGATGGAGTAGAGAGTGTTCCTCGTGTGTGATGGAGTAGAGAGTGTTCCTCGTGTGTGATGGAGTAGAGAATGTTCCTTGTGTGTGATGGAGTAGAGAGTGTTCCTCGTGTGTGATGGAGTAGAGAGTGTTCCTCGTGTGTGATGGAGTAGAGAGTGTTCCTCGTGTGTGATGGAGTAGAGAGTGTCCTCGTGTGTGATGGAGTAGAGAGTGTTCCTCATGTGTGATGGAGTAGAGAGTGTTCCTCGTGTGTGATGGAGTAGAGAGTGTTCCTCGTGTGTGATGGAGTAGAGAGTGTTCCTCGTGTGTGATGGAGTAGGGAGTGTTCCTCGTGTGTGATGGAGTAGAGAGTGTTCCTCGTGTGTGATGGAGTAGAGAGTGTTCCTCGTGTGTGATGGAGTAGAGAGTGTTCCTCGTGTGTGATGGAGTAGGGAGTGTTCCTCGTGTGTGATGGAGTAGAGAGTGTTCCTCGTGTGTGATGGAGTAGAGAGTGTCCTCGTGTGTGATGGAGTAGAGAGTGTTCCTCGTGTGTGATGGAGTAGACGGTATTGTTAACCACCCGTACATGACACTTGTTGGTGTGGTAGCACTGTGGCACTTGTTGGTGTGGTAGCACTGTGGCACTTGTTAGTGTGGTAGTGCTGTGGCACTAGTTGGTGTGGTAGTAATGTGGCACTTGTTGGTGTGGTAGTGCTGTGGCACTTGTTGGTGTGGTAGTGCTGTGGCACTTGTTGGTGTGGTAGCACTGTGGCACTTGTTAGTGTGGTAGTGCTGTGGCACTTGTTGGTGTGGTAGTGATGTGGCACTTGTTGGTGTGGTAGTAATGTGGCACTTGTTGGTGTGGTAGCACTGTGGCACTTGTTGGTGTGGTAGCACTGTGGCACTTGTTAGTGTGGTAGTGCTGTGGCACTAGTTGGTGTGGTAGTAATGTGGCACTTGTTGGTGTGGTAGTGCTGTGGCACTTGTTGGTGTGGTAGTGCTGTGGCACTTGTTAGTGTGGTAGTGCTGTGGCACTTGTTAGTGTGGTAGTGCTGTGGCACTTGTTGGTGTGGTAGCACTGTGGCACTAGTTGGTGTGGTAGCACTGTGGCACTTGTTAGTGTGGTAGTGCTGTGGCACTTGTTAGTGTGGTAGTAATGTGGCATTTGTTGGTGTGGTAGTAATGTGGCACTTGTTGGTGTGGTAGCACTGTGGCACTAGTTGGTGTGGTAGCACTGTGGCACTTGTTAGTGTGGTAGCACTGTGGCACTTGTTGGTGTGGTAGTGCTGTGGCACTTGTTAGTGTGGTAGTGCTGTGGCACTTGTTGGTGTGGTAGTGCTGTGGCACTTGTTGGTGTGGTAGTGCTGTGGCACTTGTTGGTGTGGTAGCACTGTGGCACTAGTTGGTGTGGTAGCACTGTGGCACTTGTTAGTGTGGTAGTGCTGTGGCACTTGTTAGTGTGGTAGTAATGTGGCATTTGTTGGTGTGGTAGCACTGTGGCACTTGTTAGGGTGGTAGTGCTGTGGCACTAGTTGGTGTGGTAGCACTGTGACACTTGTTAGTGTGGTAGTGCTGTGGCACTTGTTGGTGTGGTAGTGCTGTGGCACTAGTTGGTGTGGTAGCACTGTGGCACTAGTTGGTGTGGTAGCACTGTGACACTTGTTAGTGTGGTAGTGCTGTGGCACTTGTTGGTGTGGTAGTGCTGTGGCACTTGTTAGGGTGGTAGTGCTGTGGCACTTGTTGGTGTGGTAGCACTGTGGCACTTGTTGGTGTGGTAGCACTGTGGCACTTGTTAGGGTGGTAGTGCTGTGGCACTTTTTAGGGTGGTAGTGCTGTGGCACTTGTTGGTGTGGTAGCACTGTGGCACTTGTTAGTGTGGTAGTGCTGTGGCACTTGTTGGTGTGGTAGCACTGTGGCACTTGTTAGGGTGGTAGTGCTGTGGCACTTGTTGGTGTGGTAGCACTGTGGCACTTGTTGGTGTGGTAGTGCTGTGGCACTTGTTGGTGTGGTAGCACTGTGGCACTTGTTAGGGTGGTAGTGCTGTGGCACTTGTTGGTGTGGTAGTGCTGTGGCACTTGTTGGTGTGGTAGTGCTGTGGCACTTGTTGGTGTGGTAGTGCTGTGGCACTTGTTGGTGTGGTAGTGCTGTGGCACTTGTTAGTGTGGTAGTGCTGTGGCACTTGTTGGTGTGGTAGTAATGTGGCACTTGTTAGTGTGGTAGTGCTGTGGCACTTGTTAGTGTGGTAGTGCTGTGGCACTTGTTGGTGTGGTAGCACTGTGTCACTTGTTGGTGTGGTAGTGCTGTGGCACTTGTTGTTGTGGTAGTGCTGTGGCACTTGTTGTTGTGGTAGTGCTGTGGCACTTGTTGGTGTGGTTGTAAGGGTATGTGTCAGTCCTCAGTCCGACCTCAGGTCATTCTCTCCCTCCCTGCGGGCAGTTCCCCTTCTTACCAGAGTCAAATTACCTTAGGCAGGTGGTCATGTCACTTGTTCCCCAATCCCTATGTCCCCAATCTTTCCTAATCATTTGTCTCCCAGTCATTTCCAATCCCCTTTTTCCAACCCGTTTCCTCTCTCCTCCTGCCTTTGCCACTAACCATTTGACAGTTTTAAGAACAGTGACGAATTACCGTAATTCTCAAGTTTCGAGTGAGGGAGCTGGGAGCCATACGACTGTTTGGGTTTCCTGTTGTAGCGTGGGAATGGTTCATGATCCTCCGGGAGTAAAACAGAACTTTCAGGACAGGCCTATTGTCCAAGGAGCCTAGGGGCGGAACTAAGTCAAGAGTTTTGGCTGGCCTAAGAGTGACACTCTGTGTTCATTGGTTGAGTAGAGAGGCAGAGTCCCTCAGGGTAGTGCAGGCCCATGCAATTGGCCCATATGCTAGATCACCTAATTATGTTTAAATCATAGCCATAGGCTTGGGATAGGCTGAGTTAATTTGGGCCTAGGAACTAGGGGGTGGAGCTTGTCCCACTGGTAAGCGTTTTATAAAGATTAGTGTGTCTTGGGGCCTCAACTGAGGTACAGGTCAGGTGACCAGCGGCAGCCAATCAACATCGCTTGGCAAGCTGCAGTATTGAAGGTAATTGTGCCCTTGAGTTGTGTAATATTAGTATTAAATTCCATTGCCTCGTAGGTTTTTTTAGAGTAGGCTATGTTTCAATTTTGATTTAAATATACGGGTTCCAATAATAAAGTAATTTTAAAGTATTTCTGTTTAGTTCTCTGTTCCCTCTGATTAATGATGGTGTTATTCATTCTTGTGATTTTCATTTGCTGTGCTAGATATTCATCTGTGTTCTCCATCTTATGAATAGTAGAGTCGCTCTAGACTCTCCCGTTCAGTTCAATAAGATTACAGTATTAATCCATTAAGATTCATTTACGTACCCTTTGAGTTCCCTGATTATTGAGTCCCTTCCTTCCTAGGGAACCAGTAATTTTAGACACATTCATTTATGTTTGGAAGGTGGTGGCAGTGTTTAATGATTTATTATTATTTTTTTTAATTAATAACCCTTGTCCTTGATGTACCTTCCTCATTTAATATTCCTCTTATATTCGTGGCAGTCCTGTGAGGGGTCATACTGGACTGTAACAGTGTTAAGCTGGGGTATTGAGTGAAGAGAGAAAGAGAATTACAACAGGGATAGCTTTCAGAACTTTACGAGAGTTCAGGTTTATTACAATGGTGGCAGCGGTGGGATTGCACTGTGACACTTGTTGGTGTGGTAGTGCTGTGGCACTTGTTGGTGTCATAGTGCTGTGGCACTTGTTGGTGTGGTAGTGCTGTGGCACTTGTTGGTGTCATAGTGCTGTGGCACTTGTTAGTTTAACAAAGACTATACTCATAGCTTAACCTATTTAGCTCTTTCACTAATTTTCTCCTTATATGACTGACTATACAACAGCTGTGGACGGGCTAAGCTTTAGGTGCAGTGTTGCTCAAGTTGCCTTCACTCCTGACTCTAATATATTGATTTGTGCCTCGATCAGTGTTTCTGTAGTGTGTTCTCGTCCAAGTTCTCTGCTATTTTTTCTTACTTTCTGGTGCTCTCCTTCGCGTTCCTGTACTTTCCATGGAATCAGTTGGTTTCTTTGCTCTCCTCGTTCATCGTCGTCTTGTGTTCAATAAACTTGTTCGTCGCATCTGCGCTTTTTCGAGCAATGAATTCCATCAACTAATGTATTTTCTCATTCAGTTTCGACTCTCATTAGACTTCACGCAAACTTCCATCACCTTACTAAAGTCGCCAAGTCTATAACTCTCATCTTCCTCAACGGATTACTTGCTCTAAACAATTCCTTTTTCCTAATGCCAGTGTTGCTCTCTATCTCGCATCTTCCAGCGGGAACTTTATTTATCACACTCAGTTTCTCAGAGATAAGAATCCAGAAGCATTTACCCTCACTTAGTCCTCACTCTCACTATCACTGCGGCTGTCTTTTCCATTACCTTTCAGCATGTTTTGATGAATTTGTCGTATATGTTGTAAATAAGGATGTTGAACCTAAAAGAAGTTAAATCATAAAACTAAAAAACACAGAATTTTTTTCGGAATGGATATATGAATTTGGTCAGTGTAATAAAAAAAAATTTGTCTCTCGCATTGACGGTATATGTAAAAGATTATCAAATAAATCGTCGTGGAAAAGGCAGTCCGCTTATATGTGAGACGAAATATTTCTTGAAGGAGTAAACTTACAGAGGAATAAGGCCACTGCCTCTTTACGCTGACTCCTTGTTCCCAGAACATCACTTCCACCACCTGCCGACCCTCTGGTACCCAGACATAATACTTACCGCAGAAAATGCCCAACACGACCCACATTGTAACTGGTTCTTGACGGGAGTGACGGCGCCCTTGGTGCGCCAGTCCATAGTGGCTGGCGGGGTGGCCGTGGTGGCGGCGGTGAGGAGCACTGTGTCGTCCGCCGGAGACTCGCCCAGGAACCCGTTCATCAGAGCTCCGAACTCTTCACTTGTCTGCCATATAACAACTTTGTTTAGACTTGTGATCAGCAAATATGTTGATATTTTATTATTTATCTTTTTCAATTATGATGATTGCAAATCTTATAAAACGAACATAACAAAGTTTGTTACGTTCGCTTTAGAACTCGGGTCAAGTACTGAAGAGCGGTTTCGTTATTTTTTGTATTTATCTTATATCTTTTTTTTTATGTAAAAGAGTTTTACATTCTTGTAAAGCGACTAACAAGTATAGCATCTAGGGCAGGTTATTAATCCTAATTTTCCCAGGAATACGACCTGTCAAATCATTTTGCAACCCGGTATACATTTACTGCTGGGTGAACAGAGGCTTAAAGTTAACTAATGGCGCCTAGTCAATCCTCCCCGGCCAGGATATAAACCCAGGCCAAATCGCTCGCGAAGAACGAGACGAGTTCGCTACCACTGGAAACATACTTAATGCGTGGAGGTAATGAACGATCAGAGCACCAGGGTGAAGGTAGTGAAGGATCAGAGGACCTGGGTGAAGGATCAGAGCACCTGGGTGAAGGAAATGAAAGATCAGAGCACCTGGGAGAAGGTAGTGAGGGATCAGAGCACAAGGGTGAAGGTAGTGAAGGATCAGAGCACCTGGGTGAAGGTAATGAAGGATCAGAGCACCTGGGTGAAGGTAGTGAAGGACCAGAGCACCTGGGTGAAGGTAGTGAAGGATCAGAACACCTGGGTGAAGGATCGGAGCACCTGGGTAAGTGTAGTGAATGATCAGAGCACCTGGGTGAAGGTAGTGAAGGATCAGAGCACCTGGGTGAGGGTTGTGAAGAATCAGAGCACCTGGGTGAAGGTAGTGAAGGATCAGAGCACCTGGGTGAAGGTAGTGAAGGATCAGAGCACCTGGGTGAAGGTAGTGAAGAATCAGAGCTCCTGGGTGACGGTAGTGAAGGATCAGAGCACTTGGGTGAAGGTAGTGAAGGATCAGAGCGCCTGGGTGAAGGTAGTGAAGGAACAGAGCACCTGGGTGAAGGATCAGAGCACCTGGGTGAAAGTAGTGAAGGATCAGAGCACCTGGGTGAAGGTAATGAAAGATCAGAGCACCTGGGTGAGGGTAGTGAAGGATCAGAGCAACTGGGTGAAGGATCAGAGCACCTGGGTGAAGGTAGTGAAGGATCAGAGCACCTGGGTGAAGGATCAGAGCACCTGGGTAAAGAAGTGAAGGATCAGAGAACCTGGGTGAAGGATCAGAGCACCTGGGTGAAGGATCAGAGCACCTGGGTGAAGGTAGTGAAAGATCAGAGCACCTGGGTGAAGGATCAGAGCACCTGGGTGCAGGATCAGAGCACCTGGGTGAAGGTAGTGAATGATCAGAGCACCTGGGTGAAGGTAGTAAAGGATCAGAGCTCCTGGGTGAGAGATCAGCGCACCTGGGTGAAGGTAGTGAATGATCAGAGCACCTGGGTGAAGGTAGTGAAGGATCAGAGCACCTGGGTGAAGGTAGTGAAGGATCAGAGCACCAGGGTGAAGGTAGTGAAGGATCAGAGCACCTGGGTAAAGGTAGTGAAGGATCAGAGCACCTGGGTGAAGGTAGTGAAGGATCAGAGCACCAGAGTGAAGGTAGTGAAGGATTAGAGCACCTGGGTGAAGGTAGTGAAGGATCAGAGCACCAGGGTGAAGATAGTGAAGGATCAGAGCATCTGGGTGAAGGTAGTGAAGGATCAGAGCACCTGGGTGAAGGTATTGAAGGTTCAGAGCACCTGGGTGAAGGTAGTGAAGGATCAGAGCACCTGGGTGAAGGATCAGAGCACCTGGGTGAGGGTAGTGAAGGATCATAGCACCTGGGTGAAAGTAGTGAAGGATCAGAGCACCTGGGTGAAGGATCAGAGTGCCTGGGTGAAGGAAGTGAAGGATCAGAGCACCTGGGTGAAGGATCAGAGCACCTGGGTGACGGTAGTGAAGGATCAGAGCACCTGGGTGAAGGATCAGCGCACCTGGGTGAAGAATCAGAGCACCTGGGTGAAGGATCAGAGCACCTGGGTGAAGGATCAGAGCTCCTGGGTGAAGGTAGTGAAGGATCAGAGCACCTGGGTGAAGGATCAAAGCACCTGGGTGAAGGGAGTGAAGGAACAGAGCACCAGGGTGAAGGATCAGCACACCTGGGTGGAGAATCAGAGCACCTGGGTAAAGGATCAGAGCACCTGGGTGAAGGACCAGAGCTCCTGGGTGAAGGATCAGAGCACCTGGGTGAAGGATCAGAGCACCTAGGTGAAGGATCAGAGCACCTGGGTGAAGGATCAGAGCACCTGGTTGTAATGTAGTGAAGGATCAGAGCTCCTGGGTGAAGGATCAGAGCATCTGGGTGAAGGATCAGAGCACCTGGGTGAAGGTAGTGAAGGATCAGAGCACCTGGGTGAAGGTAGTGAAGGATCAGAGCACCTGGGTGAAAGTAGTGAAGGATTAGAGTACCTGTGTGAGGGTAGTGAAGGATCAGAGCACCTGGGTGAGGGTAGTGAATGATCAAAGCACCTGGGTGATGGATCAGAGCACCTGGGTAAAAGTTGTGAAGGATCAGAGCACCTGGGTGAAGGATCAGAGCACCTGGGTGAGGGTAGTGAAGGATCAGAGCACCTCGGCGAAGGATCAGAGCACCTGGGAGAAGGTAGTGAAAGATCAGAGCACCTGGGTGAAGGTAGTGAAGGATCAGAGCAACTGGGTGAAGGATCAGAGCACCTGGGTGAAGGTAGTGAAGGATCAGAGCACCTGGGTGAAGGTAGTGAAGGATCAGAGCTCCTGGGTGAAGGTAGTGAAGGATCAGAGCACCAGGGTGAAGGTAGTGAAGGATTAGAGCACCTGCGTGAAAGTAACGAAGGATCAGAGCACCTGGGTGAAGGTAGTGAAGGATCAGAGCACCTGGGTGAAGGTAGTGAAGGATCAGAGCACCTGGGTGAAAGTAATGAAGGATCAGAGCACCTGGGTGAAAAAAGTGAAGGATCAGAGCACCTGGGTGAAGGTAGTAAAGGATCAGAGCACCTGGGTGAAGGAAATGAAAGATCAGAGCACCTAGGAGAAGGTAGTGAGGGATAAGAGCACAAGGGTGAAGGTAGTGAAGGATCAGAGCACCTGGGTGAAGGTAATGAAGGATCAGAGCACCTGGGTGAAGGTAGTGAAGGACCAGAGCACAAGGGTGAAGGTAGTGAAGGATCAGAGCACCTGGGTGAAGGTAGTAAAGGATCAGAGCACCTGGGTGAAGGTAGTGAAGGATCAGAGCACCTGGGTAAAGGTAGTGATGGATCAGAGCACCTGGGTGAAGGTAGTGAAGGATCAGAACACCTGGGTGAAGGACCGGAGCACCTGGGTAAGGGTAGTGAATGATCAGAGCACCTGGGTGAAGGTAGTGAAGGATCAGAGCACCTGGGTGAGGGTTGTGAAGAATCAGAGCACCTGGGTGAAGGTAGTGAAGGATCAGAGCACCTGGGTGAAGGTAATGAAGGATCAGAGCACCTGGGTGAAGGTAGTGAAGGACCAGAGCACAAGGGTGAAGGTAGTGAAGGATCAGAGCACCTGGGTGAAGGTAGTAAAGGATCAGAGCACCTGGGTGAAGGTAGTGAAGGATCAGAGCACCTGGGTAAAGGTAGTGATGGATCAGAGCACCTGGGTGAAGGTAGTGAAGGATCAGAACACCTGGGTGAAGGACCGGAGCACCTGGGTAAGGGTAGTGAATGATCAGAGCACCTGGGTGAAGGTAGTGAAGGATCAGAGCACCTGGGTGAGGGTTGTGAAGAATCAGAGCACCTGGGTGAAGGTAGTGAAGGATCAGAGCACCTGGGTGAAGGTAGTGAAGGATCAGAGCACCTGGGTGAAGGTAGTGAAGAATCAGAGCTCCTGGGTGACGGTAGTGAAGGATCAGAGCACTTGGGTGAAGGTAGTGAAGGATCAGAGCGCCTGGGTGAAGGTAGTGAAGGAACAGAGCACCTGGGTGAAGGATCAGAGCACCTGGGTGAAAGTAGTGAAGGATCAGAGCACCTGGGTGAAGGTAATGAAAGATCAGAGCACCTGGGTGAGGGTAGTGAAGGATCAGAGCAACTGGGTGAAGGATCAGAGCACCTGGGTGAAGGTAGTGAAGGATCAGAGCACCTGGGTGAAGGATCAGAGCACCTGGGTAAAGAAGTGAAGGATCAGAGAACCTGGGTGAAGGATCAGAGCACCTGGGTGAAGGATCAGAGCACCTGGGTGAAGGTAGTGAAAGATCAGAGCACCTGGGTGAAGGATCAGAGCACCTGGGTGCAGGATCAGAGCACCTGGGTGAAGGTAGTGAATGATCAGAGCACCTGGGTGAAGGTAGTAAAGGATCAGAGCACCTGGGTGAGAGTTCAGCGCACCTGGGTGAAGGTAGTGAATGATCAGAGCACCTGGGTGAAGGTAGTGAAGGATCAGAGCACCTGGGTGAAGGTAGTGAAGGATCAGAGCACCTGGGTAAAGGTAGTGAAGGATCAGAGCACCTGGGTGAAAGTAGTGAAGGATCAGAGCACCTGGGTGAAAGATCAGAGCACCAGAGTGAAGGTAGTGAAGGATTAGAGCACCTGGGTGAAGGTAGTGAAGGATCAGAGTACCTGGGTGAAGGTAGTGAAGGATTAGAGCACCTGGGTGAAGGTAGTGAAGGATCAGAGCACCAGAGTGAAGGTAGTGAAGGATTAGAGCACCTGGGTGAAGGTAGTGAAGGATCAGAGCACCAGGGTGAAGATAGTGAAGGATCAGAGCATCTGGGTGAAGGTAGTGAAGGATCAGAGCACCTGGGTGAAGGTAGTGAATGATCAGAGCACCTGGGTTAAGGTAGTGAAGGATCAGAGCACCTGATTGAAGGATCAGAGCACCTGGGTGAGGGTAGTGAAGGATCATAGCACCTGGGTGAAAGTAGTGAAGGATCAGAGCACCTGGGTGAAGGATCAGAGTGCCTGGGTGAAGGAAGTGATGGATCAGAGCACTTGGGTGAAGGATCAGAGCACCTGGGTGAAGGTAGTTAAGGATCAGAGCACCTGGGTGAAGGTAGTGAAGGATCAGAGCACCTGGGTGAAGGATCAGCGCACCTGGGTGAAGAATCAGAGCACCTGGGTGAAGGATCAGAGCACCTGGGTGAAGGATCAGAGCTCCTGGGTGAAGGTAGTGAAGGATCAGAGCACCTGGGTGAAGGATCAAAGCACCTGGGTGAAGGGAGTGAAGGATCAGAGCACCAGGGTGAAGGATCAGCGCACCTGGGTGGAGAATCAGAGCACCTGGGTAAAGGATCAGAGCACCTGGGTGAAGGACCAGAGCTCCTGGGTGAAGGATCAGAGCACCTGGGTGAAGGATCAGAGCACCTAGGTGAAGGATCAGAGCACCTGGGTGAAGGATCAGAGCACCTGGTTGTAATGCAGTGAAGGATCAGAGCTCCTGGGTGAAGGATCAGAGCATCTGGGTGAAGGATCAGAGCACCTGGGTGAAGGTAGTGAAGGATCAGAGCACCTGGGTGAAGGTAGTGAAGGATCAGAGCACCTGGGTGAAGGTAGTGAAGGATTAGAGTACCTGTGTGAGGGTAGTGAAGGATCAGAGCACCTGGGTGAGGGTAGTGAATGATCAAAGCACCTGGGTGAAGGATCAGAGCACCTGGGTAAAAGTTGTGAAGGATCAGAGCACCTGGGTGAAGGATCAGAACACCTGGGTGAGGGTAGTGAAGGATCAGAGCACCTCGGCGAAGGATCAGAGCACCTGGGAGAAGGTAGTGAAAGATCAGAGCACCTGGGTGAAGGTAGTGAAGGATCAGAGCAACTGGGTGAAGGATCAGAGCACCTGGGTGAAGGTAGTGAAGGATCAGAGCACCTGGGTGAAGGTAGTGAAGGATCAGAGCTCCTGGGTGAAGGTAGTGAAGGATCAGAGCACCAGGGTGAAGGTAGTGAAGGATTAGAGCACCTGCGTGAAAGTAATGAAGGATCAGAGCACCTGGGTGAGGGTAGTGAAGGATCAGAGCACCTGGGTGAAGGTAGTGAAGGATCAGAGCACCTGGGTGATAGTAATGAAGGATCAGAGCACCTGGGTGAAGGTAATGAAGGATCAGAGCACCTGGGTGAAGGTAGTGAAGGATCAGAGCACCTGGGTGAAGGAAGTGAAGGATCAGAACACCTGGGTGAAGGTAGTGAAGGATCAGTGCACCTGGGTGAAGGTAGTGAAGGATCAGAGAACCTATGTGAAGGTAGTGAAGGATCAGAGCACCTGGGCGAAGGATCAGAGCACCTGGGTAAAGGATCAGAGCACCTGGGTAAGGTAGTGAAAGATCAAAGCACCTGGGTGAAGGATCAGAGCACCTGGGTGCAGGATCAGAGCACCTGGGTGAAGGTAGTGAATGATCAGAGCACCTGGGCGAAGGATCAGAGCACCTGGGAGAAGGTAGTGAAAGATCAGAACACCTGGGTGAAGGTAGTGAAGGATCAGAGCAACTGGGTGAAGGATCAGAGCACCTGGGTGAAGGTAGTGAAGGATCAGAGCACCTGGGTGAAGGTAGTGAAGAATCAGAGCTCCTGGGTGAAGGTAGTGAAGGATCAGAGCACTTGGGTGAATGTAGTGAATGATCAGAGCACCTGGGTGAAGGTAGTGAAGGAACAGAGCACTTGGGTGAAGGATCAGAGCACCAGGGTGAAGGTAGTGAAGGATCAGGGAACCTGGGTGAAGGATCAGAACACCTGGGTGAAGGTAGTGAAAGATCAGAGCACCTGGGCGAGGGTAGTGAAGGATCAGAGCACCTGGGTGAGGGTAGTGAAGGATCAGAGCACCTGGGTGAAGGTAGTGAAGGATCAGAGCACATGGGTGAAGGTAGTGAAGGATCAGAGCACCTGGGTTTAGGATCAGAGCACCTGGGTGAAGGATCAGAGCACCTGGGTGAAGGTAGTGAAAGATCAGAGCACCTGGGTGAAGGATCAGAGCACCTGGGTAAAGGTAGTGAAAGATCAGAGCACCTGGGTGAAGGTAGTGAAGGATCTGAGCACCTGGGTGAAGGTAGTGAAGGATCAGAGCACCTGGGTGAAGGTAGCGAAGGATCAGAGCACCTGGGTGAAGGTAGTGAAGGATCAGAGAACCTGGGTGAAGGATCAGAGCACCTGGGTGAAGGTAGTGAAAGATCAGAGCACCTGGGTGAAGGATCAGAGCAACTGGGTGCAGGATCAGAGCACCTGGGTGAAGGTAGTGAATGATCAGAGCACCTGGGTGAAGATAGTAAAGGATCAGAGCACCTGGGTGAGAGATCAGAGCACTTGGGTGAAGGTAGTGAATGATCAGAGCACCTGGGTGAAGGTAGTGAAGGATCAGAGCACCAGGGTGAAGGTAGTGAAGGATCAGAGCACCAGGGTAAAGGTAGTGAAGGATCAGAGCATCCGGGTGAAAGTAGTGAAGGATCAGAGCACTTGGGTGAAGGATCAGAGCACCAGAGTGAAGGATCAGAGCACCAGAGTGAAGGTAGTGAAGGATTAGAGCACCTGGGTGAAGGTAGTGAAGGATCAGAGCACCTGGGTGAAGGTAGTGAAGGATCAGAGCACCTGGGTGAAGGTAGTGAAGGATCAGAGCACCAGAGTGAAGGTAGTGAAGGATTAGAGCACCTGAGTGAAGGTAGTGAAGGATCAGAGCACCAGGGTGAAGATAGTGAAGGATCAGAGCATCTGGGTGAAGGTAGTGAAGGATCAGAGCACCTGGGTGAAGGTAGTGAAGGATCAGAGCACCTGGGTGAAGGTAGTGAAGGATCAGAGCACCTGGGTGAAGGATCAGAGCACCTGGGTGAGGGTAGTGAAGGATCATAGCACCTGGGTGAAAGTAGTGAAGGATCAGAGCACCTGGGTGAAGGATCAGAGTGCCTGGGTGAAGGAAGTGAAGGATCAGAGCACCTGGGTGAAGGATCAGAGCACCTGGGTGAAGGTAGTGAAGGATCAGAGCACCTGGGTGAAGGATCAGCGCACCTGGGTGAAGAATCAGAGCACCTGGGTGAAGAATCAGAGCACCTGGGTGAAGGTAGTGAAGGATCAGAGCACCTGGGTGAAGGTAGTGAAGGATCAGAGCACCTGGGTGAAGGTAGTGAAGAATCAGAGCTCCTGGGTGACGGTAGTGAAGGATCAGAGCACTTGGGTGAAGGTAGTGAAGGATCAGAGCACCTGGGTGAAGGATCAGCGCACCTGGGTGAAGAATCAGAGCACCTGGGTGAAGAATCAGAGCACCTGGGTGAAGGTAGTGAAGGATCAGAGCACCTGGGTGAAGGTAGTGAAGGATCAGAGCACCTGGGTGAAGGTAGTGAAGAATCAGAGCTCCTGGGTGACGGTAGTGAAGGATCAGAGCACTTGGGTGAAGGTAGTGAAGGAACAGAGCACCTGGGTGAAGGATCAGAGCACCTGGGTGAAGGTAATGAAAGATCAGAGCACCTGGGTGAGGGTAGTGAAGGATCAGAGCAACTGGGTGAAGGATCAGAGCACCTGGGTGAAGGTAGTGAAGGATCAGAGCACCTGGGTGAAGGATCAGAGCACCTGGGTAAAGAAGTAAAGGATCAGAGAACCTGGGTGAAGGATCAGAGCACCTGGGTGAAGGATCAGAGCGCCTGGGTGAAGGTAGTGAAAGATCAGAGCACCTGGGTGAAGGATCAGAGCACCTGGGTGCAGGATCAGAGCACTTGGGTGAAGGTAGTGAATGATCAGAGCACCTGGGTGAAGGTAGTAAAGGATCGGAGCACCTGGGTGAGAGATCAGAGCACCTGGGTGAAGGTAGTGAATGATCAGAGCACCTGGGTGAAGGTAGTAAAGGATCGGAGCACCTGGGTGAGAGATCAGAGCACCTGGGTGAAGGTAGTGAATGATCAGAGCACCTGGGTGAAGGTAGTGAAGGATCAGAGCACCTGGGTGAAGGTAGTGAAGGATCAGAGCACCAGGGTGAAGGTAGTGAAGGATCAGAGCACCTGGGTAAAGGTAGTGAAGGATCAGAGCACCTGGGTGAAAGTAGTGAAGGATCAGAGCACCTGGGTGAAGGATCAGAGCACCAGAGTGAAGGTAGTGAAGGATTAGAGCACCTGGGTGAAGGTAGTGAAGGATCAGAGCACCTGGGTGTAGGTAGTGAAGGATCAGAGCACCTGGGTGAAGGTAGTGAAGGATCAGAGCACCTGGGTGAAGGTAGTGAAAGATCAGAGCACCTGGGTGAAGGTAGTGAAGGATCAGAGCACCTGGGTGAAGGATCAGAGCACCTGGGTGAGGGTAGTGAAGGATCATAGCACCTGGGTGAAAGTAGTGAAGGATCAGAGCACCTGGGTGAAGGATCAGAGTGCCTGGGTGAAGGAAGTGAAGGATCAGAGCTCCTGGGTGAAGGATCAGAGCACCTTGGGGAAGGTAGTGAAGGATTAGAGCACCTGGGTGAAGGATCAGCGCACCTGGGTGAAGAATCAGAGCACCTGGGTGAAGGATCAGAGAACCTGGGTGAAGGATCAGAGCTCCTGGGTGAAGGTAGTGAAGGATCAGAGCACCTGGGTGAAGGATCAGAGCACCTGGGTGAAGGTAGTGAAGGATCAGAGCACCTGGGTGAAGGATCAGCGCACCTGGGTGAAGAATCAGAGCACCTGGGTGAAGAATCAGAGCACCTGGGTGAAGGTAGTGAAGGATCAGAGCACCTGGGTGAAGGTAGTGAAGGATCAGAGCACCTGGGTGAAGGTAGTGAAGAATCAGAGCTCCTGGGTGACGGTAGTGAAGGATCAGAGCACTTGGGTGAAGGTAGTGAAGGATCAGAGCACCTGGGTGAAGGATCAGCGCACCTGGGTGAAGAATCAGAGCACCTGGGTGAAGAATCAGAGCACCTGGGTGAAGGTAGTGAAGGATCAGAGCACCTGGGTGAAGGTAGTGAAGGATCAGAGCACCTGGGTGAAGGTAGTGAAGAATCAGAGCTCCTGGGTGACGGTAGTGAAGGATCAGAGCACTTGGGTGAAGGTAGTGAAGGAACAGAGCACCTGGGTGAAGGATCAGAGCACCTGGGTGAAGGTAATGAAAGATCAGAGCACCTGGGTGAGGGTAGTGAAGGATCAGAGCAACTGGGTGAAGGATCAGAGCACCTGGGTGAAGGTAGTGAAGGATCAGAGCACCTGGGTGAAGGATCAGAGCACCTGGGTAAAGAAGTAAAGGATCAGAGAACCTGGGTGAAGGATCAGAGCACCTGGGTGAAGGATCAGAGCGCCTGGGTGAAGGTAGTGAAAGATCAGAGCACCTGGGTGAAGGATCAGAGCACCTGGGTGCAGGATCAGAGCACTTGGGTGAAGGTAGTGAATGATCAGAGCACCTGGGTGAAGGTAGTAAAGGATCGGAGCACCTGGGTGAGAGATCAGAGCACCTGGGTGAAGGTAGTGAATGATCAGAGCACCTGGGTGAAGGTAGTAAAGGATCGGAGCACCTGGGTGAGAGATCAGAGCACCTGGGTGAAGGTAGTGAATGATCAGAGCACCTGGGTGAAGGTAGTGAAGGATCAGAGCACCTGGGTGAAGGTAGTGAAGGATCAGAGCACCAGGGTGAAGGTAGTGAAGGATCAGAGCACCTGGGTAAAGGTAGTGAAGGATCAGAGCACCTGGGTGAAAGTAGTGAAGGATCAGAGCACCTGGGTGAAGGATCAGAGCACCAGAGTGAAGGTAGTGAAGGATTAGAGCACCTGGGTGAAGGTAGTGAAGGATCAGAGCACCTGGGTGTAGGTAGTGAAGGATCAGAGCACCTGGGTGAAGGTAGTGAAGGATCAGAGCACCTGGGTGAAGGTAGTGAAAGATCAGAGCACCTGGGTGAAGGTAGTGAAGGATCAGAGCACCTGGGTGAAGGATCAGAGCACCTGGGTGAGGGTAGTGAAGGATCATAGCACCTGGGTGAAAGTAGTGAAGGATCAGAGCACCTGGGTGAAGGATCAGAGTGCCTGGGTGAAGGAAGTGAAGGATCAGAGCTCCTGGGTGAAGGATCAGAGCACCTTGGGGAAGGTAGTGAAGGATTAGAGCACCTGGGTGAAGGATCAGCGCACCTGGGTGAAGAATCAGAGCACCTGGGTGAAGGATCAGAGAACCTGGGTGAAGGATCAGAGCTCCTGGGTGAAGGTAGTGAAGGATCAGAGCACCTGGGTGAAGGATCAAAGCACCTGGGTGAAGGGAGTGAAGGATCAGAGCACCAGGGTGAAGGATCAGCGCACCTTGGTGGAGAATCAGAGCACCTGGGTAAAGGATCAGAGCACCTGGGTGAAGGACCAGAGCTCCTGGGTGAAGGATCAGAGCACCTGGGTGAAGGATCAGAGCACCTAGGTGAAGGTAGTGAAGGATCAGAGCAACTGGGTGAAGGATCAGAGCACCTGGGTGAAGGTAGTGAAGGATCAGAGCACCTGGGTGAAGGTAGTGAAGGATCAGAGCTCCTGGGTGAAGGTAGTGAAGGATCAGAGCACCAGGGTGAAGGTAGTGAAGGATTAGAGCACCTGCGTGAAAGTAATGAAGGATCAGAGCACCTGGGTGAGGGTAGTGAAGGATCAGAGCACCTGGGTGAAGGTAGTGAAGGATCAGAGCACCTGGGTGATAGTAATGAAGGATCAGAGCACCTGGGTGAAGGTAATGAAGGATCAGAGCACCTGGGTGAAGGTAGTGAAGGATCAGAGCACCTGGGTGAAGGAAGTGAAGGATCAGAACACCTGGGTGAAGGTAGTGAAGGATCAGTGCACCTGGGTGAAGGTAGTGAAGGATCAGAGAACCTATGTGAAGGTAGTGAAGGATCAGAGCACCTGGGCGAAGGATCAGAGCACCTGGGTAAAGGATCAGAGCACCTGGGTAAGGTAGTGAAAGATCAAAGCACCTGGGTGAAGGATCAGAGCACCTGGGTGCAGGATCAGAGCACCTGGGTGAAGGTAGTGAATGATCAGAGCACCTGGGCGAAGGATCAGAGCACCTGGGAGAAGGTAGTGAAAGATCAGAACACCTGGGTGAAGGTAGTGAAGGATCAGAGCAACTGGGTGAAGGATCAGAGCACCTGGGTGAAGGTAGTGAAGGATCAGAGCACCTGGGTGAAGGTAGTGAAGAATCAGAGCTCCTGGGTGAAGGTAGTGAAGGATCAGAGCACTTGGGTGAATGTAGTGAATGATCAGAGCACCTGGGTGAAGGTAGTGAAGGAACAGAGCACTTGGGTGAAGGATCAGAGCACCAGGGTGAAGGTAGTGAAGGATCAGGGAACCTGGGTGAAGGATCAGAACACCTGGGTGAAGGTAGTGAAAGATCAGAGCACCTGGGCGAGGGTAGTGAAGGATCAGAGCACCTGGGTGAGGGTAGTGAAGGATCAGAGCACCTGGGTGAAGGTAGTGAAGGATCAGAGCACATGGGTGAAGGTAGTGAAGGATCAGAGCACCTGGGTTTAGGATCAGAGCACCTGGGTGAAGGATCAGAGCACCTGGGTGAAGGTAGTGAAAGATCAGAGCACCTGGGTGAAGGATCAGAGCACCTGGGTAAAGGTAGTGAAAGATCAGAGCACCTGGGTGAAGGTAGTGAAGGATCTGAGCACCTGGGTGAAGGTAGTGAAGGATCAGAGCACCTGGGTGAAGGTAGCGAAGGATCAGAGCACCTGGGTGAAGGTAGTGAAGGATCAGAGAACCTGGGTGAAGGATCAGAGCACCTGGGTGAAGGTAGTGAAAGATCAGAGCACCTGGGTGAAGGATCAGAGCAACTGGGTGCAGGATCAGAGCACCTGGGTGAAGGTAGTGAATGATCAGAGCACCTGGGTGAAGATAGTAAAGGATCAGAGCACCTGGGTGAGAGATCAGAGCACTTGGGTGAAGGTAGTGAATGATCAGAGCACCTGGGTGAAGGTAGTGAAGGATCAGAGCACCAGGGTGAAGGTAGTGAAGGATCAGAGCACCAGGGTAAAGGTAGTGAAGGATCAGAGCATCCGGGTGAAAGTAGTGAAGGATCAGAGCACTTGGGTGAAGGATCAGAGCACCAGAGTGAAGGATCAGAGCACCAGAGTGAAGGTAGTGAAGGATTAGAGCACCTGGGTGAAGGTAGTGAAGGATCAGAGCACCTGGGTGAAGGTAGTGAAGGATCAGAGCACCTGGGTGAAGGTAGTGAAGGATCAGAGCACCAGAGTGAAGGTAGTGAAGGATTAGAGCACCTGAGTGAAGGTAGTGAAGGATCAGAGCACCAGGGTGAAGATAGTGAAGGATCAGAGCATCTGGGTGAAGGTAGTGAAGGATCAGAGCACCTGGGTGAAGGTAGTGAAGGATCAGAGCACCTGGGTGAAGGTAGTGAAGGATCAGAGCACCTGGGTGAAGGATCAGAGCACCTGGGTGAGGGTAGTGAAGGATCATAGCACCTGGGTGAAAGTAGTGAAGGATCAGAGCACCTGGGTGAAGGATCAGAGTGCCTGGGTGAAGGAAGTGAAGGATCAGAGCACCTGGGTGAAGGATCAGAGCACCTGGGTGAAGGTAGTGAAGGATCAGAGCACCTGGGTGAAGGATCAGCGCACCTGGGTGAAGAATCAGAGCACCTGGGTGAAGAATCAGAGCACCTGGGTGAAGGTAGTGAAGGATCAGAGCACCTGGGTGAAGGTAGTGAAGGATCAGAGCACCTGGGTGAAGGTAGTGAAGAATCAGAGCTCCTGGGTGACGGTAGTGAAGGATCAGAGCACTTGGGTGAAGGTAGTGAAGGATCAGAGCACCTGGGTGAAGGATCAGCGCACCTGGGTGAAGAATCAGAGCACCTGGGTGAAGAATCAGAGCACCTGGGTGAAGGTAGTGAAGGATCAGAGCACCTGGGTGAAGGTAGTGAAGGATCAGAGCACCTGGGTGAAGGTAGTGAAGAATCAGAGCTCCTGGGTGACGGTAGTGAAGGATCAGAGCACTTGGGTGAAGGTAGTGAAGGAACAGAGCACCTGGGTGAAGGATCAGAGCACCTGGGTGAAGGTAATGAAAGATCAGAGCACCTGGGTGAGGGTAGTGAAGGATCAGAGCAACTGGGTGAAGGATCAGAGCACCTGGGTGAAGGTAGTGAAGGATCAGAGCACCTGGGTGAAGGATCAGAGCACCTGGGTAAAGAAGTAAAGGATCAGAGAACCTGGGTGAAGGATCAGAGCACCTGGGTGAAGGATCAGAGCGCCTGGGTGAAGGTAGTGAAAGATCAGAGCACCTGGGTGAAGGATCAGAGCACCTGGGTGCAGGATCAGAGCACTTGGGTGAAGGTAGTGAATGATCAGAGCACCTGGGTGAAGGTAGTAAAGGATCGGAGCACCTGGGTGAGAGATCAGAGCACCTGGGTGAAGGTAGTGAATGATCAGAGCACCTGGGTGAAGGTAGTAAAGGATCGGAGCACCTGGGTGAGAGATCAGAGCACCTGGGTGAAGGTAGTGAATGATCAGAGCACCTGGGTGAAGGTAGTGAAGGATCAGAGCACCTGGGTGAAGGTAGTGAAGGATCAGAGCACCAGGGTGAAGGTAGTGAAGGATCAGAGCACCTGGGTAAAGGTAGTGAAGGATCAGAGCACCTGGGTGAAAGTAGTGAAGGATCAGAGCACCTGGGTGAAGGATCAGAGCACCAGAGTGAAGGTAGTGAAGGATTAGAGCACCTGGGTGAAGGTAGTGAAGGATCAGAGCACCTGGGTGTAGGTAGTGAAGGATCAGAGCACCTGGGTGAAGGTAGTGAAGGATCAGAGCACCTGGGTGAAGGTAGTGAAAGATCAGAGCACCTGGGTGAAGGTAGTGAAGGATCAGAGCACCTGGGTGAAGGATCAGAGCACCTGGGTGAGGGTAGTGAAGGATCATAGCACCTGGGTGAAAGTAGTGAAGGATCAGAGCACCTGGGTGAAGGATCAGAGTGCCTGGGTGAAGGAAGTGAAGGATCAGAGCTCCTGGGTGAAGGATCAGAGCACCTTGGGGAAGGTAGTGAAGGATTAGAGCACCTGGGTGAAGGATCAGCGCACCTGGGTGAAGAATCAGAGCACCTGGGTGAAGGATCAGAGAACCTGGGTGAAGGATCAGAGCTCCTGGGTGAAGGTAGTGAAGGATCAGAGCACCTGGGTGAAGGATCAAAGCACCTGGGTGAAGGGAGTGAAGGATCAGAGCACCAGGGTGAAGGATCAGCGCACCTTGGTGGAGAATCAGAGCACCTGGGTAAAGGATCAGAGCACCTGGGTGAAGGACCAGAGCTCCTGGGTGAAGGATCAGAGCACCTGGGTGAAGGATCAGAGCACCTAGGTGAAGGATCAGAGCACCTGGGTGAAGGATCAGAGCACCTGGTTGTAATGTAGTGAAGGATCAGAGCTCCTGGGTGAAGGATCAGAGCATCTGGGTGAAGGATCAGAGCACCTGGGTGAAGGTAGTGAAGGATCAGAGCACCTGGGTGAAGGTAGTGAAGGATCAGAGCACCTGGGTGAAGGTAGTGAAGGATTAGAGTACCTGTGTGAGGGTAGTGAAGGATCAGAGCACCTGGGTGAGGGTAGTGAATGATCAAAGCACCTGAGTGAAGGATCAGAGCACCTGGGTAAAGGTTGTGAAGGATCAGAGCACCTGGGTGAAGGATCAGAGCACCTGGGTGAGGGTAGTAAAGGATCAGAGCACCTCGGCGAAGGATCAGAGCACCTGGGAGAAGGTAGTGAAAGATCAGAGCACCTGGGTGAAGGATCAGAGCACCTGGGTGAAGGTAGTGAAGGATCAGAGCTCCTGGGTGAAGGTAGTGAAGGATCAGAGCACCAGGGTGAAGGTAGTGACGGATTAGAGCACCTGCGTGAAAGTAATGAAGGATCAGAGCACCTGGGTGAAGGTAGTGAAGGATCAGAGCACCTGGGTGAAGGTAGTGAAGGATCAGAGCACCTGGGTGAAAGTAATGAAGGATCAGAGCACCTGGGTGAAGGTAGTGAAGGATCAGAGCACCTGGGTGAAGGTAGTGAAGGATCAGAGCACCTGGGTGAAGGTAGTGAAGGATCAGTGCACCTGGGAGAAGGTAGTGAAGGATCAGAGAACCTGGGTGAAGGTAATGAAGGATCAGAGCACCAGGGTGAAGGTAGTGAAGGATTAGAGCACCTGGGTGAAGGTATTGAAGGATCAGAGCACCTGGTTAAAGATAGTGAAGGATCAGAGCATCTGGGTGAAGGTAGTGAAGGATCAGAGCACCTAGGGGAAGGTAGTGAAGGATCAGAGCACCTGGGTGAAGGTAGTGAAGGATCAGAGCACCTGGGTGAAGGTAGTGAAGGATCAGAGCACCTGGGTGAAGGTAGTGAAGGATCAGAGCACCTGGGTGAAGGTAGTGAAGGATCAGAGCACCTGGGTGAGGGTAGTGAAGGATCAGAGCACCTGGGTGAAGGTAGTGAAGGATCAGAGCACCTGGGTGAAGGTAGTGAAGGATCAGAGCCCCTGGGTGAAGGTAGTGAAGGATCAGAGCACCTGGGTGAAGGTAGTGAAGGATCAGAGCACCTGGGTGAGGGTAGTGAAGGATCAGAGCACCTGGGTGAGGATAGTGAAGGATCAAACACCTGGGTGAAGGTAGTGAAGGATCAGAGCACCTGGGTGAAGGTAGTGAAGGATCAGAGCACCTGGGTGAAGGATCAGAGCACCTGGGTAAAGGATCAGAGCACCTGGGTAAGGTAGTGAAAGATCAGAGCACCTAGGTGAAGGATCAGAGCACCTGGGTGCAGGATCAGAGCACCTGGGTGAAGGTAGTGAATGATCAGAGCACCTGGGCGAAGGATCAGAGCACCTGGGTAAACGTTGTGAAGGATCAGAGCACCTGGGTGAAGGATCAGAGCACCTGGGTGAGGGTAGTGAAGGATCAGAGCACCTCGGCGAAGGATCAGAGCACCTCGGCGAAGGATCAGAGCACCTGGGAGAAGGTAGTGAAAGATCAGAGCACCTGGGTGAAGGTAGTGAAGGATCAGAGCAACTGGGTGAAGGATCAGACCACCTGGGTGAAGGTAGTGAAGGATCAGAGCACCTGGGTGAAGGTAGTGAAGAATCAGAGCACCTGGGTGAAGGTAGTGAAGGATCAGAGCACCTGGGTGAAGGTAGTGAAGGATCAGAGCACCTGGGTGAAGGTAGTGAAGGATCAGAGCACCTGGGTGAGGGTAGTGAAGGATCTGAGCACCTGGGTGAGGGTAGTGAAGGATCAAAGCACCTGGGTGAAGGTAGGGAAGGATCAGAGCACCTGGGTGAAGGTAGTGAAGGATCAGAGCACCTGGGTGAAGGATCAAAGCACCTGGGTGAAGGATCAGAGCACCTGGGTTAAGGTAGTGAAAGATCAGAGCACCTGGGTGACGGATCAGAGCACCTGGGTGCAGGATCAGAGCACCTGGGTGAAGGTAGTGAATGATCAGAGCACCTGGGTGAAGGTAGTGAATGATCAGAGCACCTGGGTGAAGGTAGTGAAGGATCAGAGCACCTGGGTGAGAGATCAGAGCACCTGGGTGAAGGTAGTGAATGATCAGAGCACCTGGGTGAAGGTAGTGAAGGATCAGAGCACCTGGGTGAAGGTTGTGAAGGATCTGAGCACCTGGGTGAAGGTAGTGAAGGATCAGAGCACCTGGGTGAATGTAGTGAAGGATCAGAGCACCTGGGTGAAGGGAGTGAAGGATCAGAGCACCTGGGTGGAGGTTGTGAAGGACCAGAGCACCAGGGTGAAGGTAGTGAAGGATTAGAGCACCTGGGTGAAGGTAGTGAAGGATCAGAGCACCTGGGTGAAGATAGTGAAGGATCAGAGCATCTGGGTGAAGGAAGTGAAGGATCAGAGCACCTGGGTGAAGGTAGTGAAGAATCAGAGCACCTGGGTGAAGGTAGTGAAGGATCAGAGCACCTGGGTGAAGGTAGTGAAGGATCAGAGCACCTGGGTGAAGGTAGTGAAGGATCAGAGCACCTGGGTGAGGGTAGTGAAGGATCTGAGCACCTGGGTGAGGGTAGTGAAGGATCAAAGCACCTGGGTGAAGGTAGGGAAGGATCAGAGCACCTGGGTGAAGGTAGTGAAGGATCAGAGCACCTGGGTGAAGGATCAAAGCACCTGGGTGAAGGATCAGAGCACCTGGGTTAAGGTAGTGAAAGATCAGAGCACCTGGGTGACGGATCAGAGCACCTGGGTGCAGGATCAGAGCACCTGGGTGAAGGTAGTGAATGATCAGAGCACCTGGGTGAAGGTAGTGAATGATCAGAGCACCTGGGTGAAGGTAGTGAAGGATCAGAGCACCTGGGTGAGAGATCAGAGCACCTGGGTGAAGGTAGTGAATGATCAGAGCACCTGGGTGAAGGTAGTGAAGGATCAGAGCACCTGGGTGAAGGTTGTGAAGGATCTGAGCACCTGGGTGAAGGTAGTGAAGGATCAGAGCACCTGGGTGAATGTAGTGAAGGATCAGAGCACCTGGGTGAAGGGAGTGAAGGATCAGAGCACCTGGGTGGAGGTTGTGAAGGACCAGAGCACCAGGGTGAAGGTAGTGAAGGATTAGAGCACCTGGGTGAAGGTAGTGAAGGATCAGAGCACCTGGGTGAAGATAGTGAAGGATCAGAGCATCTGGGTGAAGGAAGTGAAGGATCAGAGCACCTGGGTGAAGGTAATGAAGGATCAGAGCACCTGGGTGAAGGTAGTGAAGGATCAGAGCACCTGGGTGAAGGTAGTGAAGGATCAGAGCACCTGGGTGAAGGTTGTGAAGGATCAGAGCACCTGGGTGAAGGTAGTGAAGGATCAGAGCACCTGGGTGAAGGTAGTGAAGGATCAGAGCACCTGGGTGAAGGTAGTGAAGGATGAGAGCGACTGGGTGAGGGTAGTGAATGATCATAGCACCTGGGTGAGGGTAGTGAAGGATCAGAGCACCTGGGTGAAGGTAGTGAAGGATCAGAGCACCTGGGTGAAAATAGTGAAAGATGAGAGCACCTAGGTGAAGGATCAGAGCGCCTTGGTGAAGGTAGTGAAGGATCAGAACACCTGGGTGAAGGATCAGAGCACCTGTGTGAAGGTAGTGAAGGACCAGAGCACAAGCGTGAAGGTAGTGAAGGATCAGAGCACCTGGGTGAAGGTATTAAAGGATCAGAGCACCTGGGTGAAGGTAGTGAAGGATAAGAGCACCTGGGTGAAGGTAGTGAAGGATCAGAGCACCTGGGTGAAGGTAGAGAAGGATCAGAACACCTGGGTGAAGGTAGTGAAGGATCAGAGCACCTGGGTAAGGGTAGTGAATGATCAGAGCACCTGGGTGAAAGTAGTGAAGGATCAGAGCACCTGGGTGAGGGTAGTGAAGAATCAGAGCACCTGGGTGAAGGTAGTGAAGGATCAGAGCACCTGGGTGAAGGTAGAGAAGGATCAGAGCCCCTGGGTGAAGGTAGTGAAAAATCAGACCTCCTGGGTGAAGGTAGTGAAGGATCAGAGCACTTGGGTAAAGGTAGTGAAGGATCAGAGCGCCTGGGTGAAGGTAGTGAAGGAACAGAGCACCTGGGTGAAGGATCCGAGCACCTGGGTGAAGGTAGTGAAGAATCAGAGCACCTGGGTGAAGGTAGTGAAAGATCAGAGCACCTGGGTGAAGGTAGTGAAGGATCAGAGCACCTGGGTGAAGGTAGTGAAGGATCAGAACACCTGGGTGAAGGATCAGAGCACCTGGGTGAAGGAAGTGAAGGATCAGAGGACCTGGGTGAAGGATCAGAGCACCTGGGTGAAGGATCAGAGCACCTGGGTGAAGGTAGTGAAAGATCAGAGCACCTGGGTGAAGGATCAGAGCACCAGGGTGCAGGATCAGAGCACCTGGGTGAAGGTAGCGAATGATCAGAGCACCTAGGTGAAGGTAGTGAAGGATCAGATCACCTGGGTGAGAGATCAGAGCACCTGGGTGAAGGTAGTGAATGATCAGAGCACCTGGGTGAAGGTAATGAAGGATCAGAGCACCTGGGTAAAGGTAGTGAAGGATCTGAGCATTTGGGTGATTGTAGTGAAGGATCAGAGCACCTGGGTGAAGGTAGTGAAGGATCAGAGCACCTGGGTGAAGGTAGTGAAGGATCAGAGCACCAGGGTGAAGGTAGTTAAGAATTAGAGCACCTGGGTGAAGGTAGTGAAGGATCAGAGCACCTGGGTGAAGATAGTGAAGGATCAGAGCATATGGGTGAAGGTAGTGAAGGATCAGAGCACCTGGGTGAAGGTAGTTAAGGATCAGAGCACCTGGGTGAAGGTAGTGAAGGATCAGAGCACCTGGGTGAAGGTAGTGAAGAATCAGAGCACCTGGGTGAAGGTTGTGAAGGATCAGAGCACCTGGGTGAAGGTAGTGAAGGATCAGAGCACCTGAGTGAAGGTAGTGAAGGATCAGAGCACCTGGGTGAGGGTAGTGAAGGATCATAGCACCTGAGTGAGGGTAGTGAAGGATCCGAGCACCTGGGTGAAGGTAGTGAAGGATCAGAGCACCTGGGTGAAGGATCAGAGCGCCTGGGTGAAGGTAGTGAAGGATCAGAGCACCTGGGTGAAGGATCAGAGCACCTGGGTGAAGGTAGTGAAGAATCAGAGCACCTGGGTGAAGGATCAGCGCACCTGGGTGAAGAATCAGAGCACCTGGGTGAAGGATCAGAGCACCTGGGTGAAGGATCAGAGCTCCTGGGTGAAGGATCAGAGCACCTGGGTGAAGGATCAGAGCGCCTGGGTGAAGGTAGTGAAGGATCAGAGCACCTGGGTGAAGGATCAGAGCACCGGAGTGAAGGTAGTGAAGGATCAGAGCACCAGGGTGAAGGATCAGCGCACCTGGGTGAAGGATCAGAGCACCTGGGTGAAGGATCGGAGCTCCTAGGTGAAGGATCAGAGCACCTGGGTGAAGGATCAGCGCACCTGGGTGAAGGATCAGAGCACCTGGGTGAAGGATCAGAGCACCTGGGTGTAATATAGTGAAGGATCAGAGCTTCTGGGTGAAGGATCACAGCATCTGGGTGAAGGATCAGAGCACCTGGGTGAAGGTAGTGAAGGATCAGAGTAACTGTGTGAGGGTAGTGAAGGATCAGAGCACCTGGGTGAAGGTAGTGAAGGATCAGAGCACCTGGGTGAAGGATCAGAGCACCTGGGTAAAGGATCAGAGCACCTGGGTAAGGTAGTGAAAGATCAGAGCACCTAGGTGAAGGATCAGAGCACCTGGGTGCAGGATCAGAGCACCTGGGTGAAGGTAGTGAATGATCAGAGCACCTGGGCGAAGGATCAGAGCACCTGGGTAAACGTTGTGAAGGATCAGAGCACCTGGGTGAAGGATCAGAGCACCTGGGTGAGGGTAGTGAAGGATCAGAGCACCTCGGCGAAGGATCAGAGCACCTCGGCGAAGGATCAGAGCACCTCGGCGAAGGATCAGAGCACCTGGGTGAAGGTAGTGAAGGATCAGAGCAACTGGGTGAAGGATCAGAGCACCTGGGTGAAGGTAGTGAAGGATCAGAGCACCTGGGTGAAGGTAGTGAAGAATCAGAGCACCTGGGTGAAGGTAGTGAAGGATCAGAGCACCTGGGTGAAGGTAGTGAAGGATCAGAGCACCTGGGTGAAGGTAGTGAAGGATCAGAGCACCTGGGTGAGGGTAGTGAAGGATCTGAGCACCTGGGTGAGGGTAGTGAAGGATCAAAGCACCTGGGTGAAGGTAGGGAAGGATCAGAGCACCTGGGTGAAGGTAGTGAAGGATCAGAGCACCTGGGTGAAGGATCAAAGCACCTGGGTGAAGGATCAGAGCACCTGGGTTAAGGTAGTGAAAGATCAGAGCACCTGGGTGACGGATCAGAGCACCTGGGTGCAGGATCAGAGCACCTGGGTGAAGGTAGTGAATGATCAGAGCACCTGGGTGAAGGTAGTGAATGATCAGAGCACCTGGGTGAAGGTAGTGAAGGATCAGAGCACCTGGGTGAGAGATCAGAGCACCTGGGTGAAGGTAGTGAATGATCAGAGCACCTGGGTGAAGGTAGTGAAGGATCAGAGCACCTGGGTGAAGGTTGTGAAGGATCTGAGCACCTGGGTGAAGGTAGTGAAGGATCAGAGCACCTGGGTGAATGTAGTGAAGGATCAGAGCACCTGGGTGAAGGGAGTGAAGGATCAGAGCACCTGGGTGGAGGTTGTGAAGGACCAGAGCACCAGGGTGAAGGTAGTGAAGGATTAGAGCACCTGGGTGAAGGTAGTGAAGGATCAGAGCACCTGGGTGAAGATAGTGAAGGATCAGAGCATCTGGGTGAAGGAAGTGAAGGATCAGAGCACCTGGGTGAAGGTAATGAAGGATCAGAGCACCTGGGTGAAGGTAGTGAAGGATCAGAGCACCTGGGTGAAGGTAGTGAAGGATCAGAGCACCTGGGTGAAGGTTGTGAAGGATCAGAGCACCTGGGTGAAGGTAGTGAAGGATCAGAGCACCTGGGTGAAGGTAGTGAAGGATCAGAGCACCTGGGTGAAGGTAGTGAAGGATGAGAGCGACTGGGTGAGGGTAGTGAATGATCATAGCACCTGGGTGAGGGTAGTGAAGGATCAGAGCACCTGGGTGAAGGTAGTGAAGGATCAGAGCACCTGGGTGAAAATAGTGAAAGATGAGAGCACCTAGGTGAAGGATCAGAGCGCCTTGGTGAAGGTAGTGAAGGATCAGAACACCTGGGTGAAGGATCAGAGCACCTGTGTGAAGGTAGTGAAGGACCAGAGCACAAGCGTGAAGGTAGTGAAGGATCAGAGCACCTGGGTGAAGGTATTAAAGGATCAGAGCACCTGGGTGAAGGTAGTGAAGGATAAGAGCACCTGGGTGAAGGTAGTGAAGGATCAGAGCACCTGGGTGAAGGTAGAGAAGGATCAGAACACCTGGGTGAAGGTAGTGAAGGATCAGAGCACCTGGGTAAGGGTAGTGAATGATCAGAGCACCTGGGTGAAAGTAGTGAAGGATCAGAGCACCTGGGTGAGGGTAGTGAAGAATCAGAGCACCTGGGTGAAGGTAGTGAAGGATCAGAGCACCTGGGTGAAGGTAGAGAAGGATCAGAGCCCCTGGGTGAAGGTAGTGAAAAATCAGACCTCCTGGGTGAAGGTAGTGAAGGATCAGAGCACTTGGGTAAAGGTAGTGAAGGATCAGAGCGCCTGGGTGAAGGTAGTGAAGGAACAGAGCACCTGGGTGAAGGATCCGAGCACCTGGGTGAAGGTAGTGAAGAATCAGAGCACCTGGGTGAAGGTAGTGAAAGATCAGAGCACCTGGGTGAAGGTAGTGAAGGATCAGAGCACCTGGGTGAAGGTAGTGAAGGATCAGAACACCTGGGTGAAGGATCAGAGCACCTGGGTGAAGGAAGTGAAGGATCAGAGGACCTGGGTGAAGGATCAGAGCACCTGGGTGAAGGATCAGAGCACCTGGGTGAAGGTAGTGAAAGATCAGAGCACCTGGGTGAAGGATCAGAGCACCAGGGTGCAGGATCAGAGCACCTGGGTGAAGGTAGCGAATGATCAGAGCACCTAGGTGAAGGTAGTGAAGGATCAGATCACCTGGGTGAGAGATCAGAGCACCTGGGTGAAGGTAGTGAATGATCAGAGCACCTGGGTGAAGGTAATGAAGGATCAGAGCACCTGGGTAAAGGTAGTGAAGGATCTGAGCATTTGGGTGATTGTAGTGAAGGATCAGAGCACCTGGGTGAAGGTAGTGAAGGATCAGAGCACCTGGGTGAAGGTAGTGAAGGATCAGAGCACCAGGGTGAAGGTAGTTAAGAATTAGAGCACCTGGGTGAAGGTAGTGAAGGATCAGAGCACCTGGGTGAAGATAGTGAAGGATCAGAGCATATGGGTGAAGGTAGTGAAGGATCAGAGCACCTGGGTGAAGGTAGTTAAGGATCAGAGCACCTGGGTGAAGGTAGTGAAGGATCAGAGCACCTGGGTGAAGGTAGTGAAGAATCAGAGCACCTGGGTGAAGGTTGTGAAGGATCAGAGCACCTGGGTGAAGGTAGTGAAGGATCAGAGCACCTGAGTGAAGGTAGTGAAGGATCAGAGCACCTGGGTGAGGGTAGTGAAGGATCATAGCACCTGAGTGAGGGTAGTGAAGGATCCGAGCACCTGGGTGAAGGTAGTGAAGGATCAGAGCACCTGGGTGAAGGATCAGAGCGCCTGGGTGAAGGTAGTGAAGGATCAGAGCACCTGGGTGAAGGATCAGAGCACCTGGGTGAAGGTAGTGAAGAATCAGAGCACCTGGGTGAAGGATCAGCGCACCTGGGTGAAGAATCAGAGCACCTGGGTGAAGGATCAGAGCACCTGGGTGAAGGATCAGAGCTCCTGGGTGAAGGATCAGAGCACCTGGGTGAAGGATCAGAGCGCCTGGGTGAAGGTAGTGAAGGATCAGAGCACCTGGGTGAAGGATCAGAGCACCGGAGTGAAGGTAGTGAAGGATCAGAGCACCAGGGTGAAGGATCAGCGCACCTGGGTGAAGGATCAGAGCACCTGGGTGAAGGATCGGAGCTCCTAGGTGAAGGATCAGAGCACCTGGGTGAAGGATCAGCGCACCTGGGTGAAGGATCAGAGCACCTGGGTGAAGGATCAGAGCACCTGGGTGTAATATAGTGAAGGATCAGAGCTTCTGGGTGAAGGATCACAGCATCTGGGTGAAGGATCAGAGCACCTGGGTGAAGGTAGTGAAGGATCAGAGTAACTGTGTGAGGGTAGTGAAGGATCAGAGCACCTGGGTGAAGGTAGTGAAGGATCAGAGCACCTGGGTGAAGGATCAGAGCACCTGGGTAAAGGATCAGAGCACCTGGGTAAGGTAGTGAAAGATCAGAGCACCTAGGTGAAGGATCAGAGCACCTGGGTGCAGGATCAGAGCACCTGGGTGAAGGTAGTGAATGATCAGAGCACCTGGGCGAAGGATCAGAGCACCTGGGTAAACGTTGTGAAGGATCAGAGCACCTGGGTGAAGGATCAGAGCACCTGGGTGAGGGTAGTGAAGGATCAGAGCACCTCGGCGAAGGATCAGAGCACCTCGGCGAAGGATCAGAGCACCTCGGCGAAGGATCAGAGCACCTGGGTGAAGGTAGTGAAGGATCAGAGCAACTGGGTGAAGGATCAGAGCACCTGGGTGAAGGTAGTGAAGGATCAGAGCACCTGGGTGAAGGTAGTGAAGAATCAGAGCACCTGGGTGAAGGTAGTGAAGGATCAGAGCACCTGGGTGAAGGTAGTGAAGGATCAGAGCACCTGGGTGAAGGTAGTGAAGGATCAGAGCACCTGGGTGAGGGTAGTGAAGGATCTGAGCACCTGGGTGAGGGTAGTGAAGGATCAAAGCACCTGGGTGAAGGTAGGGAAGGATCAGAGCACCTGGGTGAAGGTAGTGAAGGATCAGAGCACCTGGGTGAAGGATCAAAGCACCTGGGTGAAGGATCAGAGCACCTGGGTTAAGGTAGTGAAAGATCAGAGCACCTGGGTGACGGATCAGAGCACCTGGGTGCAGGATCAGAGCACCTGGGTGAAGGTAGTGAATGATCAGAGCACCTGGGTGAAGGTAGTGAATGATCAGAGCATCTGGGTGAAGGTAGTGAAGGATCAGAGCACCTGGGTGAGAGATCAGAGCACCTGGGTGAAGGTAGTGAATGATCAGAGCACCTGGGTGAAGGTAGTGAAGGATCAGAGCACCTGGGTGAAGGTTGTGAAGGATCTGAGCACCTGGGTGAAGGTAGTGAAGGATCAGAGCACCTGGGTGAATGTAGTGAAGGATCAGAGCACCTGGGTGAAGGGAGTGAAGGATCAGAGCACCTGGGTGGAGGTTGTGAAGGATCAGAGCACCTGGGTGAAGGTTGTGAAGGATCAGAGCACCTGGGTGAAGGTAGTGAAGGATCAGAGCACCTGGGTGAAGGTAGTGAAGGATCAGAGCACCTGGGTGAAGGTAGTGAAGGATGAGAGCGACTGGGTGAGGGTAGTGAATGATCATAGCACCTGGGTGAGGGTAGTGAAGGATCAGAGCACCTGGGTGAAGGTAGTGAAGGATCAGAGCACCTGGGTGAAAATAGTGAAAGATGAGAGCACCTAGGTGAAGGATCAGAGCGCCTGGGTGAAGGTAGTGAAGGATCAGAACACCTGGGTGAAGGATCAGAGCACCTGTGTGAAGGTAGTGAAGGACCAGAGCACAAGCGTGAAGGTAGTGAAGGATCAGAGCACCTGGGTGAAGGTATTAAAGGATCAGAGCACCTGGGTGAAGGTAGTGAAGGATAAGAGCACCTGGGTGAAGGTAGTGAAGGATCAGAGCACCTGGGTGAAGGTAGAGAAGGATCAGAACACCTGGGTGAAGGTAGTGAAGGATCAGAGCACCTGGGTAAGGGTAGTGAATGATCAGAGCACCTGGGTGAAAGTAGTGAAGGATCAGAGCACCTGGGTGAGGGTAGTGAAGAATCAGAGCACCTGGGTGAAGGTAGTGAAGGATCAGAGCACCTGGGTGAAGGTAGAGAAGGATCAGAGCCCCTGGGTGAAGGTAGTGAAAAATCAGACCTCCTGGGTGAAGGTAGTGAAGGATCAGAGCACTTGGGTAAAGGTAGTGAAGGATCAGAGCGCCTGGGTGAAGGTAGTGAAGGAACAGAGCACCTGGGTGAAGGATCCGAGCACCTGGGTGAAGGTAGTGAAGAATCAGAGCACCTGGGTGAAGGTAGTGAAAGATCAGAGCACCTGGGTGAAGGTAGTGAAGGATCAGAGCACCTGGGTGAAGGTAGTGAAGGATCAGAACACCTGGGTGAAGGATCAGAGCACCTGGGTGAAGGAAGTGAAGGATCAGAGGACCTGGGTGAAGGATCAGAGCACCTGGGTGAAGGATCAGAGCACCTGGGTGAAGGTAGTGAAAGATCAGAGCACCTGGGTGACGGATCAGAGCACCAGGGTGCAGGATCAGAGCACCTGGGTGAAGGTAGCGAATGATCAGAGCACCTAGGTGAAGGTAGTGAAGGATCAGATCACCTGGGTGAGAGATCAGAGCACCTGGGTGAAGGTAGTGAATGATCAGAGCACCTGGGTGAAGGTAATGAAGGATCAGAGCACCTGGGTAAAGGTAGTGAAGGATCTGAGCATTTGGGTGATTGTAGTGAAGGATCAGAGCACCTGGGTGAAGGTAGTGAAGGATCAGAGCACCTGGGTGAAGGTAGTGAAGGATCAGAGCACCAGGGTGAAGGTAGTTAAGAATTAGAGCACCTGGGTGAAGGTAGTGAAGGATCAGAGCACCTGGGTGAAGATAGTGAAGGATCAGAGCATATGGGTGAAGGTAGTGAAGGATCAGAGCACCTGGGTGAAGGTAGTTAAGGATCAGAGCACCTGGGTGAAGGTAGTGAAGGATCAGAGCACCTGGGTGAAGGTAGTGAAGAATCAGAGCACCTGGGTGAAGGTTGTGAAGGATCAGAGCACCTGGGTGAAGGTAGTGAAGGATCAGAGCACCTGAGTGAAGGTAGTGAAGGATCAGAGCACCTGGGTGAGGGTAGTGAAGGATCATAGCACCTGAGTGAGGGTAGTGAAGGATCCGAGCACCTGGGTGAAGGTAGTGAAGGATCAGAGCACCTGGGTGAAGGATCAGAGCGCCTGGGTGAAGGTAGTGAAGGATCAGAGCACCTGGGTGAAGGATCAGAGCACCTGGGTGAAGGTAGTGAAGAATCAGAGCACCTGGGTGAAGGATCAGCGCACCTGGGTGAAGAATCAGAGCACCTGGGTGAAGGATCAGAGCACCTGGGTGAAGGATCAGAGCTCCTGGGTGAAGGATCAGAGCACCTGGGTGAAGGATCAGAGCGCCTGGGTGAAGGTAGTGAAGGATCAGAGCACCTGGGTGAAGGATCAGAGCACCGGAGTGAAGGTAGTGAAGGATCAGAGCACCAGGGTGAAGGATCAGCGCACCTGGGTGAAGGATCAGAGCACCTGGGTGAAGGATCGGAGCTCCTAGGTGAAGGATCAGAGCACCTGGGTGAAGGATCAGCGCACCTGGGTGAAGGATCAGAGCACCTGGGTGAAGGATCAGAGCACCTGGGTGTAATGTAGTGAAGGATCAGAGCTTCTGGGTGAAGGATCACAGCATCTGGGTGAAGGATCAGAGCACCTGGGTGAAGGTAGTGAAGGATCAGAGTAACTGTGTGAGGGTAGTGAAGGATCAGAGCACCTGGGTGAAGGTAGTGAAGGATCAGAGCACCTGGGTGAAGGTAGTGAAAAATCAGACCTCCTGGGTGAAGGTAGTGAAGGATCAGAGCACTTGGGTGAAGGTAGTGAAGGATCAGAGCGCCTGGGTGTAGGTAGTGAAGGAACAGAGCACCTGGGTGAAGGATCCGAGCACCTGGGTGAAGGTAGTGAAGGATCAGAGCACCTGGGTGAAGGTAGTGAAAGATCAGAGCACCTGGGTGAGGGTAGTGAAGGATCAGAGCACCTGGGTGAAGGTAGTGAAGGATCAGAGCACCTGGGTGAAGGTAGTGAAAGATCAGAGCACCTGGGTGAGGGTAGTGAAGGATCAGAGCACCTGGGTGAAGGTAGTGAAGGATCAGAACACCTGGGTGAAGGATCAGAGCACCTGGGTGAAGGAAGTGAAGGATCAGAGGACCTGGGTGAAGGATCAGAGCACCTGGGTGAAGGATCAGAGCACCTGGGTGAAGGTAGTGAAAGATCAGAGCACCTGGGTGAAGGATCAGTGCACCTGGGTGCAGGATCAGAGCACCTGGGTGAAGGTAGTGAATGATCAGAGCACCTAGGTGAAGGTAGTGAAGGATCAGAGCACCAGGGTGAGAGATCAGAGCACCTGGGTGAAGGTAGTGAATGATCAGAGCACCTGGGTGAAGGTAATGAAGGATCAGAGCACCTGGGTAAAGGTAGTGAAGGATCTGAGCATTTGGGTGATGGTAGTGAAGGATCAGAGCACCTGGTGAAGGTAGTGAAGGATCAGAGCACCTGGGTGAAGGTAGTGAAGGATCAGAGCACCAGGGTGAAGGTAGTGAAGGATTAGAGCACCTGGGTGAAGGTAGTGAAGGATCAGAGCACCTGGGTGAAGATAGTGAAGGATCAGAGCATATGGGTGAAGGTAGTGAAGGATCAGAGCACCTGGGTGAAGGTAGTTAAGGATCAGAGAACCTGGGTGAAGGTAGTGAAGGATCAGAGCACCTGGGTGAAGGTAGTGAAGAATCAGAGCACCTGGGTGAAGATTGTGAAGGATCAGAGCACCTGGGTGAAGGTAGTGAAGGATCAGAGCACCTGAGTGAAGGTAGTGAAGGATCAGAGCACCTGGGTGAGGGTAGTGAAGGATCATAGCACCTGAGTGAGGGTAGTGAAGGATCCGAGCACCTGGGTGAAGGTAGTGAAGGATCAGAGCACCTGGGTGAAGGTTCAGAGCGCCTGGGTGAAGGTAGTGAAGGATCAGAGCACCTGGGTGAAGGATCAAAGCACCGGAGTGAAGGTAGTGAAGGATCAGAGCACCAGGGTGAAGGATCAGCGCACCTGGGTGAAGGATCAGAGCACCTGGGTGAAGGATCGGAGCTCCTAGGTGAAGGATCAGAGCACCTGGGTGAAGGATCAGAGCACCTGGGTGAAGGATCAGAGCACCTGGGTGAAGGATCAGAGCACCTGGGTGTAATGTAGTGAAGGATCAGAGCTTCTGGGTGAAAGATCACAGCATCTGGGTGAAGGATCAGAGCACCTGGGTGAAGGTAGTGAAGGATCAGAGTAACTGTGTGAGGGTAGTGAAGGATCAGAGTACCTGGGTGAAGGTAGTGAAGGATCAGAGCACCTGGGTGAAGGTAGTGAAAAATCAGACCTCCTGGGTGAAGGTAGTGAAGGATCAGAGCACTTGGGTGAAGGTAGTGAAGGATCAGAGCGCCTGGGTGAAGGTAGTGAAGGAACAGAGCACCTGGGTGAAGGATCCGAGCACCTGGGTGAAGGTAGTGAAGGATCAGAGCACCTGGGTGAAGGTAGTGAAAGATCAGAGCACCTGGGTGAGGGTAGTGAAGGATCAGAGCACCTGGGTGAAGGTAGTGAAGGATCAGAACACCTGGGTGAAGGATCAGAGCACCTGGGTGAAGGAAGTGAAGGATCAGAGGACCTGGGTGAAGGATCAGAGCACCTGGGTGAAGGATCAGAGCACCTGGGTGAAGGTAGTGAATGATCAGAGCACCTGGGTGAAGGTAATGAAGGATCAGAGCACCTGGGTAAAGGTAGTGAAGGATCTGAGCATTTGGGTGATGGTAGTGAAGGATCAGAGCACCTGGGTGAAGGTAGTGAAGGATCAGAGCACCTGGGTGAAGGTAGTGAAGGATCAGAGCACCTGGGAGAAGGTAGTGAAGGATCAGAGCACCAGGGTGAAGGTAGTGAAGGATTAGAGCACCTGGGTGAAGGTAGTGAAGGATCAGAGCACCTGGGTGAAGATAGTGAAGGATCAGAGCATATGGGTGAAGGTAGTTAAGGATCAGAGCACCTGGGTGAAAGTAGTGAAGGATCAGAGCACCTGGGTGAAGGTAGTGAAGAATCAGAGCACCTGGGTGAAGATTGTGAAGGATCAGACCACCTGGGTGAAGGTAGTGAAGGATCAGAGCACCTGAGTGAAGGTAGTGAAGGATCAGAGCACCTGGGTGAGGGTAGTGAAGGATCATAGCACCTGAGTGAGGGTAGTGAAGGATCCGAGCACCTGGGTGAAGGTAGTGAAGGATCAGAGCACCTGGGTGAAAGTAGTGAAGGATCAGAGCACCTGGGTGAAGGATCAGAGCGCCTGGGTGAAGGTAGTGAAGGATCAGAGCACCTGGGTGAAGGATCAGTGCACCTGGGTGAAGGTAGTGAAGGATCAGAGCACCTGGGTGAAGGATCAGCGCACCTGGGTGAAGAATCAGAGCACCTGGGTGAAGGATCAGCGCACCTGGGTGAAGAATCAGAGCACCTGGGTGAAGGATCAGAGCACCTGGGTGAAGGATCAGAGCTCCTGGGTGAAGGATCAGAGCACCTGGGTGAAGGATCAGAGCGCCTGGGTGAAGGTAGTGAAGGATCAGAGCACCTGGGTGAAGGATCAGAGCACCGGAGTGAAGGTACCGAAGGATCAGAGCACCAGGGTGAAGGATCAGCGCACCTGGGTGAAGGATCAGAGCACCTGGGTGAAGGATCGGAGCACCTAGGTGAAGGATCAGAGCACCTGGGTGAAGGATCAGAGCACCTGGGTGAAGGATCAGAGCACCTGGGTGAAGGATCAGAGCACCTGTGTGTAATGTAGTGAAGGATCAGAGCTTCTGGGTGAAGGATCAGAGCACCTGGGTGAAGGTAGTGAAGGATCAGAGTACCTGTGTGAGGGTAGTGAAGGATCAGAGCACCTGGGTAAAGGTAGTGAAGGATCAAAGCACCTGGGTGAAGGTAGTGAAGGATCAGAGCACCTGGGTGAAGGATCAGAGCACCTGGGTGAGGGTAGTGAAGGATCAGAGCACCTGGGTGAAGGTAGTGAAGGATCAGAGCACCTGGGTGAAGGTAGTGAAGGATCAGAGCACCTGAGTGAAGAATAAGAGCACCTGGGAAAAGGTTGTGAAGGATCAGAGCACCTGGGTGAGGGATCAGAGCACCTGGGTGAGGGTAGTGAAGGATCAGAGCGACTGGGTGAGGGTAGTGAAGGATCATAGCACCTGGGTGAGGGTAGTGAAGGATCAGAGCACCTGGGTGAAGGTAGTGAAGGATCAGAGCACCTTCGTGAAAATAGTGAAGGATCAGAGCACCTGGGTGAAGGATCAGAGCGTCTGGGTGAAGGTAGTGAAGGATCAGAGCACCTTGGTGAAGGTAGTGAAGGATCAGAGCACCTGGGTGAAGGATCAGAGCACCTGGGTGAGGGTAGTGAAGGATCAGAGCACCTGGGTGAAGGTAGTGAAGGATCAGAGCACCTGGGTGAAGGTAGTGAAGGATCAGAGCACCTGAGTGAAGAATAAGAGCACCTGGGAAAAGGTTGTGAAGGATCAGAGCACCTGGGTGAGGGATCAGAGCACCTGGGTGAGGGTAGTGAAGGATCAGAGCGACTGGGTGAGGGTAGTGAAGGATCATAGCACCTGGGTGAGGGTAGTGAAGGATCAGAGCACCTGGGTGAAGGTAGTGAAGGATCAGAGCACCTTCGTGAAAATAGTGAAGGATCAGAGCACCTGGGTGAAGGATCAGAGCGTCTGGGTGAAGGTAGTGAAGGATCAGAGCACCTTGGTGAAGGTAGTGAAGGATCAGAGCACCTGGGTGAAGATGGTGAAGGATCAGAGCGACTGGGTGAGGGTAGTGAAGGATCATAGCACCTGGGTGAGGGTAGTGAAGGATCAGAGCACCTGGGTGAAGGTAGTGAAGGATCAGAGCACCTGGGTGAAAATAGTGAAGGATCAGAGCACCTGGGTGAAGGATCAGAGCGCCTGGGTGAAGGTAGTGAAGGATCAGAGCACCTGGGTGAAGGATCAGAGCACCTGGGTGAAGGATCAGAGCACCTGGGTGAAGGTAGTGAAGGACCAGAGCACAAGGGTGAATTTATTGAAGGATCAGAGCACCTGGGTGAAGTTAGTAAAGGATCAGAGCACCTGGGTGAAGGTAGTGAAGGATCAGAGCACCTGGGTGAAGGTAGTGAAGGATCAGAGCACCTGGGTGAAGGTAGTGAAGGATCAGAACACCTGGGAGAAGGTAGTAAAGGATCAGTGCACCTGGGTAAGGGTAGTGAATGATCAGAGCACCTGGGTGAAGGTAGTAAAGGATCAGAGCAACTGGGTGAGGGTAGTGAAGAATCAGAGCACCTGGGTGAAGGTAGTGAAGGATCAGAGCACCTGGGTGATGGTAGTGAAGGATCAGAGCACCTGGGTGAAGGTAGTGAAGAATCAGAGCTCCTGGGTGAAGGTAGTGAAGGATCAGAGCACTTGGGTGAAGGTAGTGAAGGATCAGAGCACCTGGGAGAAGGTAGTGAAGGATCAGAGCACCAGGGTGAAGGTAGTGAAGGATTAGAGCACCTGGGTGAAGGTAGTGAAGGATCAGAGCACCTGGGTGAAGATAGTGAAGGATCAGAGCATATGGGTGAAGGTAGTTAAGGATCAGAGCACCTGGGTAAAAGTAGTGAAGGATCAGAGCACCTGGGTGAAGGTAGTGAAGAATCAGAGCACCTGGGTGAAGATTGTGAAGGATCAGACCACCTGGGTGAAGGTAGTGAAGGATCAGAGCACCTGAGTTAAGGTAGTGAAGGATCAGAGCACCTGGGTGAGGGTAGTGAAGGATCATAGCACCTGAGTGAGGGTAGTGAAGGATCCGAGCACCTGGGTGAAGGTAGTGAAGGATCAGAGCACCTGGGTGAAAGTAGTGAAGGATCAGAGCACCTGGGTGAAGGATCAGAGCGCCTGGGTGAAGGTAGTGAAGGATCAGAGCACCTGGGTGAAGGATCAGTGCACCTGGGTGAAGGTAGTGAAGGATCAGAGCACCTGGGTGAAGGATCAGCGCACCTGGGTGAAGAATCAGAGCACCTGGGTGAAGGATCAGCGCACCTGGGTGAAGAATCAGAGCACCTGGGTGAAGGATCAGAGCACCTGGGTGAAGGATCAGAGCTCCTGGGTGAAGGATCAGAGCACCTGGGTGAAGGATCAGAGCGCCTGGGTGAAGGTAGTGAAGGATCAGAGCACCTGGGTGAAGGATCAGAGCACCGGAGTGAAGGTACCGAAGGATCAGAGCACCAGGGTGAAGGATCAGCGCACCTGGGTGAAGGATCAGAGCACCTGGGTGAAGGATCGGAGCACCTAGGTGAAGGATCAGAGCACCTGGGTGAAGGATCAGAGCACCTGGGTGAAGGATCAGAGCACCTGGGTGAAGGATCAGAGCACCTGTGTGTAATGTAGTGAAGGATCAGAGCTTCTGGGTGAAGGATCACAGCATCTGGGTGAAGGATCAGAGCACCTGGGTGAAGGTAGTGAAGGATCAGAGTACCTGTGTGAGGGTAGTGAAGGATCAGAGCACCTGGGTAAAGGTAGTGAAGGATCAAAGCACCTGGGTGAAGGTAGTGAAGGATCAGAGCACCTGGGTGAAGGATCAGAGCACCTGGGTGAGGGTAGTGAAGGATCAGAGCACCTGGGTGAAGGTAGTGAAGGATCAGAGCACCTGGGTGAAGGTAGTGAAGGATCAGAGCACCTGAGTGAAGAATAAGAGCACCTGGGAAAAGGTTGTGAAGGATCAGAGCACCTGGGTGAGGGATCAGAGCACCTGGGTGAGGGTAGTGAAGGATCAGAGCGACTGGGTGAGGGTAGTGAAGGATCATAGCACCTGGGTGAGGGTAGTGAAGGATCAGAGCACCTGGGTGAAGGTAGTGAAGGATCAGAGCACCTTCGTGAAAATAGTGAAGGATCAGAGCACCTGGGTGAAGGATCAGAGCGTCTGGGTGAAGGTAGTGAAGGATCAGAGCACCTTGGTGAAGGTAGTGAAGGATCAGAGCACCTGGGTGAAGATGGTGAAGGATCAGAGCGACTGGGTGAGGGTAGTGAAGGATCATAGCACCTGGGTGAGGGTAGTGAAGGATCAGAGCACCTGGGTGAAGGTAGTGAAGGATCAGAGCACCTGGGTGAAAATAGTGAAGGATCAGAGCACCTGGGTGAAGGATCAGAGCGCCTGGGTGAAGGTAGTGAAGGATCAGAGCACCTGGGTGAAGGATCAGAGCACCTGGGTGAAGGATCAGAGCACCTGGGTGAAGGTAGTGAAGGACCAGAGCACAAGGGTGAATTTATTGAAGGATCAGAGCACCTGGGTGAAGTTAGTAAAGGATCAGAGCACCTGGGTGAAGGTAGTGAAGGATCAGAGCACCTGGGTGAAGGTAGTGAAGGATCAGAGCACCTGGGTGAAGGTAGTGAAGGATCAGAACACCTGGGAGAAGGTAGTAAAGGATCAGTGCACCTGGGTAAGGGTAGTGAATGATCAGAACACCTGGGTGAAGGTAGTAAAGGATCAGAGCAACTGGGTGAGGGTAGTGAAGAATCAGAGCACCTGGGTGAAGGTAGTGAAGGATCAGAGCACCTGGGTGATGGTAGTGAAGGATCAGAGCACCTGGGTGAAGGTAGTGAAGAATCAGAGCTCCTGGGTGAAGGTAGTGAAGGATCAGAGCACTTGGGTGAAGGTAGTGAAGGATCAGAGCGCCTGGGTGAAGGTAGTGAAGGAACAGAGCACCTGGGTGAAGGATCAGAGCACCTGGGTGAAGGTAGTGAAAGATCAGAACACCTGGGTGAAGGATCAGAGCACGTGGATGAAGGAAGTGAAGGATCAGAGGACCTGGGTGAAGGATCAGAGCACCTGGGTGCAGGATCAGAGCACCTGGGTGAAGGTAGTGAATGATTAGAGCACCTAGGTGAAGGTAGTGAAGGATCAGAGCACCTGGGTGAGAGATAAGAGCACTTGGGTGAAGGTAGTGAATGATCAGAGCACCTGGGTGAAGGTAATGAAGGATCAGAGCACCTGGGTAAAGGTAGTGAAGGATCTGAGCATTTGGGTGATGGTAGTGAAGGATCAGAGCACCTGGGTGAAGGTAGTGAAGGATCAGAGCACCTGGGTGAAGGTAGTGAAGGATCAGAGCACCTGGGTGAAGGTAGTGAAGGATCAGAGCACCAGGGTGAAGGTACGAAGGATTAGAGCACCTGGGTGAAGGTAGTGAAGGATCAGAGCACCTGGGTGAAGATAGTGAAGGATCAGAGAATATGGGTGAAGGTAGTGAAGGATCAGAGCACCTGGGTGAAGGTAGTGAAGGATCAGAGCACCTGGGTGAAGGTAGTTAAGGATCAGAGCACCTGGGTGAAGGTAGTGAAGGATCAGAGCACCTGGGTGAAGGTAGTGAAGGATCAGAGCACCTGGGTGAAGGTAGTGAAGGATCAGAGCACCAGGGTGAAGGTACGAAGGATTAGAGCACCTGGGTGAAGGTAGTGAAGGATCAGAGCACCTGGGTGAAGATAGTGAAGGATCAGAGAATATGGGTGAAGGTAGTGAAGGATCAGAGCACCTGGGTGAAGGTAGTGAAGGATCAGAGCACCTGGGTGAAGGTAGTTAAGGATCAGAGCACCTGGGTGAAGGTAGTGAAGAATCAGAGCACCTGGGTGAAGGTTGTGAAGGATCAGAGCACCTGGGTGAAGGTAGTGAAGGATCAGAGCACCTGAGTGAAGGTAGTGAAGGATCAGAGCACCTGGGTGAGGGTAGTGAAGGATCATAGCACCTGAGTGAGGGTAGTGAAGGATCCGAGCAACTGGTTGAAGGTAGTGAAGGATCAGAGCACCTGGGTGAAGGATCAGAGCCCCTGGGTGAAGGTAGTGAAGGATCAGAGCACCTGGGTGAAGGATCAGTGCACCTGGGTGAAGGTAGTGAAGGATCAGAGCACCTGGGTGAAGGATCAGCGCACCTGGGTGAAGAATCAGAGCACCTGGGTGAAGGATCAGCGCACCTGGGTGAAGAATCAGAGCACCTGGGTGAAGGATCAGCGCACCTGGGTGAAGGATCAGAGCTCCTGGGTGAAGGATCAGAGCACCTGGGTGAATGATCAGAGCGCCTGAGTGAAGGTAGTGAAGGATCAGAGCACCTGGGTGAAGGATCAGAGCACCGGAGTGAAGGTAGTGAAGGATCAGAGCACCAGGGTGAAGGATCAGCGCACCTGGGTGAAGGATCAGAGCACCTGGGTGAAGGATCGGAGCTCCTAGGTGAAGGATCAGAGCACCTGGGTGAAGGATCAGAGCACCTGGGTGAAGGATCAGAGCACCTGGGTGAAGGATCAGAGCACCTGGGTGTAATGTAGTGAAGGATCAGAGCTTCTGGGTGAAGGATCAGAGCATCTGGGTGAAGGATCAGAGCACCTGGGTGAAGGTAGTGAAGGATCAGAGTACCTGTGTGAGGGTAGTGAAGGATCAGAGCACCTGGGTGAAGGTAGTGAAGGATCAAAGCACCTGGGTGAAGGTAGTGAAGGATCAGAGCACCTGGGTGAAGGATCAGAGCACCTGGGTGAGGGTAGTGAAGGATCAGAGCACCTGGGTGAAGGATCAGAGCACCTGGGTGAAGGATCAGAGCACCTGGGTGAAAGTAGTGAAGGATCCGAGCACCTGGGTGAAGAATAAGAGCACCTGGGAAAAGGTTGTGAAGGATCAGAGCACCTGGGTGAAGGATCAGAGCACCTGGGTGAGGGTAGTGAAGGATCAGAGCGACTGGGTGAGGGTAGTGAACGATCATAGCACCTGGGTGAGGGTAGTTAAGGATCAGAGCACCTGGGTGAAGGTAGTGAAGGATCAGAGCACCTGCATGAAAATAGTGAAGGATCAGAGCACCTGGGTGAAGGATCAGAGCGTCTGGGTGAAGGTAGTGAAGGATCAGAGCACCTTGGTGAAGGTAGTGAAGGATCAGAGCACCTGGGTGAAGGTAGTGAAGGATCAGAGCGACTAGGTGAGGGTAGTGAAGGATCATAGCACCTGGGTGAGGGTAGTGAAGGATCAGAGCACCTGGGTGAAGGTAGTGAAGGATCAGAGCACCTGGGTGAAAATAGTGAAGGATCAGAGCACCTGGGTGAAGGATTAGAGCGCCTGGGTGAAGGTAGTGAAGGATCAGAGCACCTGGGTGATGGATCAGAGCACCTGGGTGAAGGTAGTGAAGGACCAGAGCACAAGGGTGAAGGTAGTGAAGGATCAGAGCACCTGGGTGAAGTTAGTAAAGGATCAGAGCACCTGGGTGAAGGTAGTGAAGGATCAGAGCACCTGGGTGAAGGTAGTGAAGGATCAGAGCACCTGGGTGAAGGTAGTGAAGGATCAGAACACCTGGGTGAAGGTAGTAAAGGATCAGAGCACCTGGGTAAGGGTAGTGAAGGATCAGAGCACCTGGGTGAAGGTAGTGAAGGATCAGAGCACCTGGGTGAAGGTAGTGAAGAATCAGAGCTCCTGGGTGAAGGTAGTGAAGGATCAGAGCGCCTGGGTGAAGGTAGTGAAGGAACAGAGCACCTGGGTGAAGGATCAGAGCACCTGGGTGAAGGTAGTGAAGGATCAGAGCACCTGGGTGAAGGTAGTGAAAGATCAGAGCACCTGGGTGAGGGTAGTGAAGGATCAGAGCACCTGGTTGAGGGTAGTGAAGGATCAGAGCACCTGGGTGAAGGTAGTGAAGGATCAGAGCACCTGGGTGAAGTTAGTGAAGGATCAGAACACCTGGGTGAAGGATCAGAGCACCTGGGTGAAGGAAGTGAAGTATCAGAGAACCTGGGTGAAGTATCAGAGCACCTGGGTGAAGGATCAGAGCACCTGGGTGAAGGTAGTGAAAGATCAGACCACCTGGGTGAAGGATCAGAGCACCTGGGTGCAGGATCAGAGTACCTGGGTGAAGGTAGTGAATGATCAGAGCACCTAGGTGAAAGTAGTGAAGGATCAGAGCACCTGGGTGAGAGATCAGAGCACCTGGGGGAAGGTAGTGAAGGATCAGAGCACCTGGGTGAAGGTAGTGAAGGATCAGAGCACCTGGGTAAGGGTAGTGAATGATCAGAGCACCTGGGTGAAAGTAGTGAAGGATCAGAGCACCTGGGTGAGGGTAGTGAAGAATCAGAGCACCTGGGTGAAGGTAGTGAAGGATTAGAGCACCTGGGTGAAGGTAGTGAAGGATCAGAGCACCTGGGTGAAGGTAGTGAAGGATCAGAGCGACTAGGTGAGGGTAGTGAAGGATCATAGCACCTGGGTGAGGGTATTGAAGGATCAGAGCACCTGGGTGAAGGTAGTGAAGGATCAGAGCACCTGGGTGAAAATAGTGAAGGATCAGAGCACCTGGGTGAAGGATCAGAGCGCCTGGGTGAAGGTAGTGAAGGATCAGAGCACCTGGGTGATGGATCAGAGCACCTGGGTGAAGGTAGTGAAGGACCAGAGCACAAGGGTGAAGGTAGTGAAGGATCAGAGCACCTGGGTGAAGTTAGTAAAGGATCAGAGCACCTGGGTGAAGGTAGTGAAGGATCAGAGCACCTGGGTGAAGGTAGTGAAGGATCAGAGCACCTGGGTGAAGGTAGTGAAGGATCAGAACACCTGGGTGAAGGTAGTAAAGGATCAGAGCACCTGGGTAAGGGTAGTGAATGATCAGAGCACCTGGGTGAAGGTAGTGAAGGATCAGAGCAACTGGGTGAGGGTAGTGAAGAATCAGAGCACCTGGGTGAAGGTAGTGAAGGATCAGAGCACCTGGGTGATGGTAGTGAAGGATCAGAGCACCTGGGTGAAGGTAGTGAAGAATCAGAGCTCCTGGGTGAAGGTAGTGAAGGATCAGAGCACTTGGGTGAAGGTAGTGAAGGATCAGAGCGCCTGGGTGAAGGTAGTGAAGGAACAGAGCACCTGGGTGAAGGATCAGAGCACCTGGGTGAAGGTAGTGAAGGATCAGAGCACCTGGGTGAAGGTAGTGAAAGATCAGAGCACCTGGGTGAGGGTAGTGAAGGATCAGAGCACCTGGTTGAGGGTAGTGAAGGATCAGAGCACCTGGGTGAAGGTAGTGAAGGATCAGAGCACCTGGGTGAAGTTAGTGAAGGATCAGAACACCTGGGTGAAGGATCAGAGCACCTGGTTGAAGGAAGTGAAGTATCAGAGAACCTGGGTGAAGTATCAGAGCACCTGGGTGAAGGATCAGAGCACCTGGGTGAAGGTAGTGAAAGATCAGACCACCTGGGTGAAGGATCAGAGCACCTGGGTGCAGGATCAGAGTACCTGGGTGAAGGTAGTGAATGATCAGAGCACCTAGGTGAAAGTAGTGAAGGATCAGAGCACCTGGGTGAGAGATCAGAGCACCTGGGTGAAGGTAGTGAATGATCAGAGCACCTGGGTGAAGGTAGTGAAGGATCAGAGCACCTGGGTGAAGGTAGTGAAGGATCTGAACACCTGGGTGAAGGTAGTGAAGGATCAGAGCACCTGGGTGAAGGTAGTGAAGGATCAGAGCACCTGGGTGAAGGTAGTGAAGGATCAGAGCACCTGGGTGAAGGTAGTGAAGGATCAGAGCACCAGGGTGAAGGTAGTGAAGGATTAGAGCACCTGGGTGAAGGTAGTGAAGGATCAGAGCACCTGGGTGAAGATAGTGAAGGATCAGAGCATCTGGGTGAAGGTAGTGAAGGATCAGAGCACCTGGGTGAAGGTAGTGAAGGATCAGAGCACCTGGGTGAAGGTAGTGAAGGATCAGAGCACCTGGGTGAAGGTAGTGAAGAATCAGAGCACCTGGGTGAAGGTTGTGAAGGATCAGAGCACCTGGCTGAAGGTAGTGAAGGATCAGAGCACCTGAGTGAAGGTAGTGAAGGATCAGAGCACCTGGATGAAGGATCAGAGCACCTGGGTGAAGGATCAGTGCACCTGGGTGAGGGTAGTGAAGGATCATAGCACCTGGGTGAGGGTAGTGAAGGATCAGAGCACCTGGGTAAAGGTAGTGAAGGATCAGAGCACCTGGGTGAAAGTAGTGAAGGATCAGAGCACCTGGGTGAAGGATCAGAGCGCCTGGGTGAAGGTAGTGAAGGATCAGAGCAACTGGGTGAAGGATCAGAGCACCTGGGTGAAGGATCAGAGCACCTGGGTGAAAGTAGTGAAGGATCAGAGCACCTGGGTGAAAGTAGTGAAGGATCAGAGCACCTGGGTGAAGGATCAGCGCACCTGGGTGAAGAATCAGAGCACCTGGGTGAAGGATCAGAGCACCTGGGTGATGGATCAGAGCTCCTGGGTGAAGGATCAGAGCACCTGGGTGAAGGATCAGAGCGCCTGGGTGAAGGTAGTGAAGGATCAGAGCACCTGGGTGAAGGATCAGAGCACCTGGGTGAAGGTAGTGAAGGATCAGAGCACCAGGGTGAAGGATCAGCGCACCTGGGTAAAGGATCAGAGTACCTGGGTGAAGGATCAGAGCTCCTAGGTGAAGGATCAGAGCTCCTGGGTGAAGGATCAGAGCACCTGGGTGAAGGATCAGAGCACCTGGGTGAAGGATCAGAGCACCTGGTTGTAATGTAGTGAAGGATCAGAGCTCCTGGGTGAAGGATCAGAGCATCTGGGTGAAGGATCAGAGCACCTGGTTGAAGGTAGTGAAGGATCAGAGCACCTGGGTGAAGGATCAGAGCACGTTGGTGAAGGTAGTGAAGGATCAGAGCACTTGGGTGAATGTAGTGAAGGATCAGAGCACCTGGGTGAAGGTAGTGAAGGATCAGAGTACCTGTGCGAGGGTAGTGAAGGATCAGAGCACCTGGGTGAAGGTAGTGAAGGATCAAAGCACCTGGGTGAAGAATAAGAGCACCTGGGTAAAGGTTGTGAAGGATCAGAGCACCTGGGTGAAGGTAGTGAAGAATCAGAGCTCCTGGGTGAAGGTAGTGAAGGATCAGAGCACTTGGGTGAAGGTAGTGAAGGATCAGAGCACCTGGGTGAAGGTAGTGAAGGAACAAAGGACTTGGGTGAAGGATCAGAGCACCTGGACGAAGGTAGTGAAGGATCAGGGAACCTGGGTAAAGGATCAGAGCACCTGGGTGAAGGTAGTGAAGGATCAGAGCACCTGGGTGAAGGTAGTGAAGGATCAGAACACCTGGGTGAAGGTAGTAAAGGATCAGAGCACCTGGGTAAGGGTAGTGAATGATCAGAGCACCTGGGTGAAGGTAGTGAAGGATCAGAGCACCTGGGTGAAGGTAGTGAAGAATCAGAGCTCCTGGGTGAAGGTAGTGAAGGATCAGAGCGCCTGGGTGAAGGTAGTGAAGGAACAGAGCACCTGGGTGAAGGATCAGAGCACCTGGGTGAAGGTAGTGAAGGATCAGAGCACCTGGGTGAAGGTAGTGAAAGATCAGAGCACCTGGGTGAGGGTAGTGAAGGATCAGAGCACCTGGTTGAGGGTAGTGAAGGATCAGAGCACCTGGGTGAAGGTAGTGAAGGATCAGAGCACCTGGGTGAAGTTAGTGAAGGATCAGAACACCTGGGTGAAGGATCAGAGCACCTGGGTGAAGGAAGTGAAGTATCAGAGAACCTGGGTGAAGTATCAGAGCACCTGGGTGAAGGATCAGAGCACCTGGGTGAAGGTAGTGAAAGATCAGACCACCTGGGTGAAGGATCAGAGCACCTGGGTGCAGGATCAGAGTACCTGGGTGAAGGTAGTGAATGATCAGAGCACCTAGGTGAAAGTAGTGAAGGATCAGAGCACCTGGGTGAGAGATCAGAGCACCTGGGGGAAGGTAGTGAAGGATCAGAGCACCTGGGTGAAGGTAGTGAAGGATCAGAGCACCTGGGTAAGGGTAGTGAATGATCAGAGCACCTGGGTGAAAGTAGTGAAGGATCAGAGCACCTGGGTGAGGGTAGTGAAGAATCAGAGCACCTGGGTGAAGGTAGTGAAGGATTAGAGCACCTGGGTGAAGGTAGTGAAGGATCAGAGCACCTGGGTGAAGGTAGTGAAGGATCAGAGCGACTAGGTGAGGGTAGTGAAGGATCATAGCACCTGGGTGAGGGTATTGAAGGATCAGAGCACCTGGGTGAAGGTAGTGAAGGATCAGAGCACCTGGGTGAAAATAGTGAAGGATCAGAGCACCTGGGTGAAGGATCAGAGCGCCTGGGTGAAGGTAGTGAAGGATCAGAGCACCTGGGTGATGGATCAGAGCACCTGGGTGAAGGTAGTGAAGGACCAGAGCACAAGGGTGAAGGTAGTGAAGGATCAGAGCACCTGGGTGAAGTTAGTAAAGGATCAGAGCACCTGGGTGAAGGTAGTGAAGGATCAGAGCACCTGGGTGAAGGTAGTGAAGGATCAGAGCACCTGGGTGAAGGTAGTGAAGGATCAGAACACCTGGGTGAAGGTAGTAAAGGATCAGAGCACCTGGGTAAGGGTAGTGAATGATCAGAGCACCTGGGTGAAGGTAGTGAAGGATCAGAGCAACTGGGTGAGGGTAGTGAAGAATCAGAGCACCTGGGTGAAGGTAGTGAAGGATCAGAGCACCTGGGTGATGGTAGTGAAGGATCAGAGCACCTGGGTGAAGGTAGTGAAGAATCAGAGCTCCTGGGTGAAGGTAGTGAAGGATCAGAGCACTTGGGTGAAGGTAGTGAAGGATCAGAGCGCCTGGGTGAAGGTAGTGAAGGAACAGAGCACCTGGGTGAAGGATCAGAGCACCTGGGTGAAGGTAGTGAAGGATCAGAGCACCTGGGTGAAGGTAGTGAAAGATCAGAGCACCTGGGTGAGGGTAGTGAAGGATCAGAGCACCTGGTTGAGGGTAGTGAAGGATCAGAGCACCTGGGTGAAGGTAGTGAAGGATCAGAGCACCTGGGTGAAGTTAGTGAAGGATCAGAACACCTGGGTGAAGGATCAGAGCACCTGGGTGAAGGAAGTGAAGTATCAGAGAACCTGGGTGAAGTATCAGAGCACCTGGGTGAAGGATCAGAGCACCTGGGTGAAGGTAGTGAAAGATCAGACCACCTGGGTGAAGGATCAGAGCACCTGGGTGCAGGATCAGAGTACCTGGGTGAAGGTAGTGAATGATCAGAGCACCTAGGTGAAAGTAGTGAAGGATCAGAGCACCTGGGTGAGAGATCAGAGCACCTGGGTGAAGGTAGTGAATGATCAGAGCACCTGGGTGAAGGTAGTGAAGGATCAGAGCACCTGGGTGAAGGTAGTGAAGGATCTGAACACCTGGGTGAAGGTAGTGAAGGATCAGAGCACCTGGGTGAAGGTAGTGAAGGATCAGAGCACCTGGGTGAAGGTAGTGAAGGATCAGAGCACCTGGGTGAAGGTAGTGAAGGATCAGAGCACCAGGGTGAAGGTAGTGAAGGATTAGAGCACCTGGGTGAAGGTAGTGAAGGATCAGAGCACCTGGGTGAAGATAGTGAAGGATCAGAGCATCTGGGTGAAGGTAGTGAAGGATCAGAGCACCTGGGTGAAGGTAGTGAAGGATCAGAGCACCTGGGTGAAGGTAGTGAAGGATCAGAGCACCTGGGTGAAGGTAGTGAAGAATCAGAGCACCTGGGTGAAGGTTGTGAAGGATCAGAGCACCTGGCTGAAGGTAGTGAAGGATCAGAGCACCTGAGTGAAGGTAGTGAAGGATCAGAGCACCTGGGTGAAGGATCAGAGCACCTGGGTGAAGGATCAGTGCACCTGGGTGAGGGTAGTGAAGGATCATAGCACCTGGGTGAGGGTAGTGAAGGATCAGAGCACCTGGGTAAAGGTAGTGAAGGATCAGAGCACCTGGGTGAAAGTAGTGAAGGATCAGAGCACCTGGGTGAAGGATCAGAGCGCCTGGGTGAAGGTAGTGAAGGATCAGAGCAACTGGGTGAAGGATCAGAGCACCTGGGTGAAGGATCAGAGCACCTGGGTGAAAGTAGTGAAGGATCAGAGCACCTGGGTGAAAGTAGTGAAGGATCAGAGCACCTGGGTGAAGGATCAGCGCACCTGGGTGAAGAATCAGAGCACCTGGGTGAAGGATCAGAGCACCTGGGTGATGGATCAGAGCTCCTGGGTGAAGGATCAGAGCACCTGGGTGAAGGATCAGAGCGCCTGGGTGAAGGTAGTGAAGGATCAGAGCACCTGGGTGAAGGATCAGAGCACCTGGGTGAAGGTAGTGAAGGATCAGAGCACCAGGGTGAAGGATCAGCGCACCTGGGTAAAGGATCAGAGTACCTGGGTGAAGGATCAGAGCTCCTAGGTGAAGGATCAGAGCTCCTGGGTGAAGGATCAGAGCACCTGGGTGAAGGATCAGAGCACCTGGGTGAAGGATCAGAGCACCTGGTTGTAATGTAGTGAAGGATCAGAGCTCCTGGGTGAAGGATCAGAGCATCTGGGTGAAGGATCAGAGCACCTGGTTGAAGGTAGTGAAGGATCAGAGCACCTGGGTGAAGGATCAGAGCACGTTGGTGAAGGTAGTGAAGGATCAGAGCACTTGGGTGAATGTAGTGAAGGATCAGAGCACCTGGGTGAAGGTAGTGAAGGATCAGAGTACCTGTGCGAGGGTAGTGAAGGATCAGAGCACCTGGGTGAAGGTAGTGAAGGATCAAAGCACCTGGGTGAAGAATAAGAGCACCTGGGTAAAGGTTGTGAAGGATCAGAGCACCTGGGTGAAGGTAGTGAAGAATCAGAGCTCCTGGGTGAAGGTAGTGAAGGATCAGAGCACTTGGGTGAAGGTAGTGAAGGATCAGAGCACCTGGGTGAAGGTAGTGAAGGAACAAAGGACTTGGGTGAAGGATCAGAGCACCTGGACGAAGGTAGTGAAGGATCAGGGAACCTGGGTAAAGGATCAGAGCACCTGGGTGAAGGTAGTGAAAGATCAGAGCACCTGGGTGAGGGTAGTGAAAGATCAGAGCACCTGGGTGAGGGTAGTGAAAGATCAGAGCACCTGGGTGAAGGTAGTGAAGGATCAGAGCACCTGGGTGAAGGTAGTGAAGGATCAGAGCACCTAGGTGAAGGATCAGAGCACCTGGGTGAAGGATCAGAGCACCTAGGTGAAGGTAGTGAAAGATCAGAGCACCTGGGTGAAGGATCAGAGCACCTGGGTGAAGGTAGTGAAAGATCAGAGCACCTGGGTGAAGGATCAGAGCACCTGGGTACAGGATCATAGCACCTGGGTGAAGGTAGTGAAGGATCAGAGCACCTGGGTGAAGGTAGTGAAGGATCTGAGCACCTGGGTGAAGGTAGTGAAGGATCAGAGCACCTGGGTGAAGGTAGCGAAGGATCAGATCAAATGGGTGAAGGTAGTGAAGAATCAGAGCTCCTGGGTGAAGGTAGTGAAGGATCAGAGCAACATGGTGAAGGTAGTGAAGGATTAGAGCACCTGGGTGAAGGTAGAGAAGGATCAGAGCACTGGTTGAAGATAGTGAAGGATCAGAGCATCTGGGTGAAGGTAGTGAAGGTTCAGAGCACCTGGGTGAAGGTAATATAGGATCAGAGCACCTGGATGAAGGTAGTAAAGGATCAGTGCACCTGGGTGAAGGTAGTGAAGGATCAGAGCACCTGGGTGAAGGTAGTGAAGGATCAGAGCACCTGGGTGAAGGTAGTGAAGGATCAGAGCACCTGGGTGAAGGTAGTGAAGGATCAGAACACCTGGGTAAAGGTAGTAAAGGATCAGAGCAACTGGGTAAGGGTAGTGAATGATCAGAGCACGTGGGTGAAGGTAGTGAAGGATCAGAGCACCTGGGTGAAGGTAGTGAAGGATAAGAGCACCTGGGTGAAGGTAGTGAAGGATCAGAGCACCTGGGTGAAGGTAGAGAAGGATCAGAACACCTGGATGAAGGTAGTGAAGGATCAGAGCACCTGGGTAAGGGTAGTGAATGATCAGAGCACCTGGGTGAAAGTAGTGAAGGATCAGAGCACCTGGGTGAGGGTAGTGAAGAATCAGAGCACCTGGGTGAAGGTAGTGAAGGATCAGAGCACCTGGGTGAAGGTAGTGAAGGATCAGAGCACCTGGGTGAAGGTAGTGAAAAATCAGACCTCCTGGGTGAAGGTAGTGAAGGATCAGAGCACTTGGGTGAAGGTAGTGAAGGATCAGAGCGCCTGGGTGAAGGTAGTGAAGGAACAGAGCACCTGGGTGAAGGATCCGAGCACCTGGGTGAAGGTAGTGAAGAATCAGAGCACCTGGGTGAAGGTAGTGAAAGATCAGAGCACCTGGGTGAAGGTAGTGAAGGATCAGAGCACCTGGGTGAAGGTAGTGAAGGATCAGAACACCTGGGTGAAGGATCAGAGCACCTGGGTGAAGGAAGTGAAGGATCAGAGGACCTGGGTGAAGGATCAGAGCACCTGGGTGAAGGATCAGAGCACCTGGGTGAAGGATCAGAGCACCTGGGTGAAGGTAGTGAAAGATCAGAGCACCTGGGTGAAGGATCAGAGCACCTGGGTGCAGGATCAGAGCACCTGGGTGAAGGTAGCGAATGATCAGAGCACCTAGGTGAAGGTAGTGAAGGATCAGATCAACTGGGTGAGAGATCAGAGCACCTGGGTGAAGGTAGTGAATGATCAGAGCACCTGGGTGAAGGTAATGAAGGATCAGAGCACCTGGGTAAAGGTAGTGAAGGATCTGAGCATTTGGGTGATTGTAGTGAAGGATCAGAGCACCTGGGTGAAGGTAGTGAAGGATCAGAGCACCTGGGTGAAGGTAGTGAAGGATCAGAGCACCAGGGTGAAGGTAGTTAAGGATTAGAGCACCTGGGTGAAGGTAGTGAAGGATCAGAGCACCTGGGTGAAGATAGTGAAGGATCAGAGCATATGGGTGAAGGTAGTGAAGGATCAGAGCACCTGGGTGAAGGTAGTTAAGGATCAGAGCACCTGGGTGAAGGTAGTGAAGGATCAGAGCACCTGGGTGAAGGTAGTGAAGAATCAGAGCACCTGGGTGAAGGTTGTGAAGGATCAGAGCACCTGGGTGAAGGTAGTGAAGGATCAGAGCACCTGAGTGAAGGTAGTGAAGGATCAGAGCACCTGGGTGAGGGTAGTGAAGGATCATATCACCTGAGTGAGGGTAGTGAAGGATCCGAGCACCTGGGTGAAGGTAGTGAAGGATCAGAGCACCTGGGTGAAAGTAGTGAAGGATCAGAGCACCTGGGTGAAGGATCAGAGCGCCTGGGTGAAGGTAGTGAAGGATCAGAGCACCTGGGTGAAGGATCAGAGCACCTGGGTGAAGGTAGTGAAGGATCAGAGCACCTGGGTGAAGGATCAGCGCACCTGGGTGAAGAATCAGAGCACCGGGGTGAAGGATCAGCGCACCTGGGTGAAGAATCAGAGCACCTGGGTGAAGGATCAGAGCACCTGGGTGAAGGATCAGAGCTCCTGGGTGAAGGATCAGAGCACCTGGGTGAAGGATCAGAGCGCCTGGGTGAAGGTAGTGAAGGATCAGAGCACCTGGGTGAAGGATCAGAGCACCGGAGTGAAGGTAGTGAAGGATCAGAGCACCAGGGTGAAGGATCAGCGCACCTGGGTGAAGGATCAGAGCACCTGGGTGAAGGATCGGAGCTCCTAGGTGAAGGATCAGAGCACCTGGGTGAAGGATCAGAGCACCTGGGTGAAGGATCAGAGCACCTGGGTGAAGGATCAGAGCACCTGGGTGTAATGTAGTGAAGGATCAGAGCTTCTGGGTGAAGGATCACAGCATCTGTGTGAAAGATCAGAGCACCTGGGTGAATGTAGTGAAGGATCAGAGTAACTGTGTGAGGGTAGTGAAGGATCAGAGCACCTGGGTGAAGGTAGTGAAGGATCAGAGCACCTGGGTGAAGGTAGTGAAAAATCAGACCTCCTGGGTGAAGGTAGTGAAGGATCAGAGCACTTGGGTGAAGGTAGTGAAGGATCAGAGCGCCTGGGTGAAGGTAGTGAAGGAACAGAGCACCTGGGTAAAGGATCCGAGCACCTGGGTGAAGGTAGTGAAGGATCAGAGCACCTGGGTGAAGGTAGTGAAAGATCAGAGCACCTGGGTGAGGGTAGTGAAGGATCAGAGCACCTGGGTGAAGGTAGTGAAGGATCAGAACACGTGGGTGAAGGATCAGAGCAGCTGGGTGAAGGAAGTGAAGGATCAAAGGACCTGGGTAAAGGATCAGAGCACCTGGGTGAAGGATCAGAGCACCTGGGTGAAGGTAGTGAAAGATCAGAGCACCTGGGTGAAGGATCAGTGCACCTGGGTGCAGGATCAGAGCACCTGGGTGAAGGTAGTGAATGATCAGAGCACCTAGGTGAAGGTAGTGAAGGATCAGAGCACCTGGGTGAGAGATCAGAGCACCTGGGTGAAGGTAGTGAATGATCAGAACACCTGGGTGAAGGTAATGAAGGATCAGAGCACCTGGGTAAAGTTAGTGAAGGATCTGAGCATTTGGGTGATGGTAGTGAAGGATCAGAGCACCTGGGTGAAGGTAGTGAAGGATCAGAGCACCTGGGTGAAGGTAGTGAAGGATCAGAGCACCTGGGTGAAGGTAGTGAAGGATCAGAGCACCAGGGTGAAGGTAGTGAAGGATTAGAGCACCTGGGTGAAGGTAGTGAAGGATCAGAGCACCTGGGTGAAGATAGTGAAGGATCAGAGCATATGGGTGAAGGTAGTGAAGGATCAGAGCACCTGGGTGAAGGTAGTTAAGGATCAGAGCACCTGGGTGAAGGTAGTGAAGGATCAGAGCACCTGGGTGAAGGTAGTGAAGAATCAGAGCACCTGGGTGAAGATTGTGAAGGATCAGAGCACCTGAGTGAAGGTAGTGAAGGATCAGAGCCCCTGGGTGAGGGTAGTGAAGGATCATAGCACCTGAGTGAGGGTAGTGAAGGATCCGAGCACCTGGGTGAAGGTAGTGAAGGATCAGAGCACCTGGGTGAAAGTAGTGAAGGATCAGAGCACCTGGGTGAAGGATCAGAGCGCCTGGGTGAAGGTAGTGAAGGATCAGAGCACCTGGGTGAAGGATCAGTGCACCTGGGTGAAGGTAGTGAAGGATCAGAGCACCTGGGTGAAGGATCAGCGCACTTGGGTGAAGAATCAGAGCACCTGGGTGAAGGATCAGCGCACCTGGGTGAAGAATCAGAGCACCTGGGTGAAGGATCAGAGCACCTGGGTGAAGGATCAGAGCTCCTGGGTGAAGGATCAGAGCACCTGGGTGAAGGATCAGAGCGCCTGGGTGAAGGTAGTGAAGGATCAGAGCACCTGGGTGAAGGATCAGAGCACCGGAGTGAAGGTACCGAAGGATCAGAGCACCAGGGTGAAGGATCAGCGCACCTGGGTGAAGGATCAGAGCACCTGGGTGAAGGATCGGAGCTCCTAGGTGAAGGATCAGAGCACCTGGGTGAAGGATCAGAGCACCTGGGTGAAGGATCAGAGCACCTGGGTGAAGGATCAGAGCACCTGGGTGTAATGTAGTGAAGGATCAGAGCTTCTGGGTGAAGGATCACAGCGTCTGGGTGAAGGATCAGAGCACCTGGGTGAAGGTAGTGAAGGATCAGAGTACCTGTGTGAGGGTAGTGAAGGATCAGAGCACCTGGGTAAAGGTAGTGAAGGATCAAAGCACCTGGGTGAAGGTAGTGAAGGATCAGAGCACCTGGGTGAAGGATCAGAGCACCTGGGTGAGGGTAGTGAAAGATCAGAGCACCTGGGTGAAGGTAGTGAAGGATCAGAGCACCTGGGTGAAGGTAGTGAAGGATCAGAGCACCTGAGTGAAGAATAAGAGCACCTGGGAAAAGGTTGTGAAGGATCAGAGCACCTGGGTGAAGGATCAGAGCACCTGGGTGAGGGTAGTGAAGGATCAGAGCGACTGGGTGAGGATAGTGAAGGATCATAGCACCTGGGTGAGGGTAGTGAAGGATCAGAGCACCTGGGTGAAGGTAGTGAAGGATCAGAGCACCTTCGTGAAAATAGTGAAGGATCAGAGCACCTGGGTGAAGGATCAGAGCGTCTGGGTGAAGGTAGTGAAGGATCAGAGCACCTGGGTGAAGGTAGTGAAGGATCAGAGCACCTGGGTGAAGGTAGTGAAGGATCTGAGCACCTTGGTGAAGGTAGTGAAGGATCAGAGCACCTGGGTGAAGGTAGCGAAGGATCAGATCAAATGGGTGAAGGTAGTGAAGAATCAGAGCTCCTGGGTGAAGGTAGTGAAGGATCAGAGCAACATGGTGAAGGTAGTGAAGGATTAGAGCACCTGGGTGAAGGTAGAGAAGGATCAGAGCACTGGTTGAAGATAGTGAAGGATCAGAGCATCTGGGTGAAGGTAGTGAAGGTTCAGAGCACCTGGGTGAAGGTAATATAGGATCAGAGCACCTGGATGAAGGTAGTAAAGGATCAGTGCACCTGGGTGAAGGTAGTGAAGGATCAGAGCACCTGGGTGAAGGTAGTGAAGGATCAGAGCACCTGGGTGAAGGTAGTGAAGGATCAGAGCACCTGGGTGAAGGTAGTGAAGGATCAGAACACCTGGGTAAAGGTAGTAAAGGATCAGAGCAACTGGGTAAGGGTAGTGAATGATCAGAGCACGTGGGTGAAGGTAGTAAAGGATCAGAGCACCTGGGTGAAGGTAGTGAAGGATAAGAGCACCTGGGTGAAGGTAGTGAAGGATCAGAGCACCTGGGTGAAGGTAGAGAAGGATCAGAACACCTGGATGAAGGTAGTGAAGGATCAGAGCACCTGGGTAAGGGTAGTGAATGATCAGAGCACCTGGGTGAAAGTAGTGAAGGATCAGAGCACCTGGGTGAGGGTAGTGAAGAATCAGAGCACCTGGGTGAAGGTAGTGAAGCATCAGAGCACCTGGGTGAAGGTAGTGAAGGATCAGAGCACCTGGGTGAAGGTAGTGAAAAATCAGACCTCCTGGGTGAAGGTAGTGAAGGATCAGAGCACTTGGGTGAAGGTAGTGAAGGATCAGAGCGCCTGGGTGAAGGTAGTGAAGGAACAGAGCACCTGGGTGAAGGATCCGAGCACCTGGGTGAAGGTAGTGAAGAATCAGAGCACCTGGGTGAAGGTAGTGAAAGATCAGAGCACCTGGGTGAAGGTAGTGAAGGATCAGAGCACCTGGGTGAAGGTAGTGAAGGATCAGAACACCTGGGTGAAGGATCAGAGCACCTGGGTGAAGGAAGTGAAGGATCAGAGGACCTGGGTGAAGGATCAGAGCACCTGGGTGAAGGATCAGAGCACCTGGGTGAAGGTAGTGAAAGATCAGAGCACCTGGGTGAAGGATCAGAGCACCTGGGTGCAGGATCAGAGCACCTGGGTGAAGGTAGCGAATGATCAGAGCACCTAGGTGAAGGTAGTGAAGGATCAGATCACCTGGGTGAGAGATCAGAGCACCTGGGTGAAGGTAGTGAATGATCAGAGCACCTGGGTGAAGGTAATGAAGGATCAGAGCACCTGGGTAAAGGTAGTGAAGGATCTGAGCATTTGGGTGATTGTAGTGAAGGATCAGAGCACCTGGGTGAAGGTGGTGAAGGATCAGAGCACCTGGGTGAAGGTAGTGAAGGATCAGAGCACCAGGGTGAAGGTAGTTAAGGATTAGAGCACCTGGGTGAAGGTAGTGAAGGATCAGAGCACCTGGGTGAAGATAGTGAAGGATCAGAGCATATGGGTGAAGGTAGTGAAGGATCAGAGCACCTGGGTGAAGGTAGTTAAGGATCAGAGCACCTGGGTGAAGGTAGTGAAGGATCAGAGCACCTGGGTGAAGGTAGTGAAGAATCAGAGCACCTGGGTGAAGGTTGTGAAGGATCAGAGCACCTGGGTGAAGGTAGTGAAGGATCAGAGCACCTGAGTGAAGGTAGTGAAGGATCAGAGCACCTGGGTGAGGGTAGTGAAGGATCATATCACCTGAGTGAGGGTAGTGAAGGATCCGAGCACCTGGGTGAAGGTAGTGAAGGATCAGAGCACCTGGGTGAAAGTAGTGAAGGATCAGAGCACCTGGGTGAAGGATCAGAGCGCCTGGGTGAAGGTAGTGAAGGATCAGAGCACCTGGGTGAAGGATCAGAGCACCTGGGTGAAGGTAGTGAAGGATCAGAGCACCTGGGTGAAGGATCAGCGCACCTGGGTGAAGAATCAGAGCACCGGGGTGAAGGATCAGCGCACCTGGGTGAAGAATCAGAGCACCTGGGTGAAGGATCAGAGCACCTGGGTGAAGGATCAGAGCTCCTGGGTGAAGGATCAGAGCACCTGGGTGAAGGATCAGAGCGCCTGGGTGAAGGTAGTGAAGGATCAGAGCACCTGGGTGAAGGATCAGAGCACCGGAGTGAAGGTAGTGAAGAATCAGAGCACCAGGGTGAAGGATCAGCGCACCTGGGTGAAGGATCAGAGCACCTGGGTGAAGGATCGGAGCTCCTAGGTGAAGGATCAGAGCACCTGGGTGAAGGATCAGAGCACCTGGGTGAAGGATCAGAGCACCTGGGTGAAGGATCAGAGCACCTGGGTGTAATGTAGTGAAGGATCAGAGCTTCTGGGTGAAGGATCACAGCATCTGTGTGAAAGATCAGAGCACCTGGGTGAATGTAGTGAAGGATCAGAGTAACTGTGTGAGGGTAGTGAAGGATCAGAGCACCTGGGTGAAGGTAGTGAAGGATCAGAGCACCTGGGTGAAGGTAGTGAAAAATCAGACCTCCTGGGTGAAGGTAGTGAAGGATCAGAGCACTTGGGTGAAGGTAGTGAAGGATCAGAGCGCCTGGGTGAAGGTAGTGAAGGAACAGAGCACCTGGGTGAAGGATCCGAGCACCTGGGTGAAGGTAGTGAAGGATCAGAGCACCTGGGTGAAGGTAGTGAAAGATCAGAGCACCTGGGTGAGGGTAGTGAAGGATCAGAGCACCTGGGTGAAGGTAGTGAAGGATCAGAACACGTGGGTGAAGGATCAGAGCAGCTGGGTGAAGGAAGTGAAGGATCAAAGGACCTGGGTAAAGGATCAGAGCACCTGGGTGAAGGATCAGAGCACCTGGGTGAAGGTAGTGAAAGATCAGAGCACCTGGGTGAAGGATCAGTGCACCTGGGTGCAGGATCAGAGCACCTGGGTGAAGGTAGTGAATGATCAGAGCACCTAGGTGAAGGTAGTGAAGGATCAGAGCACCTGGGTGAGAGATCAGAGCACCTGGGTGAAGGTAGTGAATGATCAGAACACCTGGGTGAAGGTAATGAAGGATCAGAGCACCTGGGTAAAGTTAGTGAAGGATCTGAGCATTTGGGTGATGGTAGTGAAGGATCAGAGCACCTGGGTGAAGGTAGTGAAGGATCAGAGCACCTGGGTGAAGGTAGTGAAGGATCAGAGCACCTGGGTGAAGGTAGTGAAGGATCAGAGCACCAGGGTGAAGGTAGTGAAGGATTAGAGCACCTGGGTGAAGGTAGTGAAGGATCAGAGCACCTGGGTGAAGATAGTGAAGGATCAGAGCATATGGGTGAAGGTAGTGAAGGATCAGAGCACCTGGGTGAAGGTAGTTAAGGATCAGAGCACCTGGGTGAAGGTAGTGAAGGATCAGAGCACCTGGGTGAAGGTAGTGAAGAATCAGAGCACCTGGGTGAAGATTGTGAAGGATCAGAGCACCTGAGTGAAGGTAGTGAAGGATCAGAGCACCTGGGTGAGGGTAGTGAAGGATCATAGCACCTGAGTGAGGGTAGTGAAGGATCCGAGCACCTGGGTGAAGGTAGTGAAGGATCAGAGCACCTGGGTGAAAGTAGTGAAGGATCAGAGCACCTGGGTGAAGGATCAGAGCGCCTGGGTGAAGGTAGTGAAGGATCAGAGCACCTGGGTGAAGGATCAGTGCACCTGGGTGAAGGTAGTGAAGGATCAGAGCACCTGGGTGAAGGATCAGCGCACTTGGGTGAAGAATCAGAGCACCTGGGTGAAGGATCAGCGCACCTGGGTGAAGAATCAGAGCACCTGGGTGAAGGATCAGAGCACCTGGGTGAAGGATCAGAGCTCCTGGGTGAAGGATCAGAGCACCTGGGTGAAGGATCAGAGCGCCTGGGTGAAGGTAGTGAAGGATCAGAGCACCTGGGTGAAGGATCAGAGCACCGGAGTGAAGGTACCGAAGGATCAGAGCACCAGGGTGAAGGATCAGCGCACCTGGGTGAAGGATCAGAGCACCTGGGTGAAGGATCGGAGCTCCTAGGTGAAGGATCAGAGCACCTGGGTGAAGGATCAGAGCACCTGGGTGAAGGATCAGAGCACCTGGGTGAAGGATCAGAGCACCTGGGTGTAATGTAGTGAAGGATCAGAGCTTCTGGGTGAAGGATCACAGCGTCTGGGTGAAGGATCAGAGCACCTGGGTGAAGGTAGTGAAGGATCAGAGTACCTGTGTGAGGGTAGTGAAGGATCAGAGCACCTGGGTAAAGGTAGTGAAGGATCAAAGCACCTGGGTGAAGGTAGTGAAGGATCAGAGCACCTGGGTGAAGGATCAGAGCACCTGGGTGAGGGTAGTGAAAGATCAGAGCACCTGGGTGAAGGTAGTGAAGGATCAGAGCACCTGGGTGAAGGTAGTGAAGGATCAGAGCACCTGAGTGAAGAATAAGAGCACCTGGGAAAAGGTTGTGAAGGATCAGAGCACCTGGGTGAAGGATCAGAGCACCTGGGTGAGGGTAGTGAAGGATCAGAGCGACTGGGTGAGGATAGTGAAGGATCATAGCACCTGGGTGAGGGTAGTGAAGGATCAGAGCACCTGGGTGAAGGTAGTGAAGGATCAGAGCACCTTCGTGAAAATAGTGAAGGATCAGAGCACCTGGGTGAAGGATCAGAGCGTCTGGGTGAAGGTAGTGAAGGATCAGAGCACCTAGGTGAAGGTAGCGAAGGATCAGAGCACCTGGGTGAAGGTGGTGAAGGATCAGAGCGACTGGGTGAGGGTAGTGAAGGATCATAGCACCTGGGTGAGGGTAGTGAAGGATCAGAGCACCTGGGTGAAGGTAGTGAAGGATCAGAGCACCTGGGTGAAAATAGTGAAGGATCAGAGCACCTGGGTGAAGGATCAGAGCGCCTGGGTGAAGGTAGTGAAGGATCAGAGCACCTGGGTGAAGGATCAGAGCACCTGGGTGAAGGATCAGAGCACCTGGGTGAAGGTAGTGAAGGACCAGAGCACAAGGGTGAATTTAGTGAAGGATCAGAGCACCTGGGTGAAGTTAGTAAAGGATCAGAGCACCTGGGTGAAGGTAGTGAAGGATCAGAGCACCTGGGTGAAGGTAGTGAAGGATCAGAGCACCTGGGTGATGGTAGTGAAGGATCAGAGCACCTGGGTGAAGGTAGTGAAGAATCAGAGCTCCTGGGTGAAGGTAGTGAAGGATCAGAGCACTTGGGTGAAGGTAGTGAAGGACCAGAGCGCCTGGGTGAAGGTAGTGAAGGAACAGAGCACCTGGGTGAAGGATCAGAGCACCTGGGTGAAGGTAGTGAAAGATCAGAACACCTGGGTGAAGGATCAGAGCACGTGGATGAAGAAAGTGAAGGATCAGAGGACCTGGGTGAAGGATCAGAGCACCTGGGTGAAGGATCAGAGCACCTGGGTGAAGTTAGTGAAAGATCAGAGCACCTGGGTGAAGGATCAGAGCACCTGGGAGAAGGTAGTAAAGGATCAGTGCACCTGGGTGAAGGTAGTGAAGGATCAGAGCACCTGGGTGAAGGTAGTGAAGGATCAGAGCACCTGGGTGAAGGTAGTGAAGGATCAGAGCACCTGGGTGAAGGTAGTGAAGGATCAGAACACCTGGGTAAAGGTAGTAAAGGATCAGAGCAACTGGGTAAGGGTAGTGAATGATCAGAGCACGTGGGTGAAGGTAGTGAAGGATCAGAGCACCTGGGTGAAGGTAGTGAAGGATAAGAGCACCTGGGTGAAGGTAGTGAAGGATCAGAGCACCTGGGTGAAGGTAGAGAAGGATCAGAACACCTGGATGAAGGTAGTGAAGGATCAGAGCACCTGGGTAAGGGTAGTGAATGATCAGAGCACCTGGGTGAAAGTAGTGAAGGATCAGAGCACCTGGGTGAGGGTAGTGAAGAATCAGAGCACCTGGGTGAAGGTAGTGAAGGATCAGAGCACCTGGGTGAAGGTAGTGAAGGATCAGAGCACCTGGGTGAAGGTAGTGAAAAATCAGACCTCCTGGGTGAAGGTAGTGAAGGATCAGAGCACTTGGGTGAAGGTAGTGAAGGATCAGAGCGCCTGGGTGAAGGTAGTGAAGGAACAGAGCACCTGGGTGAAGGATCCCAGCACCTGGGTGAAGGTAGTGAAGAATCAGAGCACCTGGGTGAAGGTAGTGAAAGATCAGAGCACCTGGGTGAAGGTAGTGAAGGATCAGAGCACCTGGGTGAAGGTAGTGAAGGATCAGAACACCTGGGTGAAGGATCAGAGCACCTGGGTGAAGGAAGTGAAGGATCAGAGGACCTGGGTGAAGGATCAGAGCACCTGGGTGAAGGATCAGAGCACCTGGGTGAAGGTAGTGAAAGATCAGAGCACCTGGGTGAAGGATCAGAGCACCTGGGTGCAGGATCAGAGCACCTGGGTGAAGGTAGCGAATGATCAGAGCACCTAGGTGAAGGTAGTGAAGGATCAGATCACCTGGGTGAGAGATCAGAGCACCTGGGTGAAGGTAGTGAATGATCAGAGCACCTGGGTGAAGGTAATGAAGGATCAGAGCACCTGGGTAAAGGTAGTGAAGGATCTGAGCATTTGGGTGATTGTAGTGAAGGATCAGAGCACCTGGGTGAAGGTAGTGAAGGATCAGAGCACCTGGGTGAAGGTAGTTAAGGATCAGAGCACCTGGGTGAAGGTAGTGAAGGATCAGAGCACCTGGGTGAAGGTAGTGAAGAATCAGAGCACCTGGGTGAAGGTTGTGAAGGATCAGAGCACCTGGGTGAAGGTAGTGAAGGATCAGAGCACCTGAGTGAAGGTAGTGAAGGATCAGAGCACCTGGGAGAGGGTAGTGAAGGATCATATCACCTGAGTGAGGGTAGTGAAGGATCCGAGCACCTGGGTGAAGGTAGTGAAGGATCAGAGCACCTGGGTGAAAGTAGTGAAGGATCAGAGCACCTGGGTGAAGGATCAGAGCGCCTGGGTGAAGGTAGTGAAGGATCAGAGCACCTGGGTGAAAGATCAGAGCACCTGGGTGAAGGTAGTGAAGGATCAGAGCACCTGGGTGAAGGATCAGCGCACCTGGGTGAAGAATCAGAGCACCGGGGTGAAGGATCAGCGCACCTGGGTGAAGAATCAGAGCACCTGGGTGAAGGATCAGAGCACCTGGGTGAAGGATCAGAGCTCCTGGGTGAAGGATCAGAGCACCTGGGTGAAGGATCAGAGCGCCTGGGTGAAGGTAGTGAAGGATCAGAGCACCTGGGTGAAGGATCAGAGCACCGGAGTGAAGGTAGTGAAGGATCAGAGCACCAGGGTGAAGGATCAGCGCACCTGGGTGAAGGATCAGAGCACCTGGGTGAAGGATCGGAGCTCCTAGGTGAAGGATCAGAGCACCTGGGTGAAGGATCAGAGCACCTGGGTGAAGGATCAGAGCACCTGGGTGAAGGATCAGAGCACCTGGGTGTAATGTAGTGAAGGATCAGAGCTTCTGGGTGAAGGATCACAGCATCTGGGTGAAAGATCAGAGCACCTGGGTGAATGTAGTGAAGGATCAGAGTAACTGTGTGAGGGTAGTGAAGGATCAGAGCACCTGGGTGAAGGTAGTGAAGGATCAGAGCACCTGGGTGAAGGTAGTGAAAAATCAGACCTCCTGGGTGAAGGTAGTGAAGGATCAGAGCACTTGGGTGAAGGTAGTGAAGGATCAGAGCGCCTGGGTGAAGGTAGTGAAGGAACAGAGCACCTGGGTGAAGGATCCGAGCACCTGGGTGAAGGTAGTGAAGGATCAGAGCACCTGGGTGAAGGTAGTGAAAGATCAGAGCACCTGGGTGAGGGTAGTGAAGGATCAGAGCACCTGGGTGAAGGTAGTGAAGGATCAGAACACGTGGGTGAAGGATCAGAGCACCTGGGTGAAGGAAGTGAAGGATCAAAGGACCTGGGTAAAGGATCAGAGCACCTGGGTGAAGGATCAGAGCACCTGGGTGAAGGTAGTGAAAGATCAGAGCACCTGGGTGAAGGATCAGTGCACCTGGGTGCAGGATCAGAGCACCTGGGTGAAGGTAGTGAATGATCAGAGCACCTAGGTGAAGGTAGTGAAGGATCAGAGCACCTGGGTGAGAGATCAGAGCACCTGGGTGAAGGTAGTGAATGATCAGAACACCTGGGTGAAGGTAATGAAGGATCAGAGCACCTGGGTAAAGTTAGTGAAGGATCTGAGCATTTGGGTGATGGTAGTGAAGGATCAGAGCACCTGGGTGAAGGTAGTGAAGGATCAGAGCACCTGGGTGAAGGTAGTGAAGGATCAGAGCACCTGGGTGAAGGTAGTGAAGGATCAGAGCACCAGGGTGAAGGTAGTGAAGGATTAGAGCACCTGGGTGAAGGTAGTGAAGGATCAGAGCACCTGGGTGAAGATAGTGAAGGATCAGAGCATATGGGTGAAGGTAGTGAAGGATCAGAGCACCTGGGTGAAGGTAGTTAAGGATCAGAGCACCTGGGTGAAGGTAGTGAAGGATCAGAGCACCTGGGTGAAGGTAGTGAAGAATCAGAGCACCTGGGTGAAGATTGTGAAGGATCAGAGCACCTGAGTGAAGGTAGTGAAGGATCAGAGCACCTGGGTGAGGGTAGTGAAGGATCATAGCACCTGAGTGAGGGTAGTGAAGGATCCGAGCACCTGGGTGAAGGTAGTGAAGGATCAGAGCACCTGGGTGAAAGTAGTGAAGGATCAGAGCACCTGGGTGAAGGATCAGAGCGCCTGGGTGAAGGTAGTGAAGGATCAGAGCACCTGGGTGAAGGATCAGTGCACCTGGGTGAAGGTAGTGAAGGATCAGAGCACCTGGGTGAAGGATCAGCGCACTTGGGTGAAGAATCAGAGCACCTGGGTGAAGGATCAGCGCACCTGGGTGAAGAATCAGAGCACCTGGGTGAAGGATCAGAGCACCTGGGTGAAGGATCAGAGCTCCTGGGTGAAGGATCAGAGCACCTGGGTGAAGGATCAGAGCGCCTGGGTGAAGGTAGTGAAGGATCAGAGCACCTGGGTGAAGGATCAGAGCACCGGAGTGAAGGTACCGAAGGATCAGAGCACCAGGGTGAAGGATCAGCGCACCTGGGTGAAGGATCAGAGCACCTGGGTGAAGGATCGGAGCTCCTAGGTGAAGGATCAGAGCACCTGGGTGAAGGATCAGAGCACCTGGGTGAAGGATCAGAGCACCTGGGTGAAGGATCAGAGCACCTGGGTGTAATGTAGTGAAGGATCAGAGCTTCTGGGTGAAGGATCACAGCGTCTGGGTGAAGGATCAGAGCACCTGGGTGAAGGTAGTGAAGGATCAGAGTACCTGTGAGAGGGTAGTGAAGGATCAGAGCACCTGGGTAAAGGTAGTGAAGGATCAAAGCACCTGGGTGAAGGTAGTGAAGGATCAGAGCACCTGGGTGAAGGATCAGAGCACCTGGGTGAGGGTAGTGAAAGATCAGAGCACCTGGGTGAAGGTTGTGAAGGATCAGAGCACCTGGGTGAAGGTAGTGAAGGATCAGAGCACCTGAGTGAAGAATAAGAGCACCTGGGAAAAGGTTGTGAAGGATCAGAGCCCCTGGGTGAAGGATCAGAGCACCTGGGTGAGGGTAGTGAAGGATCAGAGCGACTGGGTGAGGATAGTGAAGGATCATAGCACCTGGGTGAGGGTAGTGAAGGATCAGAGCACCTGGGTGAAGGTAGTGAAGGATCAGAGCACCTTCGTGAAAATAGTGAAGGATCAGAGCACCTGGGTGAAGGATCAGAGCGTCTGGGTGAAGGTAGTGAAGGATCAGAGCACCTAGGTGAAGGTAGTGAAGGATCAGAGCACCTGGGTGAAGGTGGTGAAGGATCAGAGCGACTGGGTGAGGGTAGTGAAGGATCATAGCACCTGGGTGAGGGTAGTGAAGGATCAGAGCACCTGGGTGAAGGTAGTGAAGGATCAGAGCACCTGGGTGAAAATAGTGAAGGATCAGAGCACCTGGGTGAAGGATCAGAGCGCCTGGGTGAAGGTAGTGAAGGATCAGAGCACCTGGGTGAAGGATCAGAGCACCTGGGTGAAGGATCAGAGCACCTGGGTGAAGGTAGTGAAGGACCAGAGCACAAGGGTGAATTTAGTGAAGGATCAGAGCACCTGGGTGAAGTTAGTAAAGGATCAGAGCACCTGGGTGAAGGTAGTGAAGGATCAGAGCACCTGGGTGAAGATAGTGAAGGATCAGAGCACCTGGGTGATGGTAGTGAAGGATCAGAGCACCTGGGTGAAGGTAGTGAAGAATCAGAGCTCCTGGGTGAAGGTAGTGAAGGATCAGAGCACTTGGGTGAAGGTAGTGAAGGACCAGAGCGCCTGGTTGAAGGTAGTGAAGGAACAGAGCACCTGGGTGAAGGATCAGAGCACCTGGGTGAAGGTAGTGAAAGATCAGAACACCTGGGTGAAGGATCAGAGCACGTGGATGAAGAAAGTGAAGGATCAGAGGACCTGGGTGAAGGATCAGAGCACCTGGGTGAAGGATCAGAGCACCTGGGTGAAGTTAGTGAAAGATCAGAGCACCTGGGTGAAGGATCAGAGCACCTGGGAGAAGGTAGTAAAGGATCAGTGCACCTGGGTAAGGGTAGTGAATGATCAGAGCACCTGGGTGAAGGTAGTAAAGGATCAGAGCAACTGGGTGAGGGTAGTGAAGAATCAGAGCACCTGGGTGAAGGTAGTGAAGGATCAGAGCACCTGGGTGATGGTAGTGAAGGATCAGAGCACCTGGGTGAAGGTAGTGAAGAATCAGAGCTCCTGGGTGAAGGTAGTGAAGGATCAGAGCACTTGGGTGAAGGTAGTGAAGGATCAGAGCGCCTGGGTGAAGGTAGTGAAGGAACAGAGCACCTGGGTGAAGGATCAGAGCACCTGGGTGAAGGTAGTGAAAGATCAGAACACCTGGGTGAAGGATCAGAGCACGTGGATGAAGGAAGTGAAGGATCAGAGGACCTGGGTGAAGGATCAGAGCACCTGGGTGAAGGATCAGAGCACCTGGGTGAAGGTAGTGAAAGATCAGAGCACCTGGGTGAAGGATCAGAGCACCTGGGTGCAGGATCAGAGCACCTGGGTGAAGGTAGTGAATGATCAGAGCACCTAGGTGAAGGTAGTGAAGGATCAGAGCACCTGGGTGAGAGATAAGAGCACTTGGGTGAAGGTAGTGAATGATCAGAGCACCTGGGTGAAGGTAATGAAGGATCAGAGCACCTGGGAGAAGGTAGTGAAGGATCAGAGCACCTGGGTGAAGGTAGTGAAGGATCAGAGCACCAGGGTGAAGGTACGAAGGATTAGAGCACCTGGGTGAAGGTAGTGAAGGATCAGAGCACCTGGGTGAAGATAGTGAAGGATCAGAGAATATGGGTGAAGGTAGTGAAGGATCAGAGCACCTGGGTGAAGGTAGTGAAGGATCAGAGCACCTGGGTGAAGGTAGTGAAGGATCAGAGCACCTGGGTGAAGGTAGTGAAGAATCAGAGCACCTGGGTGAAGGTTGTGAAGGATCAGAGCACCTGGGTGAAGGTAGTGAAGGATCAGAGCACCTGAGTGAAGGTAGTGAAGGATCAGAGCACCTGGGTGAGGGTAGTGAAGGATCATAGCACCTGAGTGAGGGTAGTGAAGGATCCGAGCACCTGGTTGAAGGTAGTGAAGGATCAGAGCACCTGGGTGAAGGATCAGAGCCCCTGGGTGAAGGTAGTGAAGGATCAGAGCACCTGGGTGAAGGATCAGTGCACCTGGGTGAAGGTAGTGAAGGATCAGAGCACCTGGGTGAAGGATCAGCGCACCTGGGTGAAGAATCAGAGCACCTGGGTGAAGAATCAGCGCACCTGGGTGAAGGATCAGAGCTCCTGGGTGAAGGATCAGAGCACCTGGGTGAAGGATCAGAGCGCCTGAGTGAAGGTAGTGAAGGATCAGAGCACCTGGGTGAAGGATCAGAGCACCGGAGTGAAGGTAGTGAAGGATCAGAGCACCAGGGTGAAGGATCAGCGCACCTGGGTGAAGGATCAGAGCACCTGGGTGAAGGATCGGAGCTCCTAGGTGAAGGATCAGAGCACCTGGGTGAAGGATCAGAGCACCTGGGTGAAGGATCAGAGCACCTGGGTGAAGGATCAGAGCACCTGGGTGTAATGTAGTGAAGGATCAGAGCTTCTGGGTGAAGGATCAGAGCATCTGGGTGAAGGATCAGAGCACCTGGGTGAAGGTAGTGAAGGATCAGAGTACCTGTGTGAGGGTAGTGAAGGATCAGAGCACCTGGGTGAAGGTAGTGAAGGATCAAAGCACCTGGGTGAAGGTAGTGAAGGATCAGAGCACCTGGGTGAAGGATCAGAGCACCTGGGTGAGGGTAGTGAAGGATCAGAGCACCTGGGTGAAGGATCAGAGCACCTGGGTGAAGGATCAGAGCACCTGGGTGAAAGTAGTGAAGGATCCGAGCACCTGGGTGAAGAATAAGAGCACCTGGGAAAAGGTTGTGAAGGATCAGAGCACCTGGGTGAAGGATCAGAGCACCTGGGTGAGGGTAGTGAAGGATCAGAGCGACTGGGTGAGGGTAGTGAAGGATCATAGCACTTGGGTGAGGGTAGTGAAGGATCAGAGCACCTGGGTGAAGGTAGTGAAGGATCAGAGCACCTGCATGAAAATAGTGAAGGATCAGAGCACCTGGGTGAAGGATCAGAGCGTCTGGGTGAAGGTAGTGAAGGATCAGAGCACCTTGGTGAAGGTAGTGAAGGATCAGAGCACCTGGGTGAAGGTAGTGAAGGATCAGAGCGACTAGGTGAGGGTAGTGAAGGATCATAGCACCTGGGTGAGGGTAGTGAAGGATCAGAGCACCTGGGTGAAGGTAGTGAAGGATCAGAGCACCTGGGTGAAAATAGTGAAGGATCAGAGCACCTGGGTGAAGGATCAGAGCGCCTGGGTGAATGTAGTGAAGGATCAGAGCACCTGGGTGATGGATCAGAGCACCTGGGTGAAGGTAGTGAAGGACCAGAGCACAAGGGTGAAGGTAGTGAAGGATCAGAGCACCTGGGTGAAGTTAGTAAAGGATCAGAGCACCTGGGTGAAGGTAGTGAAGGATCAGAGCACCTGGGTGAAGGTAGTGAAGGATCAGAGCACCTGGGTGAAGGTAGTGAAGGATCAGAACACCTGGGTGAAGGTAGTAAATGATCAGAGCACCTGGGTAAGGGTAGTGAATGATCAGAGCACCTGGGTGAAGGTAGTGAAGGATCAGAGCAACTGGGTGAGGGTAGTGAAGAATCAGAGCACCTGGGTGAAGGTAGTGACGGATCAGAGCACCTGGGTGAAGGTAGTGAAGAATCAGAGCACCTGGGTGAAGGTTGTGAAGGATCAGAGCACCTGGGTGAAGGTAGTGAAGGATCAGAGCACCTGAGTGAAGGTAGTGAAGGATCAGATCACCTGGGTGAGGGTAGTGAAGGATCATAGCACCTGAGTGAGGGTAGTGAAGGATCCGAGCACCTGGTTGAAGGTAGTGAAGGATCAGAGCACCTGGGTGAAGGATCAGAGCCCCTGGGTGAAGGTAGTGAAGGATCAGAGCACCTGGGTGAAGGATCAGTGCACCTGGGTGAAGGTAGTGAAGGATCAGAGCACCTGGGTGAAGGATCAGCGCACCTGGGTGAAGAATCAGAGCACCTGGGTGAAGGATCAGCGCACCTGGGTGAAGAATCAGAGCACCTGGGTGAAGGATCAGCGCACCTGGGTGAAGGATCAGAGCTCCTGGGTGAAGGATCAGAGCACCTGGGTGAAGGATCAGAGCACCGGAGTGAAGGTAGTGAAGGATCAGAGCACCAGGGTGAAGGATCAGCGCACCTGGGTGAAGGATCAGAGCACCTGGGTGAAGGATCGGAGCTCCTAGGTGAAGGATCAGAGCACCTGGGTGAAGGATCAGAGCACCTGGGTGAAGGATCAGAGCACCTGGGTGAAGGATCAGAGCACCTGGGTGTAATGTAGTGAAGGATCAGAGCTTCTGGGTGAAGGATCAGAGCATCTGGGTGAAGGATCAGAGCACCTGGGTGAAGGTAGTGAAGGATCAGAGTACCTGTGTGAGGGTAGTGAAGGATCAGAGCACCTGGGTGAAGGTAGTGAAGGATCAAAGCACCTGGGTGAAGGTAGTGAAGGATCAGAGCACCTGGGTGAAGGATCAGAGCACCTGGGTGAGGGTAGTGAAGGATCAGAGCACCTGGGTGAAGGATTAGAGCACCTGGGTGAAGGATCAGAGCACCTGGGTGAAAGTAGTGAAGGATCCGAGCACCTGGGTGAAGAATAAGAGCACCTGGGAAAAGGTTGTGAAGGATCAGAGCACCTGGGTGAAGGATCAGAGCACCTGGGTGAGGGTAGTGAAGGATCAGAGCGACTGGGTGAGGGTAGTGAAGGATCATAGCACTTGGGTGAGGGTAGTGAAGGATCAGAGCACCTGGGTGAAGGTAGTGAAGGATCAGAGCACCTGCATGAAAATAGTGAAGGATCAGAGCACCTGGGTGAAGGATCAGAGCGTCTGGGTGAAGGTAGTGAAGGATCAGAGCACCTTGGTGAAGGTAGTGAAGGATCAGAGCACCTGGGTGAAGGTAGTGAAGGATCAGAGCGACTAGGTGAGGGTAGTGAAGGATCATAGCACCTGGGTGAGGGTAGTGAAGGATCAGAGCACCTGGGTGAAGGTAGTGAAGGATCAGAGCACCTGGGTGAAAATAGTGAAGGATCAGAGCACCTGGGTGAAGGATCAGAGCGCCTGGGTGAAGGTAGTGAAGGATCAGAGCACCTGGGTGATGGATCAGAGCACCTGGGTGAAGGTAGTGAAGGACCAGAGCACAAGGGTGAAGGTAGTGAAGGATCAGAGCACCTGGGTGAAGTTAGTAAAGGATCAGAGCACCTGGGTGAAGGTAGTGAAGGATCAGAGCACCTGGGTGAAGGTAGTGAAGGATCAGAGCACCTGGGTGAAGGTAGTGAAGGATCAGAACACCTGGGTGAAGGTAGTAAATGATCAGAGCACCTGGGTAAGGGTAGTGAATGATCAGAGCACCTGGGTGAAGGTAGTGAAGGATCAGAGCAACTGGGTGAGGGTAGTGAAGAATCAGAGCACCTGGGTGAAGGTAGTGACGGATCAGAGCACCTGGGTGAAGGTAGTGAAGAATCAGAGCACCTGGGTGAAGGTTGTGAAGGATCAGAGCACCTGGGTGAAGGTAGTGAAGGATCAGAGCACCTGAGTGAAGGTAGTGAAGGATCAGATCACCTGGGTGAGGGTAGTGAAGGATCGTAGCACCTGAGTGAGGGTAGTGAAGGATCCGAGCACCTGGTTGAAGGTAGTGAAGGATCAGAGCACCTGGGTGAAGGATCAGAGCCCCTGGGTGAAGGTAGTGAAGGATCAGAGCACCTGGGTGAAGGATCAGTGCACCTGGGTGAAGGTAGTGAAGGATCAGAGCACCTGGGTGAAGGATCAGCGCACCTGGGTGAAGAATCAGAGCACCTGGGTGAAGGATCAGCGCACCTGGGTGAAGAATCAGAGCACCTGGGTGAAGGATCAGCGCACCTGGGTGAAGGATCAGAGCTCCTGGGTGAAGGATCAGAGCACCTGGGTGAAGGATCAGAGCACCGGAGTGAAGGTAGTGAAGGAGCAGAGCACCAGGGTGAAGGATCAGCGCACCTGGGTGAAGGATCAGAGCACCTGGGTGAAGGATCGGAGCTCCTAGGTGAAGGATCAGAGCACCTGGGTGAAGGATCAGAGCACCTGGGTGAAGGATCAGAGCACCTGGGTGAAGGATCAGAGCACCTGGGTGTAATGTAGTGAAGGATCAGAGCTTCTGGGTGAAGGATCAGAGCATCTGGGTGAAGGTTCAGAGCACCTGGGTGAAGGTAGTGAAGGATCAGAGTACCTGTGTGAGGGTAGTGAAGGATCAGAGCACCTGGGTGAAGGTAGTGAAGGATCAAAGCACCTGGGTGAAGGTAGTGAAGGATCAGAGCACCTGGGTGAAGGATCAGAGCACCTGGGTGAGGGTAGTGAAGGATCAGAGCACCTGGGTGAAGGATCAGAGCACCTGGGTGAAAGTAGTGAAGGATCCGAGCACCTGGGTGAAGAATAAGAGCACCTGGGAAAAGGTTGTGAAGGATCAGAGCACCTGGGTGAAGGATCAGAGCACCTGGGTGAGGGTAGTGAAGGATCAGAGCGACTGGGTGAGGGTAGTGAAGGATCATAGCAACTGGGTGAGGGTAGTGAAGGATCAGAGCACCTGGGTGAAGGTAGTGAAGGATCAGAGCACCTGCATGAAAATAGTGAAGGATCAGAGCACCTGGGTGAAGGATCAGAGCGTCTGGGTGAAGGTAGTGAAGGATCAGAGCACCTTGGTGAAGGTAGTGAAGGATCAGAGCACCTGGGTGAAGGAAGTGAAGGATCAGAGCGACTAGGTGAGGGTAGTGAAGGATCATAGCACCTGGGTGAGGGTAGTGAAGGATCAGAGCACCTGGGTGAAGGAAGTGAAGGATCAGAGCACCTGGGTGAAAATAGTGAAGGATCAGAGCACCTGGGTGAAGGATCAGAGCGCCTGGGTGAAGGTAGTGAAGGATCAGAGCACCTGGGTGATGGATCAGAGCACCTGGGTGAAGGTAGTGAAGGACCAGAGCACAAGGGTGAAGGTAGTGAAGGATCAGAGCACCTGGGTGAAGTTAGTAAAGGATCAGAGCACCTGGGTGAAGGTAGTGAAGGATCAGAGCACCTGGGTGAAGGTAGTGAAGGATCAGAGCACCTGGGTGAAGGTAGTGAAGGATCAGAACACCTGGGTGAAGGTAGTAAAGGATCAGAGCACCTGGGTAAGGGTAGTGAATGATCAGAGCACCTGGGTGAAGGTAGTGAAGGATCAGAGCAACTGGGTGAGGGTAGTGAAGAATCAGAGCACCTGGGTGAAGGTAGTGAAGGATCAGAGCACCTGGGTGATGGTAGTGAAGGATCAGAGCACCTGGGTGAAGGTAGTGAAGAATCAGAGCTCCTGGGTGAAGGTAGTGAAGGATCAGAGCAATTGGGTGAAGGTAGTGAAGGATCAGAGCGCCTGGGTGAAGGTAGTGAAGGAACAGAGCACCTGGGTGAAGGATCAGAGCACCTGGGTGAAGGTAGTGAAGGATCAGAGCACCTGGGTGAAGGTAGTGAAAGATCAGATCACCTGGGTGAGGGTAGTGAAGGATCAGAGCACCTGGTTGAGGGTAGTGAAGGATCAGAGCACCTGGGTGAAGGTAGTGAAGGATCAGAGAACCTGGGTGAAGTATCAGAGCACCTGGGTGAAGGATCAGAGCACCTGGGTGAAGGTAGTGAAAGATCAGACCACCTGGGTGAAGGATCAGAGCACCTGGGTGAAGGAAGTGAAGTATCAGAGAACCTGGGTGAAGTATCAGAGCACCTGGGTGAAGGATCAGAGCACCTGGGTGAAGGTAGTGAAAGATCAGACCACCTGGGTGAAGGAGCAGAGCACCTGGGTGCAGGATCAGAGTACCTGGGTGAAGGTAGTGAATGATCAGAGCACCTAGGTGAAAGTAGTGAAGGATCAGAGCACCTGGGTGAGAGATCAGAGCACCTGGGTGAAGGTAGTGAATGATCAGAGCACCTGGGTGAAGGTAGTGAAGGATCAGAGCACCTGGGTGAAGGTAGTGAAGGATCTGAACACCTGGGTGAAGGTAGTGAAGGATCAGAGCACCTGGGTGAAGGTAGTGAAGGATCAGAGCACCTGGGTGAAGGTAGTGAAGGATCAGAGCACCTGGGTGAAGGTAGTGAAGGATCAGAGCACCAGGGTGAAGGTAGTGAAGGATTAGAGCACCTGGGTGAAGGTAGTGAAGGATCAGAGCACCTGGGTGAAGATAGTGAAGGATCAGAGCATCTGGGTGAAGGTAATGAAGGATCAGAGCACCTGGGTGAAGGTAGTGAAGGATCAGAGCACCTGGGTGAAGGTAGTGAAGGATCAGAGCACCTGGGTGAAGGTAGTGAAGAATCAGAGCACCTGGGTGAAGGTTGTGAAGGATCAGAGCACCTGGCTGAAGGTAGTGAAGGATCAGAGCACCTGAGTGAAGTTAGTGAAGGATCAGAGCACCTGGGTGATGGATCAGAGCACCTGGGTGAAGGATCAGTGCACCTGGGTGAGGGTAGTGAAGGATCATAGCACCTGGGTGAGGGTAGTGAAGGATCAGAGCACCTGGGTAAAGGTAGTGAAGGATCAGACCACCTGGGTGAAAGTAGTGAAAGATCAGAGCACCTGGGTGAAGGATCAGAGCGCCTGGGTGAAGGTAGTGAAGGATCAGAGCAACTGGGTGAAGGATCAGAGCACCTGGGTGAAGGATCAGAGCACCTGGGTGAAAGTAGTGAAGGATCAGAGCACCTGGGTGAAAGTAGTGAAGGATCAGAGCACCTGGGTGAAGGATCAGCGCACCTGGGTGAAGAATCAGAGCACCTGGGTGAAGGATCAGAGCACCTGGGTGATGGATCAGAGCTCCTGGGTGAAGGATCAGAGCACCTGGGTGAAGGATCAGAGCGCCTGGGTGAAGGTAGTGAAGGATCAGAGCACCTGGGGGAAGGATCAGAGCACCTGGGTGAAGGATCAGAGCACCTGGGTGAAGGTAGTGAAGGATCAGAGCACCAGGGTGAAGGATCAGCGCACCTGGGTAAAGGATCAGAGCACCTGGGTGAAGGATCAGAGCTCCTAGGTGAAGGATCAGAGCTCCTGGGTGAAGGATCAGAGCACCTGGGTGAAGGATCAGAGCACCTGGGTGAAGGATCAGAGCACCTGGGTGAAGGTAGTGAAGGATCAAAGCACCTGGGTGAAGAATAAGAGCACCTGGGTAAAGGTTGTGAAGGATCAGAGCACCTGGGTGAAGGTAGTGAAGAATCAGAGCTCCTGGGAGAAGGTAGTGAAGGATCAGAGCACTTGGGTGAAGGTAGTGAAGGATCAGAGCACCTGGGTGAAGGTAGTGAAGGAACAGAGAACTTGGGTGAAGGATCAGAGCACCTGGACGAAGGTAGTGAAGGATCAGGGAACCTGGGTAAAGGATCAGAGCACCTGGGTGAAGGTAGTGAAAGATCAGAGCACCTGGGTGAGGGTAGTGAAAGATCAGAGCACCTGGGTGAGGGTAGTGAAGGATCAGAGCACCTGGGTGAAGGTAGTGAAGGATCAGAGCACCTGGGTGAAGGTAGTGAAGAATCAGAGCTCCTGGGTGAAGGTAGTGAAGGATCAGAGCAACATGGTGAAGGTAGTGAAGGATTAGAGCACCTGGGTGAAGGTAGAGGAGGATCAGAGCACTGGTTGAAGATAGTGAAGGATCAGAGCATCTGGGTGAAGGTAGTGCAGGTTCAGAGCACCTGGGTGAAGGTAATATAGGATCAGAGCACCTGGATGAAGGTTGTAAAGGATCAGTGCACCTGGGTGAAGGTAGTGAAGGATCAGAGCACCTGGGTGAAGGTAGTGAAGGATCAGAGCACCTGGGTGAAGGTAGTGAAGGATCAGAGCACCTGGGTGAAGGTAGTGAAGGATCAGAACACCTGGGTAAAGGTAGTAAAGGATCAGAGCAACTGGGTAAGGGTAGTGAATGATCAGAGCACGTGGGTGAAGGTAGTGAAGGATCAGAGCACCTGGGTGAGGGTAGTGAAGAATCAGAGCACCTGGGTGAAGGTAGTGAAGGATCAGAGCACCTGGGTGATGGTAGTGAAGGATCAGAGCACCTGGGTGAAGGTAGTGAAGAATCAGAGCTCCTGGGAGAAGGTAGTGAAGGATCAGAGCACTTGGGTGAAGGTAGTGAAGGAACAGAGCACCTGGGTGAAGGATCAGAGCACCTGGGTGAAGGTAGTGAAGGATCAGAGCACCTGGGTGAAGGTAGTGAAAGATCAGAGCACCTGGGTGAGGGTAGTGAATGATCAGAGCACCTGGGTGAAGGTAGTGAAGGATCAGAGCACCTGGGTGAAGGTAGTGAAGGATCAGAACACCTGGGTGAAGGATCAGAGCACCTGGGTGAAGGAAGTGAAGGATCAGAGAACCTGGGTGAAGGATCAGAGCACCTGGGTGAAGGATCAGAGCACCTGGGTGAAGCTAGTGAAAGATCAGAGCACCTGGGTGAAGGATCAGAGCACCTGGGTGCAGGATCAGAGCACCTGGGTGAAGGTAGTGAAGGATCAGAGCACCTGGGTGAAGGTAGTGAAAGATCAGAGCACCTGGGTGAATGATCAGAGCATCTGGGTGCAGGATCAGAGCACCTGGGTGAAGGTAGTGAAGGATCAGAGCACCTGGGTGAGAGATCAGAGCACCTGGGTGAAGGTAGTGAATGATCAGAGCACCTGGGTGAAGGTAGTGAAGGATCAGAGCACCTGGGTGAAGGTAGTGAAGGATCTGAGCACCTGGGTAAAGGTAGTGAAGGATCAGAGCACCTGGGTGAAGGATCAGAGCACCTGGGTGCAGGTAGTGAAGGATCAGAGCACCAGGGTGAAGGATCAGCGCACCTGGGTAAAGGATCAGAGCACCTGGGTGAAGGTAGTGAATGATCAGAGCACCTGGGTGAAGGTAGTGAAGGATCAGAGCACCTGGGTGAAGGAAGTGAAGGATCTGAGCACCTGGGTAAAGGTAGTGAAGGATCAGAGCACCTGGGTGAAGGATCAGAGCACCTGGGTGAAGGTAGTGAAGGATCACAGCACCAGGGTGAAGGATCAGCGCACCTGGGTAAAGGATCAGAGCACCTGGGTGAAGGATCAGAGCTCCTAGGTGAAGGATCAGAGCTCCTGGGTGAAGGATCAGAGCACCTGGGTGAAGGATCAGAGCACCTGGGTGAAGGATCAGAGCACCTGGTTGTAATGTAGTGAAGGATCAGAGCTCATGGGTGAAGGATCAGAGCATCTGGGTGAAGGATCAGAGCACCTGGGTGAAGGTAGTGAAGGATCAGAGCACCTGGGTGAAGGATCAGAGCACGTTGGTGAAGGTAGTGAAGGATCAGAGCACTTGGGTGAATGTAGTGAAGGATCAGAGCACCTGGGTGAAGGTAGTGAAGAATCAGAGCTCCTGGGTGAAGGTAGTGAAGGATCAGAGCACCTGGGTGAAGGTAGTGAAGGAACAGAGGACTTGGGTGAAGGATCAGGGCACCTGGACGAAGGTAGTGAAGGATCAGGGAACCTGGGTGAAGGATCAGAGCACCTGGGTGAAGGTAGTGAAAGATCAGAGCACCTGGGTGAGGGTAGTGAAAGATCAGAGCACCTGGGTGAGGGTAGTGAAGGATCAGAGCACCTGGGTGAAGGTAGTGAAGGATCAGAGCACCTGGGTGAAGGTAGTGAAGGATCAGAGCACCTAGGTGAAGGTAGTGAAAGATCAGAGCACCTGGGTGAAGGATCAGAGCACCTGGGTGAAGGTAGTGAAAGATCAGAGCACCTGGGTGAAGGATCAGAGCACCTGGGTGAAGGTAGTGAAAGAACAGAGCACCTGGGTGAAGGATCAGAGCACCTGGGTACAGGATCATAGCACCTGGGTACAGGATCATAGCACCTGGGTGAAGGTAGTGAAGGATCAGAGCACCTGGGTGAAGGTAGTGAAGGATCTGAGCACCTGGGTGAAGGTAGTGAAGGATCAGAGCACCTGGGTGAAGGTAGCGAAAGATCAGATCAAATGGGTGAAGGTAGTGAAGAATCAGAGCTCCTGGGTGAAGGTAGTGAAGGATCAGAGCAACATGGTGAAGGTAGTGAAGGATTAGAGCACCTGGGTGAAGGTAGAGAAGGATCAGAGCACTGGTTGAAGATAGTGAAGGATCAGAGCATCTGGGTGAAGGTAGTGAAGGTTCAGAGCACCTGGGTAAAGGTAATATAGGATCAGAGCACCTGGATGAAGGTAGTAAAGGATCAGTGCACCTGGGTGAAGGTAGTAAAGGATCAGAGCACCTGGGTGAAGGTAGTGAAGGGTCAGAGCACCTGGGTGAAGGTAGTGAAGGATCAGAGCACCTGGGTGAAGGTAGTGAAGGATCAGAACACCTGGGTAAAGGTAGTAAAGGATCAGAGCACCTGGGTAAGGGTAGTGAATGATCAGAGCACGTGGGTGAAGGTAGTGAAGGATCAGAGCACCTGGGTGAGGGTAGTGAAGAATCAGAGCACCTGGGTGAAGGTATTGAAGGATCAGAGCACCTGGGTGATGGTAGTGAAGGATCAGAGCAAATGGGTGAAGGTAGTGAAGAATCAGAGCTCCTGGGAGAAGGTAGTGAAGGATCAGAGCACTTGGGTGAAGGTAGTGAAGGAACAGAGCACCTGGGTGAAGGATCAGAGCTCCTGGGTGAAGGTAGTGAAGGATCAGAGCACCTGGGTGAAGGTAGTGAAAGATCAAAGCACCTGGGTGAGGGTAGTGAAGGATCAAAGCACCTGGGTGAAGGTAGTGAAGGATCAGAGCACCTGGGTGAGGGTAGTGAATGATCAGAGCACCTGGGTGAAGGTAGTGAAGGATCAGAGCACCTGGGTGAAGGTAGTGAAGGATCAGAACACCTGGGTGAAGGATCAGAGCACCTGGGTGAAGGAAGTGAAGGATCAGAGAACCTGGGTGAAGGATCAGAGCACCTGGGTGAAGGATCAGAGCACCTGGGTGAAGGTAGTGAAAGATCAGAGCACCTGGGTGAAGGATCAGAGCACCTGGGTGCAGGATCAGAGCACCTGGGTGAAGGTAGTGAAGGATCAGAGCACCTGGGTGAGAGATCAGAGCACCTGGGTGAAGGTAGTGAATGATCAGAGCACCTGGGTGAAGGTAGTGAAGGATCAGAGCACCTGGGTGAAGGTAGTGAAGGATCTGAGCACCTGGGTAAAGGTAGTGAAGGATCAGAGCACCTGGGTGAAGGTAGTGAAGGATCAGAGCACCTGGGTGAAGGTAGTGAAGGATCAGAGCACCTGGGTGAAGGTAGTGAAGGATCAGAGCACCTGGGTGAAGGTAGTGAAGGATCAGAGCACCTGGGTGAAGGTAGTGAAGAATCAGAGCTCCTGGGTGAAGGTAGTGAAGGATCAGAGCACTTGGGTGAAGGTAGTGAAGGATCAGAGCACCTGGGTGAAGGTAGTGAAGCAACAGAGGACTTGGGTGAAGGATCAGAGCACCTGGATGAAGGTAGTGAAGGATCAGGGAACCTGGGTGAAGGATCAGAACACCTGGGTGAAGGTAGTGAAAGATCAGAGCACCTGGGTGAGGGTAGTGAAGGATCAGAGCACCTGGGTGAAGGTATTGAAGGATCAGAGCACCTGGGTGAAGGTAGTGAAGGATCAGAGCACCTGGGTGAAGGTAGTGAAGAATCAGAGCTCCTGGGAGAAGGTAGTGAAGGATCAGAGCACTTGGGTGAAGGTAGTGAAGGAACAGAGCACCTGGGTGAAGGATCAGAGCACCTGGGTGAAGGTAGTGAAGGATCAGAGCACCTGGGTGAAGGTAGTGAAAGATCAGAGCACCTGGGTGAGGGTAGTGAAGGATCAGAGCACCTGGGTGAAGGTAGTGAAGGATCAGAGCACCTGGGTGAGGGTAGTGAATGATCAGAGCACCTGGGTGAAGGTAGTGAAGGATCAGAGCACCTGGGTGAAGGTAGTGAAGGATCAGAACACCTGGGTGAAGGATCAGAGCACCTGGGTGAAGGAAGTGAAGGATCAGAGAACCTGGGTGAAGGATCAGAGCACCTGGGTGAAGGATCAGAGCACCTGGGTGAAGGTAGTGAAAGATCAGAGCACATGGGTGAAGGATCAGAGCACCTGGGTGCAGGATCAGAGCACCTGGGTGAAGGTAGTTAAGGATCCGAGCACCTGGGTGAGAGATCAGAGCACCTGGGTGAAGGTAGTGAATGATCAGAGCACCTGGGTGAAGGTAGTGAAGGATCAGAGCACCTGGGTGAAGGTAGTGAAGGATCTGAGCACCTGGGTAAAGGTAGTGAAGGATCAGAGCACCTGGGTGAAGGTAGTGAAGGATCAGAGCACCTGGGTGAAGGTAGTGAAGGATCAGAGCACCTGGGTGAAGGTAGTGAAGGATCAGAGCACCTGGGTGAAGGTAGTGAAGGATCAGAGCACCTGGGTGAAGGTAGTGAAGAATCAGAGCTCCTGGGTGAAGGTAGTGAAGGATCAGAGCACTTGGGTGAAGGTAGTGAAGGATCAGAGCACCTGGGTGAAGGTAGTGAAGGAACAGAGGACTTGGGTGAAGGATCAGAGCACCTGGATGAAGGTAGTGAAGGATCAGGGAACCTGGGTGAAGGATCAGAACACCTGGGTGAAGGTAGTGAAAGATCAGAGCACCTGGGTGAGGGTAGTGAAGGATCAGAGCACCTGGGTGAGGGTAGTGAAGGATCAGAGCACCTGGGTGAAGGTAGTGAAGGATCAGAGCACCTGGGTGAAGGTAGTGAAGGATCAGAGCACCTAGGTGAAGAATCAGAGCACCTGGGTGAAGGTAGTGAAGGATCAGAGCACCAAGGTGAAGGATCAGAGCACCTGGGTGAAGGATCAGAGCACCTGGGTGAAGGTAGTGAAAGATCAGAGCACCTGGGTGAAGGATCAGAGCACCAGGGTACAGGATCATAGCACCTGGGTGAAGGTAGTGAAGGATCAGAGCACCTGGGTGAAGGTAGTGAAGGATCTGAGCACCTGGGTGAAGGTAGTGAAGGATCAGAGCACCTGGGTGAAGGTAGCGAAGGATCAGATCAAATGGGTGAAGGTAGTGAAGAATCAGAGCTCCTGGGTGAAGGTAGTGAAGGATCAGAGCAACATGGTGAAGGTAGTGAAGAATTAGAGCACCTGGGTGAAGGTAGAGAAGGATCAGAGCACTGGTTGAAGATAGTGAAGGATCAGAGCATCTGGGTGAAGGTAGTGAAGGTTCAGAGCACCTGGGTGAAGGTAATGAAGGATCAGAGCACCTGGGTGAAGGTAGTAAAGGATCAGTGCACCTGGGTGAAGGTAGTGAAGGATCAGAACACCTGGGTGAAGGTAGTGAAGGATCAGAGCACCTGGGTGAAGGTAGTGAAGGATCAGAGCACCTGGGTGAAGGTAGTGAAGGATCAGAACACCTGGGTGAAGGTAGTAAAGGATAAGAGCACCTGGGTAAGGGTAGTGAATGATCAGAGCACCTGGGTGAAGGTAGTGAAGGATCAGAGCACCTGGGTGAGGGTAGTGAAGAATCAGAGCACCTGGGTGAAGGTAGTGAAGGATCAGAGCACCTGGGTGATGGCAGTGAAGGATCAGAGCACCTGGGTGAAGGTAGTGAAGAATCAGAGCTCCTGGGTGAAGGTAGTGAAGGATCAGAGCACTTGGGTGAAGGTAGTGAAGGATCAGAGTGCCTGGGTGAAGGTAGTGAAGGAACAGAGCACCTGGGTGAAGGATCAGAGCACCTGGGTGAAGGTAATGAAAGATCAGAGCACCTGGGTGAGGATAGTGAAGGATCAGAGCACCTGGGTGAGGGTAGTGAATGATCAGAGCACCTGGGTGAAGGTAGTGAAGGATCAGAGCACCTGGGTGAAGGTAGTGAAGGATCAGAACACCTGGGTGAAGGATCAGAGCACCTGGGTGAAGGAAGTGAAGGATCAGAGAACCTGGGTGAAGGATCAGAGCACCTGGGTGAAGGATCAGAGAACCTGGGTGAAGGTAGTGAAAGATCAGAGCACCTGGGTGAAGGATCGGAGCACCTGGGTGCAGGATCAGAGCACCTGGGTGAAGGTAGTGAATGATCAGAGCACCTAGGTGAAGGTAGTGAAGGATCAGAGCACCTGGGTGAGAGATCAGAGCACCTGGGTGAAGGTAGTGAATGATCAGAGCACCTGGGTGAAGGTAGTGAAGGATCAGAGCACCTGGGTGAGAGATCAGAGCACCTGGGTGAAGGTAGTGAATGATCAGAGCACCTGGGTGAAGGTAGTGAAGGATCAGAGCACCTGGGTGAAGGTAGTGAAGGATCTGAGCACCTGGGTAAAGGTAGTGAAGGATCAGAGCACCTGGGTGAAGGTAGTGAAGGATCAGAGCACCTGGGTGAAGGTAGTGAAGGATCAGAGCACCTGGGTGAAGGTAGTGAAGGATCAGAGCACCAGGGTGAAGGTAGTGAAGGATTAGAGCACCTGGGTGAAGGTAGTGAAGGATTATAGCACCTGGGTGAAGATAGTGAAGGATCAGAGCATCTGGGTGAAGGTAGTGAAGGATCAGAGCACCTGGGTGAAGGTAGTGAAGGATCAGAGCACCTGGGTGAAGGTAGTGAAGGATCAGAGCACCTGGGTGAAGGTAGTGAAGAATCAGAGCACCTGGGTGAAGGTTGTGAAGGATCAGAGCACCTGGCTGAAGGTAGTGAAGGATCAGAGCACTTGAGTGAAGGTAGTGAAGCATCAGAGCACCTGGGTGAAGGATCAGAGCACCTGGGCGAGGGTAGTGAAGGATCAGAGCACCTGGGTGAAGGTAGTGAAGGATCAAAGCACCAGGGTGAAGAATAAGAGCACCTGGGTAAAAGTTGTGAAGGATCAGAGCACCTGGATGAAGGATCAGAGCACCTGGGTGAGGGTAGTGAAGGATCAAAGCACCTCGGCGAAAGATCAGAGCACCTGGGAGAAAGTAGTGAAGGATCAGAGCACCTGGGTGAAGGTAGTGAAGGATCAGAGCAACTGGGTGAAAGATCAGAGCACCTGGGTGAAGGTAGTGAAGGATCAGAGCACCTAGGTGAAGGTAGTGAAGAATCAGAGCTCCTAGGTGAATGTAGTGAAGGATCAGAGCACTTGGGTGAAGGTAGTGAAGGATCAGAGCACCTGGGTGAAGGTAGTGAAGGAACAGAGCACTTGGGTGAAGGATCAGAGCACCTGAATGAAGGTAGTGAAGGATCAGGGAACCTGGGTGAAGGATCAGAGCACCTAGGTGAGGGTAGTGAAAGATCAGAGCACCTGGGTGAGGGTAGTGAAGGATCAGAGCACCTGGGTGAAGGTAGCGAAGAATCAGAGCTCCTGGGTGAAGGTAGTGAAGGATCAGAGCACCTGGGTGAAGGTAGTGAAGGATCAGAGCACCTGGGTGAAGGTAGTGAAGGATCAGAACACCTGGGTGAAGGTAGTAAAGGATCAGAGCACCTGGGTAAGGGTAGTGAATGATCAGAGCACCTGGGTGAAGGTAGTGAAGGAACAGAGCACCTGGGTGAAGGATCAGAGCACCTGGGTGAAGGTAATGAAAGATCAGAGCACCTGGGTGTGGATAGTGAAGGATCAGAGCACCTGGGTGAGGGTAGTGAATGATCAGAGCACCTGGGTGAAGGTAGTGAAGGATCAGAGCACCTGGGTGAAGGTAGTGAAGGATCAGAACACCTGGGTGAAGGATCAGAGCACCTGGGTGAAGGAAGTGAAGGATCAGAGAACCTGGGTGAAGGATCAGAGCACCTGGGTGAAGGATCAGAGCACCTGGGTGAAGGTAGTGAAAGATCAGAGCACCTGGGTGAAGGATCGGAGCACCTGGGTGCAGGATCAGAGCACCTGGGTGAAGGTAGTGAATGATCAGAGCACCTAGGTGAAGGTAGTGAAGGATCAGAGCACCTGGGTGAGAGATCAGAGCACCTGGGTGAAGGTAGTGAAGGATCAGAGCACCTGGGTGAAGGTAGTGAAGGATCAGAGCACCTAGGTGAAGGATCAGAGCACCTAGGTGAAGGATCAGAGCACCTAGGTGAAGGATCAGAGCACCTGGGTGAAGGATCAGAGCACCTGGGTGAAGGTAGTGAAAGATCAGAGCACCTGGGTGAAGGATCAGAGCACCAGGGTACAGGATCATAGCACCTGGGTGAAGGTAGTGAAGGATCAGAGCACCTGGGTGAAGGTAGTGAAGGATCTGAGCACCTGGGTGAAGGTAGTGAAGGATCAGAGCACCTGGGTGAAGGTAGCGAAGGATCAGATCAAATGGGTGAAGGTAGTGAAGAATCAGAGCTCCTGGGTGAAGGTAGTGAAGGATCAGAGCAACATGGTGAAGGTAGTGAAGAATTAGAGCACCTGGGTGAAGGTAGAGAAGGATCAGAGCACTGGTTGAAGATAGTGAAGGATCAGAGCATCTGGGTGAAGGTAGTGAAGGTTCAGAGCACCTGGGTGAAGGTAATGAAGGATCAGAGCACCTGGGTGAAGGTAGTAAAGGATCAGTGCACCTGGGTGAAGGTAGTGAAGGATCAGAACACCTGGGTGAAGGTAGTGAAGGATCAGAGCACCTGGGTGAAGGTAGTGAAAGATCAGAGCACCTGGGTGAAGGTAGTGAAGGATCAGAACACCTGGGTGAAGGTAGTAAAGGATCAGAGCACCTGGGTAAGGGTAGTGAATGATCAGAGCACCTGGGTGAAGGTAGTGAAGGATCAAAGCACCTGGGTGAGGGTAGTGAAGAATCAGAGCACCTGGGTGAAGGTAGTGAAGGATCAGAGCACCTGGGTGATGGCAGTGAAGGATCAGAGCACCTGGGTGAAGGTAGTGAAGAATCAGAGCTCCTGGGTGAAGGTAGTGAAGGATCAGAGCACTTGGGTGAAGGTAGTGAAGGATCAGAGTGCCTGGGTGAAGGTAGTGAAGGAACAGAGCACCTGGGTGAAGGATCAGAGCACCTGGGTGAAGGTAATGAAAGATCAGAGCACCTGGGTGAGGATAGTGAAGGATCAGAGCACCTGGGTGAGGGTAGTGAATGATCAGAGCACCTGGGTGAAGGTAGTGAAGGATCAGAGCACCTGGGTGAAGGTAGTGAAGGATCAGAACACCTGGGTGAAGGATCAGAGCACCTGGGTGAAGGAAGTGAAGGATCAGAGAACCTGGGTGAAGGATCAGAGCACCTGGGTGAAGGATCAGAGCACCTGGGTGAAGGTAGTGAAAGATCAGAGCACCTGGGTGAAGGATCGGAGCACCTGGGTGCAGGATCAGAGCACCTGGGTGAAGGTAGTGAATGATCAGAGCACCTAGGTGAAGGTAGTGAAGGATCAGAGCACCTGGGTGAGAGATCAGAGCACCTGGGTGAAGGTAGTGAATGATCAGAGCACCTGGGTGAAGGTAGTGAAGGATCAGAGCACCTGGGTGAGAGATCAGAGCACCTGGGTGAAGGTAGTGAATGATCAGAGCACCTGGGTGAAGGTAGTGAAGGATCAGAGCACCTGGGTGAAGGTAGTGAAGGATCTGAGCACCTGGGTAAAGGTAGTGAAGGATCAGAGCACCTGGGTGAAGGTAGTGAAGGATCAGAGCACCTGGGTGAAGGTAGTGAAGGATCAGAGCACCTGGGTGAAGGTAGTGAAGGATCAGAGCACCAGGGTGAAGGTAGTGAAGGATTAGAGCACCTGGGTGAAGGTAGTGAAGGATTAGAGCACCTGGGTGAAGATAGTGAAGGATCAGAGCATCTGGGTGAAGGTAGTGAAGGATCAGAGCACCTGGGTGAAGGTAGTGAAGGATCAGAGCACCTGGGTGAAGGTAGTGAAGGATCAGAGCACCTGGGTGAAGGTAGTGAAGAATCAGAGCACCTGGGTGAAGGTTGTGAAGGATCAGAGCACCTGGCTGAAGGTAGTGAAGGATCAGAGCACTTGAGTGAAGGTAGTGAAGCATCAGAGCACCTGGGTGAAGGATCAGAGCACCTGGGCGAGGGTAGTGAAGGATCAGAGCACCTGGGTGAAGGTAGTGAAGGATCAAAGCACCTGGGTGAAGAATAAGAGCACCTGGGTAAAAGTTGTGAAGGATCAGAGCACCTGGATGAAGGATCAGAGCACCTGGGTGAGGGTAGTGAAGGATCAAAGCACCTCGGCGAAAGATCAGAGCACCTGGGAGAAAGTAGTGAAGGATCAGAGCACCTGGGTGACGGTAGTGAAGGATCAGAGCAACTGGGTGAAAGATCAGAGCACCTGGGTGAAGGTAGTGAAGGATCAGAGCACCTGGGTGAAGGTAGTGAAGAATCAGAGCTCCTAGGTGAATGTAGTGAAGGATCAGAGCACTTGGGTGAAGGTAGTGAAGGATCAGAGCACCTGGGTGAAGGTAGTGAAGGAACAGAGCACTTGGGTGAAGGATCAGAGCACCTGAATGAAGGTAGTGAAGGATCAGGGAACCTGGGTGAAGGATCAGAGCACCTAGGTGAGGGTAGTGAAAGATCAGAGCACCTGGGTGAGGGTAGTGAAGGATCAGAGCACCTGGGTGAAGGTAGTGAAGGATCAGAGCTCCTGGGTGAAGGTAGTGAAGGATCAGAGCACCTGGGTGAAGGTAGTGAAGGATCAGAGCACCTGGGTGAAGGTAGTGAAGGATCAGAACACCTGGGTGAAGGTAGTAAAGGATCAGAGCACCTGGGTAAGGGTAGTGAATGATCAGAGCACCTGGGTGAAGGTAGTGAAGGAACAGAGCACCTGGGTGAGGGTAGTGAATGATCAGAGCACCTGGGTGAAGGTAGTGAAGGATCAGAGCACCTGGGTGAAGGTAGTGAAGGATCAGAACATCTGGGTGAAGGATCAGAGCACCTGGGTGAAGGAAGTGAAGGATCAGAGAACCTGGGTGAAGGATCAGAGCACCTGGGTGAAGGATCAGAGCACCTGGGTGAAGGTAGTGAAAGATCAGAGCACCTGGGTGAAGGATCGGAGCACCTGGGTGCAGGATCAGAGCACCTGGGTGAAGGTAGTGAATGATCAGAGCACCTAGGTGAAGGTAGTGAAGGATCAGAGCACCTGGGTGAGAGATCAGAGCACCTGGGTGAAGGTAGTGAATGATCAGAGCACCTGGGTGAAGGTAGTGAAGGATCAGAGCACCTGGGTGAAGGTAGTGAAGGATCTGAGCACCTGGGTAAAGGTAGTGAAGGATCAGAGCACCTGGGTGAAGGTAGTGAAGGATCAGAGCACCTGGGTGAAGTTAGTGAAGGATCAGAGCACCAGGGTGAAGGTAGTGAAGGATTAGAGCACCTGGGTGAAGGTAGTGAAGGATTAGAGCACCTGGGTGAAGATAGTGAAGGATCAGAGCATCTGGGTGAAGGTAGTGAAGGATCAGAGCACCTGGGAGAAGGTAGTGAAGGATCAGAGCACCTGGGTGAAGGTAGTGAAGGATCAGAGCACCTGGGTGAAGGTAGTGAAGAATCAGAGCACCTGGGTGAAGGTTGTGAAGGATCAGAGCACCTGGCTGAAGGTAGTGAAGGATCAGAGCACTTGAGTGAAGGTAGTGAAGCATCAGAGCACCTGGGTGAAGGATCAGAGCACCTGGGCGAGGGTAGTGAAGGATCATAGCACCTGGGTGAGGGTAGTGAAGGATCAGAGCACCTGGGTAAAGGTAGTGAAGGATCAGAGCACCTGGATGAAAGTAGTGAAGGACCAGAGCACCTTGGTGAAGGATCAGAGCGCCTGGGTGAAGGTAGTGAAGGATCAGAGAACCTGGGTGAAGGTAGTGAAGGATCAGAGCACCTGGGTGAAGGATCAGCGCACCTGGGTGAAGAATCAGAGCACCTGGGTGAAGGATCAGAGCACCTGGGTGAAGGATCAGAGCTCCTGGGTGAAGGATCTGAGCACCTGGGTGAAGGATCAGAGCGCCTGGGTGAAGGTAGTAAAAGATCAGAGCACCTGGGTGAAGGATCAGAGCACCTGGGTGAAGGTAGTGAAGGATCAGAGCACCAGGGTGAAGGATCAGCGCACCTGGGTGAAGGATCAGAGCACCTGAGTGAAGGATCAGAGCTCCTAGGTGAAGGATCAGAGCTCCTGGGTGAAGGATCAGAGCACCTGGGTAAAGGATCAGAGCACCTGGGTGAAGGATCAGAGCACCTGGTTGTAATGTAGTGAAGGATCAGAGCTCCTGGGTGAAGGATCAGAGCATCTGGGTGAAGGATCAGAGCACCTGGGTGAAGGTAGTGAAGGATCAGAGCACCTGGATGAAGGATCAGAGCAATTTGGTGAAGGTAGTGAAGGATCAGAGCACCTGGGTGAAGATAGTGAAGGATCAGAGCACCTGGGTGAAAGTAGTGAAGGATCAGAGTACCTGTGTGAGGGTAGTGAAGGATCAGAGCACCTGGGTGAAGGTAGTGAAGGATCAAAGCACCTGGGTGAAGAATAAGAGCACCTGGGTAAAAGTTGTGAAGGATCAGAGCACCTGGATGAAGGATCAGAGCACCTGGGTGAGAGTAGTCAAGGATCAAAGCACCTCGGCGAAAGATCAGAGCACCTGGGAGAAAGTAGTGAAGGATCAGAGCACCTGGGTGAAGGTAGTGAAGGATCAGAGCACCTGGGTGAAGGTATTGAAGAATCAGAGCTCCTGGGTGAAGGTAGTGAAGGATCAGAGCACTTGGGTGAAGGTAGTGAAGGATCAGAGCACCTGGGTGAAGGTAGTGAAGGAACAGAGCACTTGGGTGAAGGATCAGAGCACCTCAATGAAGGTAGTGAAGGATCAGGGAACCTGGGTGAAGGATCAGAGCACCTAGGTGAGGGTAGTGAAAGATCAGAGCACCTGGGTGAGGGTAGTGAAGGATCAGAGCACCTGGGTGAAGGTAGTGAAGGATCAGAGCTCCTGGGAGAAGGTAGTGAACGATCAGAGCACCTAGGTGAAGGATCAGAGCACCTGGGTGAAGGATCAGAGCACCTGGGTGAAGGTAGTGAAAGATCAGAGCACCTGGGTGAAGGATCAGAGCACCAGGGTACAGGATCATAGCACCTGGGTGAAGGTAGTGAAGGATCAGAGCACCTGGGTGAAGGTAGTGAAGGATCTGAGCACCTGGGTGAAGGTAGTGAAGGATCAGAGCACCTGGGTGAAGGTAGCGAAGGATCAGATCAAATGGGTGAAGGTAGTGAAGAATCAGAGCTCCTGGGTGAAGGTAGTGAAGGATCAGAGCAACATGGTGAAGGTAGTGAAGAATTAGAGCACCTGGGTGAAGGTAGAGAAGGATCAGAGCACTGGTTGAAGATAGTGAAGGATCAGAGCATCTGGGTGAAGGTAGTGAAGGTTCAGAGCACCTGGGTGAAGGTAATGAAGGATCAGAGCACCTGGGTGAAGGTAGTAAAGGATCAGTGCACCTGGGTGAAGGTAGTGAAGGATCAGAACACCTGGGTGAAGGTAGTGAAGGATCAGAGCACCTGGGTGAAGGTAGTGAAGGATCAGAGCACCTGGGTGAAGGTAGTGAAGGATCAGAACACCTGGGTGAAGGTAGCAAAGGATCAGAGCACCTGGGTAAGGGTAGTGAATGATCAGAGCATCTGGGTGAAGGTAGTGAAGGATCAGAGCACCTGGGTGAGGGTAGTGAAGAATCAGAGCACCTGGGTGAAGGTAGTGAAGGATCAGAGCACCTGGGTGATGGCAGTGAAGGATCAGAGCACCTGGGTGAAGGTAGTGAAGAATCAGAGCTCCTGGGTGAAGGTAGTGAAGGATCAGAGCACTTGGGTGAAGGTAGTGAAGGATCAGAGTGCCTGGGTGAAGGTAATGAAGGAACAGAGCACCTGGGTGAAGGATCAGAGCACCTGGGTGAAGGTAATGAAAGATCAGAGCACCTGGGTGAGGATAGTGAAGGATCAGAGCACCTGGGTGAGGGTAGTGAATGATCAGAGCACCTGGGTGAAGGTAGTGAAGGATCAGAGCACCTGGGTGAAGGTAGTGAAGGATCAGAACACCTGGGTGAAGGATCAGAGCACCTGGGTGAAGGAAGTGAAGGATCAGAGAACCTGGGTGAAGGATCAGAGCACCTGGGTGAAGGATCAGAGCACCTGGGTGAAGGTAGTGAAAGATCAGAGCATCTGGGTGAAGGATCGGAGCACCTGGGTGCAGGATCAGAGCACCTGGGTGAAGGTAGTGAATGATCAGAGCACCTAGGTGAAGGTAGTGAAGGATCAGAGCACCTAGGTGAAGGTAGTAAAGGATCAGAGCACCTGGGTGAGAGATCAGAGCACCTGGGTGAAGGTAGTGAATGATCAGAGCACCTGGGTGAAGGTAGTGAAGGATCAGAGCACCTGGGTGAAGGTAGTGAAAGATCTGAGCACCTGGGTAAAGGTAGTGAAGGATCAGAGCACCTGGGTGAAGGTAGTGAAGGATCAGAGCACCTGGGTGAAGGTAGTGAAGGATCAGAGCACCTGGGTGAAGGTAGTGAAGGATCAGAGCACCAGGGTGAAGGTAGTGAAGGATTAGAGCACCTGGGTGAAGGTAGTGAAGGATTAGAGCACCTGGGTGAAGATAGTGAAGGATCAGAGCATCTGGGTGAAGGTAGTGAAGGATCAGAGCACCTGGGTGAAGGTAGTGAAGGATCAGAGCACCTGGGTGAAGGTAGTGAAGGATCAGAGCACCTGGGTGAAGGTAGTGAAGAATCAGAGCACCTGGGTGAAGGTTGTGAAGGATCAGAGCACCTGGCTGAAGGTAGTGAAGGATCAGAGCACTTGAGTGAAGGTAGTGAAGCATCAGAGCACCTGGGTGAAGGATCAGAGCACCTGGGCGAGGGTAGTGAAGGATCAGAGCACCTGGGTGAAGGTAGTGAAGGATCAAAGCTACTGGGTGAAGAATAAGAGCACCTGGGTAAAAGTTGTGAAGGATCAGAGCACCTGGATGAAGGATCAGAGCACCTGGGTGAGGGTAGTGAAGGATCAAAGCACCTCGGCGAAAGATCAGAGCACCTGGGAGAAAGTAGTGAAGGATCAGAGCACCTGGGTGAAGGTAGTGAAGGATCAGAGCAACTGGGTGAAAGATCAGAGCACCTGGGTGAAGGTAGTGAAGGATCAGAGCACCTGGGTGAAGGTAGTGAAGAATCAGAGCTCCTAGGTGAATGTAGTGAAGGATCAGAGCACTTGGGTGAAGGTAGTGAAGGATCAGAGCACCTGGGTGAAGGTAGTGAAGGAACAGAGCACTTGGGTGAAGGATCAGAGCACCTGAATGAAGGTAGTGAAGGATCAGGGAACCTGGGTGAAGGATCAGAGCACCTAGGTGAGGGTAGTGAAAGATCAGAGCACCTGGGTGAGGGTAGTGAAGGATCAGAGCACCTGGGTGAAGGTAGTGAAGGATCAGAGCTCCTGGGTGAAGGTAGTGAAGGATCAGAGCACCTGGGTGAAGGTAGTGAAGGATCAGAGCACCTGGGTGAAGGTAGTGAAGGATCAGAACACCTGGGTGAAGGTAGTAAAGGATCAGAGCACCTGGGTAAGGGTAGTGAATGATCAGAGCACCTGGGTGAAGGTAGTGAAGGATCAGAGCACCTGGGTGAGGGTAGTGAAGAATCAGAGCACCTGGGTGAAGGTAGTGAAGGATCAGAGCACCTGGGTGATGGTAGTGAAGGATCAGAGCACCTGGGTGAAGGTAGTGAAGAATCAGAGCTCCTGGGTGAAGGTAGTGAAGGATCAGAGCACTTGGGTGAAGGTAGTGAAGGATCAGAGTGCCTGGGTGAAGGTAGTGAATGAACAGAGCACCTGGGTGAAGGATCAGAGCACCTGGGTGAAGGTAATGAAAGATCAGAGCACCTGGGTGAGGATAGTGAAGGATCAGAGCACCTGGGTGAGGGTAGTGAATGATCAGAGCACCTGGGTGAAGGTAGTGAAGGATCAGAGCACCTGGGTGAAGGTAGTGAAGGATCAGAACACCTGGGTGAAGGATCAGAGCACCTGGGTGAAGGAAGTGAAGGATCAGAGAACCTGGGTGAAGGATCAGAGCACCTGGGTGAAGGATCAGAGCACCTGGGTGAAGGTAGTGAAAGATCAGAGCACCTGGGTGAAGGATCGGAGCACCTGGGTGCAGGATCAGAGCACCTGGGTGAAGGTAGTGAATGATCAGAGCACCTAGGTGAAGGTAGTGAAGGATCAGAGCACCTGGGTGAGAGATCAGAGCACCTGGGTGAAGGTAGTGAATGATCAGAGCACCTGGGTGAAGGTAGTGAAGGATCAGAGCACCTGGGTGAAGGTAGTGAAGGATCTGAGCACCTGGGTAAAGGTAGTGAAGGATCAGAGCACCTGGGTGAAGGTAGTGAAGGATCAGAGCACCTGGGTGAAGGTAGTGAAGGATCAGAGCACCTGGGTGAAGTTAGTGAAGGATCAGAGCACCAGGGTGAAGGTAGTGAAGGATTAGAGCACCTGGGTGAAGGTAGTGAAGGATTAGAGCACCTGGGTGAAGATAGTGAAGGATCAGAGCATCTGGGTGAAGGTAGTGAAGGATCAGAGCACCTGGGAGAAGGTAGTGAAGGATCAGAGCACCTGGGTGAAGGTAGTGAAGGATCAGAGCACCTGGGTGAAGGTAGTGAAGAATCAGAGCACCTGGGTGAAGGTTGTGAAGGATCAGAGCACCTGGCTGAAGGTAGTGAAGGATCAGAGCACTTGAGTGAAGGTAGTGAAGCATCAGAGCACCTGGGTGAAGGATCAGAGCACCTGGGCGAGGGTAGTGAAGGATCATAGCACCTGGGTGAGGGTAGTGAAGGATCAGAGCACCTGGGTAAAGGTAGTGAAGGATCAGAGCACCTGGATGAAAGTAGTGAAGGACCAGAGCACCTTGGTGAAGGATCAGAGCGCCTGGGTGAAGGTAGTGAAGGATCAGAGAACCTGGGTGAAGGTAGTGAAGGATCAGAGCACCTGGGTGAAGGATCAGCGCACCTGGGTGAAGAATCAGAGCACCTGGGTGAAGGATCAGAGCACCTGGGTGAAGGATCAGAGCTCCTGGGTGAAGGATCTGAGCACCTGGGTGAAGGATCAGAGCGCCTGGGTGAAGGTAGTAAAAGATCAGAGCACCTGGGTGAAGGATCAGAGCACCTGGGTGAAGGTAGTGAAGGATCAGAGTACCAGGGTGAAGGAACAGCGCACCTGGGTGAAGGATCAGAGCACCTGAGTGAAGGATCAGAGCTCCTAGGTGAAGGATCAGAGCTCCTGGGTGAAGGATCAGAGCACCTGGGTAAAGGATCAGAGCACCTGGGTGAAGGATCAGAGCACCTGGTTGTAATGTAGTGAAGGATCAGAGCTCCTGGGTGAAGGATCAGAGCATCTGGGTGAAGGATCAGAGCACCTGGGTGAAGGTAGTGAAGGATCAGAGCACCTGGATGAAGGATCAGAGCACCTTGGTGAAGGTAGTGAAGGATCAGAGCACCTGGGTGAAGATAGTGAAGGATCAGAGCACCTGGGTGAATGTAGTGAAGGATCAGAGTACCTGTGTGAGGGTAGTGAAGGATTAGAGCACCTGGGTGAAGGTAGTGAAGGATCAAAGCACCTGGGTGAAGAATAAGAGCACCTGGGTAAAAGTTGTGAAGGATCAGAGCACCTGGATGAAGGATCAGAGCACCTGGGTGAGGGTAGTCAAGGATCAAAGCACCTCGGCGAAAGATCAGAGCACCTGGGAGAAAGTAGTGAAGGATCAGAGCACCTGGGTGAAGGTAGTGAAGGATCAGAGCAACTGGGTGAAAGATCAGAGCACCTGGGTGAAGGTAGTGAAGGATCAGAGCACCTGGGTGAAGGTATTGAAGAATCAGAGCTCCTGGGTGAAGGTAGTGAAGGATCAGAGCACTTGGGTGAAGGTAGTGAACGATCAGAGCACCTGGGTGAAGGTAGTGAAGGAACAGAGCACTTTGGTGAAGGATCAGAGCACCTGAATGAAGGTAGTGAAGGATCAGGGAACCTGGGTGAAGGATCAGAGCACCTAGGTGAGGGTAGTGAAAGATCAGAGCACCTGGGTGAGGGTAGTGAAGGATCAGAGCACCTGGGTGAAGGTAGTGAAGGATCAGAGCTCCTGGGAGAAGGTAGTGAACGATCAGAGCACCTAGGTGAAGGATCAGAGCACCTGGGTGAAGGATCAGAGCACCTGGGTGAAGGTAGTGAAAGATCAGAGCACCTGGGTGAAGGTAGCGAAGGATCAGATCAAATGGGTGTAGGTAGTGAAGAATCAGAGTTCCTGGGTGAAGGTAGTGAAGGATGAGAGCACCATGGTGAAGGTAGTGAAGGATCAGAGCACTGGTTGAAGATAGTGAAGGATCAGAGCATCTGGGTGAAGGTTGTGAAAGATCAGAGCACCTAGATGAAGGTAATGAAGGATCAGAGCACCTGGGTGAAGCTAGTGAAGGATCAGAGCACCTGGGTGAAGGTAGTGAAGGATCAGAGCACCTGGGTGAAGGTAGTGACGGATCAGAGCACCTGGGTGAAGGTAGTGAAGGATCAGAGCACCTGGGTGAAGGTAGTGAAGAATCAGAGCACCTGGGTGAAGGTTGTGAAGGATCAGAGCACCTGGCTGAAGGTAGTGAAGGATCAGAGCACTTGAGTGAAGGTAGTGAAGCATCAGAGCACCTGGGTGAAGGATCAGAGCACCTGGGTGAGGGTAGTGAAGGATCATAGCACCTGGGTGAGGGTAGTGAAGGATCAGAGCACCTGGGTTAAGGTAGTGAAGGATCAGAGCACCTGGGTGAAGGTAGTGAAGGATCAGAGCACCTGGGTGAAGGTAGTGAAGAATCAGAGCACCTGGGTGAAGGTTGTGAAGGATCAGAGCACCTGGCTGAAGGTAGTGAAGGATCAGAGCACTTGAGTGAAGGTAGTGAAGCATCAGAGCACCTGGGTGAAGGATCAGAGCACCTGGGTGAGGGTAGTGAAGGATCATAGCACCTGGGTGAGGGTAGTGAAGGATCAGAGCACCTGGGTTAAGGTAGTGAAGGATCAGAGCACCTGGGTGAAAGTAGTGAAGGACCAGAGCACCTGGGTGAAGGATCAGAGCGCCTGGGTGAAGGTAGTGAAGGATCAGAGAACCTGGGTGAAGGTAGTGAAGGATCAGAGCACCTGGGTGAAGGTAGTGAAGGATCAGAGCACCAGGGTGAAGGTAGTGAAGGATTAGAGCACCTGGGTGAAGGTAGTGAAGGATTAGAGCACTTGGGTGAAGATAGTGAAGGATCAGCACATCTGGGTGAAGGTAGTGAAGGATCAGAGCACCTGGGTGAAGGTAGTGAAGGATCAGAGCACCTGGGTGAAGGTAGTGAAGGATCAGAGCACTTTGGTGAAGGTAGTGAAGAATCAGAGCACCTGGGTGAAGGTTGTGAAGGATCAGAGCACCTGGCTGAAGGTAGTGAAGGATCAGAGCACTTGAGTGAAGGTAGTGAAGCATCAGAGCACCTGGGTGAAGGATCAGAGCACCTGGGTGAGGGTTGTGAAGGATCATAGCACCTGGGTGAGGGTAGTGAAGGATCAGAGCACCTGGGTAAAGGTAGTGAAGGATCAGAGCACCTGGGTGAAAGTAGTGAAGGACCAGAGCACCTTGGTGAAGGATCAGAGCGCCTGGGTGAAGGTAGTGAAGGATCAGAGAACCTGGGTGAAGGATCAGAGCACCTGGGTGAAGGTAGTGAAAGATCAGAGCACATGGGTGAAGGACTAGAGCACCTGGGTGAAGGTAGAGAAGGATCAGAGCACTGGTTGAAGATAGTGAAGGATCAGAGCATCTGGGTGAAGGTAGTGAAGGTTCAGAGCACCTGGGTGAAGGTAATATAGGATCAGAGCACCTGGATGAAGGTAGTAAAGGATCAGTGCACCTGGGTGAAGGTAGTGAAGGATCAGAGCACCTGGGTAAAGGTAGTGAAGGATCAGAGCACCTGGGTGAAGGTAGTGAAGGATCAGAGCACCTGGGTGAAGGTAGTGAAGGATCAGAGCACCTGGGTGAAGGTAGTGAAGGATCAGAACACCTGGGTAAAGGTAGTAAAGGATCAGAGCAACTGGGTAAGGGTAGTGAATGATCAGAGCAAGTGGGTGAAGGTAGTGAAGTATCAGAGTACCTGGGTGAGGGTAGTGAAGAATCAGAGCACCTGGGTGAAGGTAGTGAAGGATCAGAGCACCTGGGTGATGGTAGTGAAGGATCAGAGCACCTGGGTGAAGGTAGTGAAGAATCAGAGCTCCTGGGAGAAGGTAGTGAAGGATCAGAGCACTTGGGTGAAAGTAGTGAAGGAACAGAGCACCTGGGTGAAGGATCAGAGCACCTGGGTGAAGGTAGTGAAGGATCAGAGCACCTGGGTGAAGGTAGTGAAAGATCAGAGCACCTGGGTGAGGGTAGTGAATGATCAGAGCACCTGGGTGAAGGTAGTGAAGGATCAGAGCACCTGGGTGAAGGTAGTGAAGGATCAGAACACCTGGGTGAAGGATCAGAGCACCTGGGTGAAGGAAGTGAAGGATCAGAGAACCTGGGTGAAGGATCAGAGCACCTGGGTGAAGGATCAGAGCACCTGGGTGAAGGTAGTGAAAGATCAGAGCACCTAGGTGAAGGATCAGAGCACCTGGGTGCAGGATCAGAGCACCTGGGTGAAGGTAGTGAAGGATCAGAGCACCTGGGTGAGAGATCAGAGCACCTGGGTGAAGGTAGTGAATGATCAGAGCACCTAGGTGAAGGTAGTGAAGGATCAGAGCACCTGGGTGAGAGATCAGAACACCTGGGTGAAGGTAGTGAATGATCAGAGCTCCTGAGTGAAGGTAGTGAAGGATCAGAGCACCTGGGTGAAGGTAGTGAAGGATCTGAGCACCTGGGTAAAGGTAGTGAAGGTTCAGAGCACCTGGGTGAAGGTAATATAGGATCAGAGCACCTGGATGAAGGTAGTAAAGGATCAGTGCACCTGGGTGAAGGTAGTGAAGGATCAGAGCACCTGGGTGAAGGTAGTGAAGGATCAGAGCACCTGGGTGAAGGTAGTGAAGGATCAGAGCACCTGGGTGAAGGTAGTGAAGGATCAGAGCACCTGGGTGAAGGTAGTGAAGGATCAGAACACCTGGGTAAAGGTAGTAAAGGATCAGAGCAACTGGGTAAGGGTAGTGAATGATCAGAGCACGTGGGTGAAGGTAGTGAAGTATCAGAGTACCTGGGTGAGGGTAGTGAAGAATCAGAGCACCTGGGTGAAGGTAGTGAAGGATCAGAGCACCTGGGTGATGGTAGTGAAGGATCAGAGCACCTGGGTGAAGGTAGTGAAGAATCAGAGCTCCTGGGAGAAGGTAGTGAAGGATCAGAGCACTTGGGTGAAAGTAGTGAAGGAACAGAGCACCTGGGTGAAGGATCAGAGCACCTGGGTGAAGGTAGTGAAGGATCAGAGCACCTGGGTGAAGGTAGTGAAAGATCAGAGCACCTGGGTGAGGGTAGTGAATGATCAGAGCACCTGGGTGAAGGTAGTGAAGGATCAGAGCACCTGGGTGAAGGTAGTGAAGGATCAGAACACCTGGGTGAAGGATCAGAGCACCTGGGTGAAGGAAGTGAAGGATCAGAGAACCTGGGTGAAGGATCAGAGCACCTGGGTGAAGGATCAGAGCACCTGGGTGAAGGTAGTGAAAGATCAGAGCACCTAGGTGAAGGATCAGAGCACCTGGGTGCAGGATCAGAGCACCTGGGTGAAGGTAGTGAAGGATCAGAGCACCTGGGTGAGAGATCAGAGCACCTGGGTGAAGGTAGTGAATGATCAGAGCACCTAGGTGAAGGTAGTGAAGGATCAGAGCACCTGGGTGAGAGATCAGAACACCTGGGTGAAGGTAGTGAATGATCAGAGCTCCTGAGTGAAGGTAGTGAAGGATCAGAGCACCTGGGTGAAGGTAGTGAAGGATCTGAGCACCTGGGTAAAGGTAGTGAAGGATCAGAGCACCTGGGTGAAGGTAGTGAAGGATCAGAGCACCTGGGTGAAGGTAGTGAAGGATCAGAGCACCTGGGTGAAGGTAGTGAAGGATCAGAGCACCAGGGTGAAGGTAGTGAAGGATTAGAGCACCTGGGTGAAGGTAGTGAAGGATTAGAGAACCTGGGTGAAGATAGTGAAGGATCAGAGCATCTGGGTGAAGGTAGTGAAGGATCAGAGCACCTGGGTGAAGGTAGTGAAGGATCAGAGCACCTGGGTGAAGGTAGTGAAGGATCAGAGCACCTGGGTGAAGGTAGTGAAGGATCAAAGCACCTGGGTGAAGAATAAGAGCACCTGGGTAAAAGTTGTGAAGGATCAGAGCACCTGGATGAAGGATCAGAGCACCTGGGTGAGGGTAGTGAAGGATCAAAGCACCTCGGCGAAAGATCAGAGCACCTGGGAGAAAGTAGTGAAGGATCAGAGCACCTGGGTGAAGGTAGTGAAGGATCAGAGCAACTGGGTGAAAGATCAGAGCACCTGGGTGAAGGTAGTGAAGGATCAGAGCACCTGGGTGAAGGTAGTGAAGAATCAGAGCTCCTGGGTGAAGGTAGTGAAGGATCAGAGCACTTGGGTGAAGGTAGTGAAGGATCAGAGCACCTGGGTGAAGGTAGTGAAGGAACAGAGCACTTGGGTGAAGGATCAGAGCACCTGAATGAAGGTAGTGAAGGATCAGGGAACCTGGGTGAAGGATCAGAGCACCTAGGTGAGGGTAGTGAAAGATCAGAGCACCTGGGTGAGGGTAGTGAAGGATCAGAGCACCTGGGTGAAGGTAGTGAAGAATCAGAGCTCCTGGGAGAAGGTAGTGAACGATCAGAGCACCTAGGTGAAGGATCAGAGCACCTGGGTGAAGGATCAGAGCACCTGGGTGAAGGTAGTGAAAGATCAGAGCACCTGGGTGAAGGTAGCGAAGGATCAGATCAAATGGGTGTAGGTAGTGAAGAATCAGAGCTCCTGGGTGAAGGTAGTGAAGGATTAGAGCACCTAGGTGAAGGTAGAGAAGGATCAGAGCACTGGTTGAAGATAGTGAAGGATCAGAGCATCTGGGTGAAGGTTGTGAAAGATCAGAGCACCTAGATGAAGGTAATGAAGGATTAGAGCACCTGGGTGAAGGTAGTGAAGGATTAGAGCACTTGGGTGAAGATAGTGAAGGATCAGAGCATCTGGGTGAAGGTAGTGAAGGATCAGAGCACCTGGGTGAAGGTAGTGAAGGATTAGAGCACCTGGGTGAAAGTAGTGAAGGACCAGAGCACCTGGGTGAAGGATCAGAGCGCCTGGGGAAGGTAGTGAAGGATCAGAGAACCTGGGTGAAGGTAGTGAAGGATCAGAGCACCTGGGTGAAGGTAGTGAAGGATCAGAGCACCAGGGTGAAGGTAGTGAAGGATTTGAGCACCTGGGTGAAGGTAGTGAAGGATTAGAGCACTTGGGTGAAGATAGTGAAGGATCAGAGCATCTGGGTGAAGGTAGTGAAGGATCAGAGCACCTGGGTGAAGGTAGTGAACGATCAGAGCACCTGGGTGAAGGTAGTGAAGGATCAGAGCACCTGGGTGAAGGTAGTGAAGAATCAGAGCACCTGGCTGAAGGTAGTGAAGGATCAGAGCACTTGAGTGAAGGTAGTGAAGCATCAGAGCACCTGGATGAAGGATCAGAGCACCTGGGTGAGGGTTGTGAAGGATCATAGCACCTGGGTGAGGGTAGTGAAGGATCAGAGCACCTGGGTAAAGGTAGTGAAGGATCAGAGCACCTGGGTGAAAGTAGTGAAGGACCAGAGCACCTTGGTGAAGGATCAGAGCGCCTGGGTGAAGGTAGTGAAGGATCAGAGAACCTGGGTGAAGGTAGTGAAGGATCAGAGCACCTGGGTGAAGGATCAGCGCACCTGGGTGAAGAATTAGAGCACCTGGGTGAAGGATCAGAGCACCTGGGTGAAGGATCAGAGCTCCTGGGTGAAGGATCTGAGCACCTGGGTGAAGGATCAGAGCGCCTGGGTGAAGGTAGTGAAGGATCAGAGCACCTGGGTGAAGGATCAGAGCACCTGGGTGAAGGTAGTGAAGGATCAGAGCACCAGGGTGAAGGATCAGCGCACCTGGGTGAAGGATCAGAGCACCTGGGTGAAGGATCAGAGCTCCTAGGTGAAGGATCAGAGCTCCTGGGTGAAGGATCAGAGCACCTGGGTGAAGGATCAGAGCACCTGGGTGAAGGATCAGAGCACCTGGTTGTAATGTAGGGAAGGATCAGAGCTCCTGGGTGAAGGATCATAGCATCTGGGTGAAGGATCAGAGCACCTGGGTGAACGTAGTGAAGGATCAGAGCACCTGGGTGAGGGTAGTGAAGAATCAGAGCACCTGGGTGAAGGTATTGAAGGATCAGAACACCTGGGTGTTGGTAGTGAAGGATCAGAGCACCTGGGTGAAGGTAGTGAAGAATCAGAGCTCCTGGGAGAAGGTAGTGAAGGATCAGAGCACTTGGGTGAAGGTAGTGAAGGAACAGAGCACCTGGGTGAAGGATCAGAGCACCTGGGTGAAGGAAGTGAAGGATCAGAGCACCTGGGTGAAGGTAGTGAAAGATCAGAGCACCTGGGTGAGGGTAGTGAAGGATCAGAGCACCTGGGTGAAGGTAATGAAGGATCAGAGCACCTGGGTGAGGGTAGTGAATGATCAGAGCACCTGGGTGAAGGTAGTGAAGGATCAGAGCACCTGGGTGAAGGTAGTGAAGGATCAGAACACCTGGGTGAAGGATCAGAGCACCTGGGTGAAGGAAGTGAAGGATCAGAGAACCTGGGTGAAGGATCAGAGCACCTGGGTGAAGGATCAGAGCACCTGGTTGAAGGTAGTGAAGGATCAGAGCACCTGGGTGAAGGATCAGAGCACCTGGGTGCAGGATCAGAGCACCTGGGTGAAGGTAGTGAAGGATCAGAGCACCTGGGTGAGAGATCAGAGCACCTGGGTGAAGGCAGTGAATGATGAGAGCACCTGGGTGAAGGTAGTGAAGGATCAGAGCACCTGGGTGAAGGTAGTGAAGGATCTGAGCACCTGGGTAAAGGTAGTGAAGGATCAGAGCACCTGGGTGAAGGTAGTAAAGGATCAGAGCACCTGGGTGAAGGTAGTGAAGGATCAGAGCACCTGGGTGAAGGTAGTGAAGGATCAGAGCACCTGGGTGAAGGTAGTGATGGATTAGAGCACCTGGGTGAAGGTAGTGAAGAATCAGAGCTCCTGGGTGAAGGTAGTGATGGATCAGAGCACTTGGGTGAAGGTAGTGAAGGATCAGAGCACCTGGGTGAAGGTAGTGAAGGAACAGAGGACTTGGGTGAAGGATCAGAGCACCTGGATGAAGGTAGTGAACGATCAGGGAACCTGGGTGAAGGATCAGAACACCTGGGTGAAGGTAGTGAAAGATCAGAGCACCTGGGTGAGGGTAGTGAAGGATCAGAGCACCTGGGTGAGGGTAGTGAAGGATCAGAGCACCTGGGTGAAGGTAGTGAAGGATCAGAGCACCTGGGTGAAGGTAGTGAAGGATCAGAGCACCTAGGTGAAGGATCAGAGCACCTGGGTGAAGGTAGTGAAGGATCAGAGCACCTAGGTGAAGGATCAGAGCACCTGGGTGAAGGATCAGAGCACCTGGGTGAAGGTAGTGAAAGATCAGAGCACCTGGGTGAAGGATCAGAGCACCAGGGTACAGGATCATAGCACCTGGGTGAAGGTAGTGAAGGATCAGAGCACCTGGGTGAAGGTAGTGAAGGATCTGAGCACCTGGGTGAAGGTAGTGAAGGATCAGAGCACCTGGGTGAAGGTAGCGAAGGATCAGATCAAATGGGTGAAGGTAGTGAAGAATCAGAGCTCCTGGGTGAAGGTAGTGAAGGATCAGAGCAACATGGTGAAGGTAGTGAAGGATTAGAGCACCTGGGTGAAGGTAGAGAAGGATCAGAGCACTGGTTGAAGATAGTGAAGGATCAGAGCATCTGGGTGAAGGTAGTGAAGGTTCAGAGCACCTGGGTGAAGGTAATGAAGGATCAGAGCACCTGGGTGAAGGTAGTAAAGGATCAGTGCACCTGGGTGAAGGTAGTGAAGGATCAGAGCACCTGGGTGAAGGTAGTGAAGGATCAGAGCACCTGGGTGAAGGTAGTGAAGGATCAGAGCACCTGGGTGAAGGTAGTGAAGGATCAGAACACCTGGGTGAAGGTAGTAAAGGATCAGAGCACCTGGGTAAGGGTAGTGAATGATCAGAGCACCTGGGTGAAGGTAGTGAAGGATCAGAGCACCTGGGTGAGGGTAGTGAAGAATCAGAGCACCTGGGTGAAGGTAGTGAAGGATCAGAGCACCTGGGTGATGGTAGTGAAGGATCAGAGCACCTGGGTGAAGGTAGTGAAGAATCAGAGCTCCTGGGTGAAGGTAGTGAAGGATCAGAGCACTTGGGTGAAGGTAGTGAAGGATCAGAGTGCCTGGGTGAAGGTAGTGACGGAACAGAGCACCTGGGTGAAGGATCTGAGCACCTGGGTGAAGGTAATGAAAGATCAGAGCACCTGGGTGAGGATAGTGAAGGATCAGAGCACCTGGGTGAGGGTAGTGAATGATCAGAGCACCTGGGTGAAGGTAGTGAAGGATCAGAGCACCTGGGTGAAGGTAGTGAAGGATCAGAACACCTGGGTGAAGGATCAGAGCACCTGGGTGAAGGAAGTGAAGGATCAGAGAACCTGGGTGAAGGATCAGAGCACCTGGGTGAAGGATCAGAGCACCTGGGTGAAGGATCGGAGCACCTGGGTGCAGGATCAGAGCACCTGGGTGAAGGTAGTGAATGATCAGAGCACCTAGGTGAAGGTAGTGAAGGATCAGGGCACCTGGGTGAGAGATCAGAGCACCTGGGTGAAGGTAGTGAATGATCAGAGCTCCTGAGTGAAGGTAGTGAAGGATCAGAGCACCTGGGTGAAGGTAGTGAAGGATCTGAGCACCTGGGTAAAGGTAGTGAAGGATCAGAGCACCTGGGTGAAGGTAGTGAAGGATCAGAGCACCTGGGTGAAGGTAGTGAAGGATCAGAGCACCTGGGTGAAGGTAGTGAAGGATCAGAGCACCAGGGTGAAGGTAGTGAAGGATTAGAGCACCTGGGTGAAGGTAGTGAAGGATTAGAGCACCTGGGTGAAGATAGTGAAGGATCAGAGCATCTGGGTGAAGGTAGTGAAGGATCAGAGCACCTGGGTGAAGGTAGTGAAGGACCAGAGCACCTGGGTGAAGGTAGTGAAGGATCAGAGCACCTGGGTGAAGGTAGTGAAGGATCAAAGCACCTGGGTGAAGAATAAGAGCACCTGGGTAAAAGTTGTGAAGGATCAGAGCACCTGGATGAAGGATCAGAGCACCTGGGTGAGGGTAGTGAAGGATCAAAGCACCTCGGCGAAAGATCAGAGCACCTGGGAGAAAGTAGTGAAGGATCAGAGCACCTGGGTGAAGGTAGTGAAGGATCAGAGCAACTGGGTGAAAGATCAGAGCACCTGGGTGAAGGTAGTGAAGGATCAGAGCACCTGGGTGAAGGTAGTGAAGAATCAGAGCTCCTGGGTGAAGGTAGTGAAGGATCAGAGCACTTGGGTGAAGGTAGTGAAGGATCAGAGCACCTGGGTGAAGGTAGTGAAGGAACAGAGCACTTGGGTGAAGGATCAGAGCACCTGAATGAAGGTAGTGAAGGATCAGGGAACCTGGGTGAAGGATCAGAGCACCTAGGTGAGGGTAGTGAAAGATCAGAGCACCTGGGTGAGGGTAGTGAAGGATCAGAGCACCTGGGTGAAGGTAGTGAAGGATCAGAGCTCCTAGGAGAAGGTAGTGAACGATCAGAGCACCTAGGTGAAGGATCAGAGCACCTGGGTGAAGGATCAGAGCACCTGGGTGAAGGTAGTGAAAGATCAGAGCACCTGGGTGAAGGTAGCGAAGGATCAGATCAAATGGGTGTAGGTAGTGAAGAATCAGAGCTCCTGGGTGAAGGTAGTGAAGGATGAGAGCACCATGGTGAAGATAGTGAAGGATTAGAGCACCTAGGTGAAGGTAGAGAAGGATCAGAGCACTGGTTGAAGATAGTGAAGGATCAGAGCATCTGGGTGAAGGTTGTGAAAGATCAGAGCACCTAGATGAAGGTAATGAAGGATCAGAGCACCTGGGTGAAGGTAGTGAAGGATCAGAGCACCTGGGTGAAGGTAGTGAAGGATCAGAGCACCTGGGTGAAGGTAGTGAAGGATCAGAGCACCTGGGTGAAGGTAGTGAAGGATCAGAGCACCTGGGTGAAGGTAGTGAAGAATCAGAGCACCTGGGTGAAGGTTGTGAAGGATCAGAGCACCTGGCTGAAGGTAGTGAAGGATCAGAGCACTTGAGTGAAGGTAGTGAAGCATCAGAGCACCTGAGTGAAGGATCAGAGCACCTGGGTGAGGGTAGTGAAGGATCATAGCACCTGGGTTAGGGTAGTGAAGGATCAGAGCACCTGGGTTAAGGTAGTGAAGGATCAGAGCACCTGGGTGAAAGTAGTGAAGGACCAGAGCACCTGGGTGAAGGATCAGAGCGCCTGGGTGAAGGTAGTGAAGGATCAGAGAACCTGGGTGAAGGTAGTGAAGGATCAGAGCACCTGGGTGAAGGTAGTGAAGGATCAGAGCACCAGGGTGAAGGTAGTGAAGGATTAGAGCACCTGGGTGAAGGTAGTGAAGGATTAGAGCACTTGGGTGAAGATAGTGAAGGATCAGAGCATCTGGGTGAAGGTAGTGAAGGATCAGAGCACCTGGGTGAAGGTAGTGAAGGATCAGAGCACCTGGGTGAAGGTAGTGAAGGATCAGAGCACCTGGGTGAAGGTAGTGAAGAATCAGAGCACCTGGGTGAAGGTTGTGAAGGATCAGAGCACCTGGCTGAAGGTAGTGAAGGATCAGAGCACTTGAGTGAAGGTAGTGAAGCATCAGAGCACCTGGGTGAAGGATCAGAGCACCTGGGTGAGGGTTGTGAAGGATCATAGCACCTGGGTGAGGGTAGTGAAGGATCAGAGCACCTGGGTAAAGGTAGTGAAGGATCAGAGCACCTGGGTGAAAGTAGTGAAGGACCAGAGCACCTTGGTGAAGGATCAGAGCGCCTGGGTGAAGGTAGTGAAGGATCAGAGAACCTGGGTGAAGGTAGTGAAGGATCAGAGCACCTGGGTGAAGGATCAGCGCACCTGGGTGAAGAATTAGAGCACCTGGGTGAAGGATCAGAGCACCTGGGTGAAGGATCAGAGCTCCTGGGTGAAGGATCTGAGCACCTGGGTGAAGGATCAGAGCGCCTGGGTGAAGGTAGTGAAGGATCAGAGCACCTGGGTGAAGGATCAGAGCACCTGGGTGAAGGTAGTGAAGGATCAGAGCACCAGGGTGAAGGATCAGCGCACCTGGGTGAAGGATCAGAGCACCTGGGTGAAGGATCAGAGCTCCTAGGTGAAGGATCAGAGCTCCTGGGTGAAGGATCAGAGCACCTGGGTGAAGGATCAGAGCACCTGGGTGAAGGATCAGAGCACCTGGTTGTAATGTAGGGAAGGATCAGAGCTCCTGGGTGAAGGATCATAGCATCTGGGTGAAGGATCAGAGCACCTGGGTGAAGGTAGTGAAGGATCAGAGCACCTGGGTGAAGGATCAAAGCACCTTGGTGAAGGTAGTGAAGGATCAGAGCACCTGGGTGAAGATAGTGAAGGATCAGAGCACCTGGGTGAAAGTAGTGAAGGATCAGAGTACCTGTGTGAGGGTAGTGAAGGATCAGAGCACCTGGGTGAAGGTAGTGAAGGATCAAAGCACCTGGGTGAAGAATAAGAGCACCTGGGTAAAAGTTGTGAAGGATCAGAGCACCTGGATGAAGGATCAGAGCACCTGGGTGAAGGTAGTGAAGGATCAAAGCACCTCGGCGAAGGATCAGAGCACCTGGGAGAAAGTAGTGAAGGATCAGAGCACCTGGGTGAAGGTATTGAAGGATCAGAGCAACTGGATGAAGGATCAGAGCACCTGGGTGAAGGTAGTGAAGGATCAGAGCACCTGGGTGAAGGTAGTGAAGAATCAGAGCTCCTGCGTGAAGGTAGTGAAGGATCAGAGCACTTGGGTGAAGGTAGTGAAGGATCAGAGCACCTGGGTGAAGGTAGTGAAGGAACAGAGCACTTGGGTGAAGGATCAGAGCATCTGGATGAAGGTAGTGAAGGATCAGGGAACCTGGGTGAAGGATCAGAGCACCTGGGTGAGGGTAGTGAAAGATCAGAGAACCTGGGTGAGGGTAGTCAAGGATCAGAGCACCTGGGTGAGGGTAGTGAAGGATCAGAGCACCTGGGTGAAGGTAGTGAAGGATCAGAGCACCTGGGTGAAGGTAGTGAACGATCAGAGCACCTAGGTGAAGGATCAGAGCACCTGGGTGAAGGATCAGAGCACCTGGGTGAAGGTAGTGAAAGATCAGAGCACCTGGGTGAAGGATCAGAGCACCTGGGTACAGGATCAGAGCACCTGGGTGAAGGTAGTGAAGGATCAGAGCACCTGGGTGAAGGTAGTGAAAGATCAGAGCACCTGGGTGAAGGATCAGAGCACCTGGGTACAGGATCAGAGCACCTGGGTGAAGGATCAGAGCACCTGGGTACAGGATCAGAGCACCTGGGTGAAGGTAGTGAAGGATCAGAGCACCTGGGTGAAGGTAGTGAAGGATCTGAGCACCTGGGTGAAGGTAGTGAAGGATCAGAGCACCTGGGTGAAGGTAGCGAAGGATCAGATCAAATGGGTGTAGATAGTGAAGAATCAGAACTCCTGGGTGAAGGTAGTGAAGGATGAGAGCACCATGGTGAAGGTAGTGAAGGATTAGAGCACCTGGGTGAAGGTAGAGAAGGATCAGAGCACTGGTTGAAGATAGTGAAGGATCAGAGCATCTGGGTGAAGGTAGTGAAGGATCAGAGCACCTAGATGAAGGTAATGAAGGATCAGAGCACCTGGGTGAAGGTAGTGAAGGATCAGAGCACCTGGGTGAAGGTAGTGAAGGATCAGAGCACCTGGGTGAAGGTAGTGAAGGATCAGAACACCTGGGTGAAGGTAGTGAAGGATCAGAGCACCTGGGTGAAGGTAGTGAAGGATCAGAGCACCTGGGTGAAGGTAGTGAAGGATCAGAGTACCTGGGTGAAGGTAGTGATGGATCAGAGCGCCAGGGTGAAGGTAGTGAAGGATTAGAGCACCTGGGTGAAGGTAGTGAAGGATCAGAGCACCTGGGTGAAGATAGTGAAGGATCAGAGCATCTGGGTGAAGGTAGTGAAGGATCAGAGCACCTGGGGGAAGGTAGTGAAGGATCAGAGCACCTGGGTGAAGGTAGTGAAGGATCAGAGCACCTGGGTGAAGGTAGTGAAGGATCAGAGCACCTGGGTGAAGGTAGTGAAGGATCAGCGCACCTGGGTGAAGGTAGTGAAGGATCAGAGCACCTGGGTGAAGGGAGTGAAGGACAAGAGCACCTGGGTGAAGGTAGTGAAGGATCAGAACACCTGGGTGAAGGTAGTGACGGATCACAGCACCTGGGTGAAAATAGTGAAGGATCAGAGCACCTGGGTGAAGGATCAGAGCGCCTGGGTGAAGGAAGTGAAGGATCAGAGCACCTGGGTGAAGGATCAGAACACCTGGGTGAAGGTAGTGAAGGACTAGAGCACCTGGGTGAAGGATCAGCTCACCTGGGTGAAGAATCAGAGCACCTGGATGAGGGATCAGAGCACCTGGGTGAAGGATCAGAGCGCCTGGGTGAAGGTAGTGAAGGATCAGAGCACCTGGGTGAAGGTAGTGAAGGATCAGAGCACCTGAGTGAAGGATCAGCGCACCTGGGTGAAGAATCAGAGCACCTGGGGAAGCATCAGAGCACCTGGGTGAAGGATCAGAGCTCCTGGGTGAAGGATCAGAGCACCTGGGTGAAGGATCAGAGCACCTGGGTGAAGGATCAGAGCACCTGGGTGAAGGATCAGAGCTCCTGGGTGTAATGTAGTGAAGGATCAGAGCTCCTGGGTGAAGGATCAGAGCATCTGGGTGAAGGATCAGAGCACCTGGGTGAAGGTAGTGAATGATCAGAGCACCTGGGTGAATATAGTGAAGGATCAGAGCACCTGGGTGAAGGATCAGAGCACCTGGGTGAAGGTAGTGAAGGATCAGACCACCTGGGTGAAGGATCAGAGCGCCTGGTTGAAGGTAGTGAAGAATGAGAACACCTGGGTGAAGGATCAGAGCACCTGGGTGAAGGTAGTGAAGGATCAGAGCACCTGGGTGAAGGTAGTGAAGGATCAGAGCACCTGGGTGAAGGATCAGCGCACCTGGGTGAAGAATCAGAGCACCTGGGTGAAGGATCAGAGCACCTGGGTGAAGGATCAGATCTCCTGGGTGAAGAATCAGAGCACCTGGGTGAAGGATCAGAGCACCTGGGTGAAGGATCAGAGCACCTGGGTGAAGGATCAGAGCACCTGGGTGAAGGATCAGAGCACCTGGGTGAAGGTAGTGAAAGATCAGAGCACCTGGGTGAAGGATCAGAGCACCTGGGTGAAGGATCAGAGCACCTCGGCGAAGGATCAGAGTACCTGGGAGAAGGTAGTGAAGGATCAGAGCACCTGGGTGAAGGTAGTGAAGAATCAGAGCACTTGGGTGAAGGATCAGAGCACCTGGGTGAAGGATCACAGCACCTGGGTGAACGATCAGAGCACCTGGGTGAAGGTAGTGAAGGACCAGAGCACCTGGGTGAGGGTAGTGAAGGATCAGAGCATCTGGGTGAAGGTAGTAAAGGATCAGAGCACCTGCTGGGTCAAGGATCAGAGCACCTGGGTGAAGGATGAGAGCACCTCGGTGAAGGTAGTAAAGGATCAGAGGACCTGGGTGAAGGATCAGAGCACTTAGGTGAAGGTAGTAAAGGATCAGAGCACCTCGGTGAAGGTAATAAAGGATCAGAGGACCTGGGTGAAGGATCAGAGCACCTCGGTGAAGGTAGTAAAGGATCAGAGCATCTGGGTGAAGGATCAGATCACCTGGGTGAGTGATCAGAGCACCTGGGTGAGGGTAGTGAAGGATCTGAGCACCTGGGTGTAGGTAGTGAAGGATCAGAGCACCTGGGTGAAGGTAGTGAAGGATCAGAGCACCTGGGTGAAGGTATTGAAGGATCAGAGCACCTAGGTGAAGGTAGTGAAGGATCAGAACACCTGGGTGAAGGTAGTGAAGGATCAGAGCACCTGGGTGAAGGTAGTGAAGGATCACAGCACCTGGGAATGATCAGAGCACCTGGGTGAAGGATCAGAGCCCCTGGGTGAAGGTAGTGAAGGATCAGAGCACCTGGGTGAGGGTAGTGAAGGATCAGAGCACCTGGGTGAGGGTAGTAAAGGATCACAGCACCTGGGTGAAGGACGTGAAGGATCGGAGCACCTGGGTGAAGGTAGTGAATGATCAGAGCACCTGGGTGAAGGGTCAGAGCACCTGGGTGAAGGAAGTGAACGATCAGAGCACCTGGGTGAAGGATCAGAGCACCTGGGTGAAGGATCAGAGCATCCTGGGTGAAGGATCACAGCACCTGGGTGAAGGTATTGAATGATCAGGGCACCTGGGTGAAGGTAGTGAACGATCAGGGAACCTGGGTGAAGGTAGTGAAGGATCTGAGCACCTGGGTGAAGGTAGTGAAGGATCAGAGCACCTGGGTGAAGATAGTGAAGGGTCAGAGCACCTGGGTGAAGGTAGTGAAGGATCAGAGCACCTGGGTGAAGGTAGTGAAGGATCAGAGCATCTGGGTGAAGGTAGTTAAGGATCAGAGCTCATGGGTGAAGGTAGTGAAGGATCAGAGAACCTGGGTGAAGGTAGTGAAGGATCAGAGCACCTGGGTGAAGGTAGTGAAGTATCAGAGCACCTGGGTGAAGGTAGTGAAGGATCAGAGTACTTGTGTGACGGTAGTGAAGGATCAGAGCACCTGGGTTAGGGTAGTGAAGGATCAGATCACCTGGGTGAAGGTAGTGGAGGATCAGAGCACCTGGGTGAAGGTAGTGAATGATCATAGCAACTGGGTGAAGGATCAGAGCTCCTGGGTAAAGGTAGTGAAGGATCAGAGCACCTGGATGAAGGATCAGAGCACCTGGGTGAAGGTAGTGAAGAATCAGAGCACCTGGTTGAAGGATCAAAGCACCTGGGTGAAGGATCACAGCACCTGGGTGAACGATCAGAGCACCTGGGTGAAGGTAGTAAAGGATCAGAGCACCTGGGTGAAGGATCAGAGCACCTGGGTGAGGGTAGTGAAGGATCAGAGCACCTGTGTGAAGGTAGTGAAGGATCAGAGCACCTGGGTCAAGGATAAGAGTACCTGGGTGAAGGATCAGAGCACCTCGGTGAAGGTAGTGAAGGATCAGAGCACCAGGGTGAAGGATCAGAGCACCTGGGTGAAGGATCAGAGCAGCTGGGTGAAGGTAGGTGAGGACTAGAGCACCTGGGTGAAGGTAGTGAAGGATCAGAGCACCTGGGTGAAGGTAGTGAAGGATCAGAGCACCTGGGTGAAGGTAGTGAAGGATCAGAGCACCTGGGTGAAGGATCAGAGCACCTGGGTGAACGATCAGAGCACCTGGGTGAAGGTAGTGAAAGATCGGAGCACCTGGGTGAAGGTAGTGAAGGATCAGAGCACCTGGGTAAAGATAGTGAAGGGTCAGAGCACCTGGGTGAAGGTAGTGAAGGATCAGAGCACCTGGGTGAAGGTAGTGAAGGATCAGAGCATCTGGGTGAAGGTAGTTAAGGATCAGAGCTCATGGGTGAAGGTAGTGAAGGATCAGAGAACCTGGGTGAAGGTAGTGAAGGATCAGAGCACCTGGGTGAAGGTAGTGAAGGATCAGAGCACCTGGGTGAAGGTAGTGAAGGATCAGAGTACTTGTGTGACGGTAGTGAAGGATCAGAGCACCTGGGTTAGGGTAGTGAAGGATCAGATCACCTGGGTGAAGGTAGTGGAGGATCAGAGCACCTGGGTGAAGGTAGTGAATGATCATAGCAACTGGGTGAAGGGTCAGAGCTCCTGGGTAAAGGTAGTGAAGGATCAGAGCACCTGGATGAAGGATCAGAGCACCTGGGTGAAGGTAGTGAAGAATCAGAGCACCTGGTTGAAGGATCAAAGCACCTGGGTGAAGGATCACAGCACCTGGGTGAACGATCAGAGCACCTGGGTGAAGGTAGTAAAGGATCAGAGCACCTGGGTGAAGGATCAGAGCACCTGGGTGAAGGTAGTGAAGGATCAGAGCACCTGGGTGAAGGATAAGAGTACCTGGGTGAAGGATCAGAGCACCTCGGTGAAGGTAGTGAAGGATCAGAGCACCAGGGTGAAGGATCAGAGCACCTGGGTGAAGGATCAGAGCAGCTGGGTGAAGGTAGGGAAGGACTAGAGCACCTGGGTGAAGGTAGTGAAGGATCAGAGCACCTGGGTGAAGGTAGTGAAGGATCAGAGCACCTGGGTGAAGGATCAGAGCACCTGGGTGAACGATCAGAGCACCTGGGTGAAGGTAGTGAAAGATCAGAGCACCTGGGTGAAGGTAGTGAAGGATCAGAGCACCTGGGTGAGGGTAGTGAAGGATAAGAGCACCTCGGCGATGGATCAGAGCACCTGGGAGAAGATAGTGAAGGATCAGAGCACCTGGGTGAAGGTAGTGAAGGATCAGAGCAACTGGGTGAAGGATCAGAGCACCTGGGTGAAGGTAGTGAAGGATCAGAGCACCTGGGTGAAGGTAGTGAGGAATCAGAGCCCCTGGGTGAAGGATCAGAGCACCTGGGTGAAGGATCAGAGCACCTGGGTGAAGGATCAGAGCACCTGGGTGAAGGTAGTGAAAGGTCGGAGCACCTATGTGAAGGATCAGAGCACCTGGGTGAAGGTAGTGAAAGGTCGGAGCACCTATGTGAAGGATCAGAGCACCTGGGTAAGGGATCAGAGCACCTGGGTGAAGGTAGTGAATGATCAGAGCACCTGGGTGAATATAGTGATGGATCAGAGCACCTGGGTGAAGGATCAGAGCACCTGGGTGAAGGTAGTGAATGATCAGAGCACCTAGGTGAAGGTAGTGAAGGATCAGAGCACCTGGGTGAAGGTAGTGAAAGATCTGAGCACCTGGGTGAAGGTAGTGAAGGATCTGAGCACCTGGGTGAAGGTAGTGAAGGATCAGAGCACCTGGGTGAAGATAGTGAAGGGTCAGAGCACCTGGGTGAAGGTAGTGAAGGATCAGAGCACCTGGGTGAAGGTAGTGAAGGATCAGAGCATCTGGGTGAAGGTAGTTAAGGATCAGAGCACTTGGGTGAAGGTAGTGAAGGATCAGAGAACCTGGGTGAAGGTAGTGAAGTATCAGAGCACCTGGGTGAAGGTAGTGAAGGATCAGAGCACCTGGGTGAAGGTAGTGAAGGATCAGAGTACTTGTGTGAGGGTAGTGAAGGATCACAGCACCTGGGTGAGGGTAGTGAAGGATGAGATCACTTGGGTGAAGGTAGTGAAGGATCAGAGCACCTGGGTGAAGGTAGTGAATGATCATAGCAACTTGGTGAAGGATCAGAGCACCTGGGTGAAGGATCAGAGCACCTGGGTGAAGGTCGTGAAGAATCAGAGCACCTGGGTGAAGGATCAGAGCACCTGGGTGAAGGATTACAGCACCTGGGTGAACGATCAGTGCACCTGGGTGAAGGTAGTAAAGGATCAGAGCACCTGGCTGAAGGATCACAGCACCTGGGTGAGGGTAGTGAAGGATCAGAGCATCTGTGTGAAGGTAGTGAAGGATCAGAGCACCTGGGTCAAGGATAAGAGTACCTGGGTGAAGGATCAGAGCACCTCGGTGAAGGATCAGAGCACCTGGGTGAAGGATCAGAGCACATGGGTGAAGGATCAGAGCAGCTGGGTGAAGGTAGGGAAGGATTAGAGCACCTTGGTGAAGGTAGTGAAGGATCAGAGCACCTGGGTGAAGGTAGTGAAGGATCAGAGCACCTGGGTGAAGGTAGTGAAGGATCAGAGCACCTGGGTGAAGGATCAGAGCACCTGGGTGAAATATCAGAGCACCTGGGTGAAGGATCCGAGCACCTGGGTGAACGATCAGACCACCTGGGTGAAGGTAGTGAAGGATCAGAGCACCTGGGTGAAGGTAGTGAAGGATCAGAGCACCTGGGTGAGGGTAGTGAAGGATCAGAGCACCTCGGCGAAGGATCAGAGCACCTGGGAGAAGGTAGTGAAGGATCAGAGCACCTGGGTGAAGGTAGTGAAGGATCAGAGCACCTGGGTGAAGGTAGTGAAGAATCAGAGCCCCTGGGTGAAGGATCAGAGCACCTGGGTGAAGGATCACAGCACCTGGGTGAATGATCAGAGCACCTGGGTGAAGGTAGTGAAGGATCAGAGCACTTGGGTGAGGGTATTGAAGGATCAGAGCATCTGGGTGAAGGTAGTGAAGGATCAGAGCACCTGGGTCAAGGATCAGAGCACCTGGGTGAAGGATCAGAGCACCTCGGTGAAGGTAGTAAAGGATCAGAGCACCTGGGTGAAGGATCAGAGCACCTGGGTGAGTGTTGGAAATTTCCAACACTAAATACAACACTGTTGTATTCTCATTAATTATTACTAATTCTACTAATCATTGTAGTGATTAAAATTAACCAAGCGTAGAGTTCACATGTACTAATGATTACATCTGTACAATAAGGCTAGAATTCTTACGTCACTCGACGCCAGTATTGCGTCAGATTTCATTGTAATAAACACATTTATATCCAGTGTTTCTGAGAATTGAATTTGATTCTCTATAAACAACGGTGTTCTGTGTGATAATTAATTACAGATAAACTGATCTCCAACTAAAGCCAAACAGAGCGTTTATAGTTCTAACTGTTATCTAGTAATAAAATTAACGTCACACGTGAATGCCCTGGAGAGACTTTAATTCATCTCCATTGTTCGTTTACTATCATAAAACGGGCAAATAATAATATTTAACTCCTCTTAATAATAAACCCGTCCTTATCCGAGCATTTCAATCACAATTGCGAGAAATGATAATATCCGTAATAAATAATTTGTGTAACGAACGCGGGACGCGGAGCGGGAGAGAGGAGACGCCATTACCCCAGCCACCAGGGTAGACCCCATCAAGAGCTCCAGAAGAAAGTCGCCACTGTGAGGTGTGAAGAACCTTTGCAAACATTAACTTTGCTGGTGTCAGTGTCACTTTACATAACAAGTTGAATTGTCAAGAGATTTAATTTGACATTCGGCCAGAACCTGTTAAATTTGGTTCTATGTAATACCACGTGACCGGCCAGTGAAGCGCGTCAGTATCTAGGATACGCTGGACACCACGTGTTCTTTATTAAGAAGCCGGAGCCTAGGACGCGAACTTCGGCAAGCCTTAACTTACACAGTGCCCATATTAGCTAAGTACCTTTATCCTTATTTGATGCATCATCTAGGGGGTGGGTTTATAGCTGGGTAGCTTGTCGTGACGCCGTGCGACAATAAAAAACTACAGGTCATTATTTACTCTTATTATTAATCTCAATTTCTTGAACATAGATATCTAGCAGCTTAATCTGTTGCTACTGAATACAATTTGATTTAGAGCGTGTGTGAAGAATTCTCCGAGCTGTCATTTCCCATGTTAATCAACTCCCAGTGTTCCATGACGAGTCCAGGAGAATCAGAGGATGAGTCGTAACTAACTTCTCGGAAATCGTCTTCAAGCTAAGACTCCTTTCGTATTCCTTTGATTTCTATTATCTGTATTCCTTTACATGCAGAACTCTGTTTCATTGGATTGACATGTGTTTATTATAATTATTAATTTTCATGTTCGTGATCTATGTTCTCATTGATGATAAAGATAATGACTCCATAAATATTCATAGGATTAGATTATTATACATTGGACTGGTGAACGAACCACAGTAGTTCCTGGACGTATTGAGTTCCAGTAATAACCCCCCAATGTAGGTGTTTGAGGCTTTGATTCAGTTAATTATACAGCCCATTAATTATCTTAGTGATCATATTCTCTAGTATTTTGTCCATAGTTACTGGTTCATCTAGGAATTTTCTAATGATCATATTTTCTTAGTTTCCCTCTTTACAATAAAAGCGGGTGGTCCTTCGTAATTGATTTTCACTATATTAATATTTAAATATATAGAGTCAAGCCCCAAATGTCCCACAGAGAGTGACCAGAGCACCTGGGTGAAGGTAGTGAAGGATCAGAGCACCTGGGTGAAGGTAGTGAAGGATCAGAGCACCTGGGTGAAGGTAGAGAAGGATCAGAGCACCTGGGTGAAGGCAGTGAAGGATCAGAGCACCTGGGTGAAGGCAGTGAAGGATCAGAGCACCTGGGTGAAGGTAGTGAAAGATCAGAGCACCAGGGTGAAGGATCAGAGCCCCTGGGTGAAGGTAGTGAAGGATCAGAGCACCTGGGTGAGGGTAGTGAAGGATCAGAGCACCTGGGTGAGGGTAGGGAAGGATCAGAGCACCGGGTGAAGAAAGTGAAGGATCAGAGCACCTGGGTCAAGGATAAGAGCACCTCGGTGAAGGTAGTGAAGGATCAGAGCACCTGGGCGAAGGATCAGAGCACCTGGGAGAAGGATCAGAGCAGCTGGGTGAAGGTAGGGAAGGATCAGAGCACCTGGGTGAAGGATCAGATCACCCGGGTGAAGGATCAGAGCACCTGGGTGAAGGATCAGAGCACCTGGGTGAAGGATCAGAGCCCCTGGGTGAAGGTAGTGAAGGATCAGAGCACCTGGGTGAAGGATCAGAGCACCTGGATGAGGGTTGTAAAGGATCTGAGCACCTGGGTGAGGGTAGTGAAGGATCAGAGCACCTAGGTGAAGGTAGTGAAGGATCAGAGCACATGGGTGAAGGTAGTTAAGGATCACAGCACCTGGGTGAAGGTAGTGAAGGATCAGAGCACCTAGGTGAAGGATCAGAGCACCTGGGTGAAGGTAGTGAAGGATCAGAGCACCTGGGTGAAGAATCAGCGCACCTGGGTGAAGGATCAGCGCACCTGGGTGAAGGATCAGAGCACCTGGGTGAAGGATAAGAGCACCTGGGTGAAGGACCAGAGCACCTTGGTGAAGGATCAGAGCACCTGGGTGAAGGATCAGAGCACCTGGGTGAAGGATCAGAGAACCTGCGTGAAGGATCAAAGCACCTGGGTGAAGGATCAGAGCACCTGGGTGAAGGTAATGAAGGATCAGAGCACCTGGGTGAAGGTATTGAAGGATCAGAGCACCTCGGTTGAGGTAGTGAAGGATCAGATCACCTGGGTGAAGTTAGTGAAGGATCAGAGCACCTGGGTGAAGGTAGTGAAGGATCAGAGCTCCTGGGTGAAGGATAAGAGCACCTGGGTGAAAGATCAGAGCACCTGGTTTAAGGTAGTGAAGGATCAGATCACCTGGGTGAAGGTAGTGAAGGATCAGAGCACCTGGGTGAAGGGTCAGAGCACCTTGGTGAAGGATCACAGCACCTGAGTGAAGGTAGTGAAGGATCAAAGCACCTGGGTGAAGGATCAGAGCACCTGGGTGATGGATCAGAGCACCTGGGTGAAGGATCAGAGCACCTGAATGAAGGTAATGAAGGTTAAGAGCACCTGCGTGAAGGTAGTGAAGGATCAGAGCACCTGGGTGAAGGTAGTGAACGATCAGAGCACCTAGGTGAAGGATCAGAGCACCTGGGTGAAGGTAGTGAAGGATCGGAGCACCTGGGTAAAGGTAGTGAAGGATCAGAGCACCTGGTTGAAAGTAGTGAAGGATCAGAGCACCTGGGTGAAAGATCAGAGCACCTGGGTGAGGGTATTGAAGGATTAGACCACCTGGGTGAAGGATCAGAGCACCTAGGTGAAGGTAGTGAAGGCTCAGAGCACCTGGGTGAAGGTAGTGAAGGATCAGAGCACCTGGGTGAAGGTAGTGAAGGATCAGAGCACCTGGGTGAAGGTAATGAAGGATCAGAGCACCTGGGTGAAGGTAGTGAAGGATCAGAGCACCTGGGTGAAGGTAGTGAAGGATCAGAGCACCTGGGTGAAGGTAGTGAAGGATCAGAGCACCGGGTGAGGGAAGTGAAGGATCAGAGTACCAGGGTGAAGGAATTGAAGGATCAGAGCACCTGGGTGAATGTAGTGAAGGATCAGGGCACCTGGGTGAAGAATCAGAGCACCTAAGTAAAGGATCAGAGCACCTGGGTAAAGGATCAGAGCACCTGGGTGAAGGATCAGAGCACCTGGGTGAAGGTAATGAAGGATCAGAGCACCTGGGTGAATGTAGTGAAGGATCAGAGCAATTGGGTGAAGGATCAGAGCACCTGGGTGAAGGATCAGAGCACCTGGGTGAAGGTAGTGAAGGATCAGAGCACCTGGGTGAAGGATCAGAGCACCTGGGTGAGGGTAGTGAAGGATCAGAGCCCCTGGTTGAGGATAGTGAAGGATCAGAGCACCTAGGTGAAGGTAGTGAAGGATCAGAGCACCTGGGTTAAGGTAGTTAAGGATCACTGCACCTGGGTGAAGGTAGTGAAGGATCAGAGCACCTATGTGAAGGATCAGAGCACCTGGGTGAAGGTAGTGAAGGACCAGAGCACCTGGGCGAAGGATCAGAGCAACTGGGTGAATACAGTAAAGTATCAGAGCACCTGGGTGAAGAATCAGCGCACCTGGGTGAAGAATCAGCGCACCTGGGTGAAGGATCAGCGCACCTGGGTGAAGGATCAGATCACCTGGGTGAAGGATCAGAGCACCTGAGTGAAGGATAAGAGCACCTGGGTGAAGGACCAGAGCACCTGGGTGAAGGATCAGAGCACCTGGGTGAAGGATCAGAGCACCTGGGTGAAGGATCAGAGCACCTGGGTGAAGGATCAGAGCACCTGGGTGAAGGATCAGAGAACTGGGTGAAGGTAATGAAGGATCAGAGCACCTGGGTGAAGGTAGTGAAGGATCAGAGCACCTCGGTTAAGGTAGTGAAGGATCAGAGCACCTGGGTGAAGTTAGTGAAGGATCAGAGCACCTGGGTGAAGGTAGTGAAGGATCAGAGCACCTGGGTGAAGGATCAGAGCACTTGGGTGAAGGATCAGAGCACCTGGTTTAAGGTAGTGAAGGATCAGATCACCTGGGTGAAGGTAGTGAAGGATCAGAGCACCTGGGTGAAGGATCAGAGCACCTTGGTGAAGGATCACAGCACCTGAGTGAAGGTAGTGAAGGATCAGAGCCCCTGGGTGAAGGATCAGAGCACCTGGGTGATGGATCAGAGCACCTGGGTGAAGGATCAGAGCACCTGGGTGAAGGTAATGAAGGTTAAGAGCACCTGCGTGAAGGTAGTGAAGGATCAGACCACCTGGATGAAGGTAGTGAAGGATCAGAGCACCTAGGTGAAGGATCAGAGCAGCTGGGTGAAGGTAGTAAAGGATCAGAGCACCTGGGTGAAGGTAGTGAAGGATCAGAGCACCTGGTTGAAAGTAGTGAACTATCAGAGCACCTGGGAGAAAGATCACAGCACCTGGGTGAGGGTATTGAAGGATTAGAGCACCTGGGTGAAGGATCAGAGCACATAGGTGAAGGTAGTGAAGGATCAGAGCACCTGGGTGAAGGTAGTGTAGGATCAGAGCACCTGGGTGAAGGTAGTGAAGGATCAGAGCACCTGGGTGAAGGTAGTGAAGGATCAGAGCACCTGGGTGAAGGTAGTGAAGGATCAGAGCACCTGGGTGAAGGTAGTGAAGGATCAGAGCACCTGGGTGAAGGTAGTGAAGGATCAGAGCACCTGGGTGATGGAAGTGAAGGATTAGAGTACCAGGGTGATGGTAGTGAAGGATCAAAGCACCTGGGTGAATGTAGTGAAGGATCAGAGCACCTGGGTGAAGAATCAGAGCACCTGGGTGAAGGATCAGAGCACCTGGGTGAATGTAGTGAAGGATCAGAGCACCTGGGTGAAGAATCAGAGCACTGGGTGAAGGATCAGAGCACCTGGGTGAAGGTAATAAAGGATCAGAGCACCTGGGTGAATATAGTGAAGGATCAGAGCAACTGGGTGAAGGATCAGAGCACCTGGGTGAATGTAGTGAAGTATCAGATCAACTGGGTGAAGGATCAGAGCACCTGGTTGAAGGTTCAGAGCACCTTGGTGAAGGTAGTGAAGGATCAGAGCACCTGGGTGAAGGATCAGAGCAACTGGGTGAAGGATCAGAGCACCTGGGTGAAGGTAGTGAAGGATCAGAGCACCTGGGTGAAGGTAGTGAAGGATCAGAGTTTCTGGGTGAAGGTAGTGAAGGATCAGAGAACCTAGGTGAGGGTAGTGAAGGATCCGATTACCTGGGTGAAGGTAGTGAAGGATCAGAGCACCTGGGTGAAGGTAGTGAAGGATCAGAGCACCTGGGTGAAGGTAGTGAAGGATCAGAGCTCCTGGGTGAAGGTAGTGAAGGATCAGAGCACCTAGGTGAGGGTAGTGAAGGATCAGAGCACCTGGGTGAAGGTAGTGAAGGATCAGCGCACCTGGGTGAAGGTAGTGAAGGATCAGAGCACCTGGGTGAAGGTATTGAAGGATCAGAGCACCTGGGTGAAGATAGTGAAGGATCAGAGCAACAGGGTGAAGGTAATGAAGGATCAGAGCACCTGGGTGAAGGAAGTGAATTATCAGAGCACCTGGGTGAAGGTAGTGAAGGATCAGAGCACCTGGGTGTTCGAAGTGAAGGATCAGAGCACCAGGGTGAAGGTAGTGAAGGATCAGAGCACCTGGGTGAATGATGTGGTGAAGGATCAGAGCACCTGGGTGAATGATGTAGTGAAGGATCAGAGCACCTGGGTGAAGGATCAGAGCACCTGGGTGAAGGATCAGAGCCCCTGGGTGAAGGTAGTGAAGGTTCAGAGCACCTGGGTGAAGGATCAGAGCACCTGGGTGAGGGTAGTGAAGGATCAGAGCACCTGGGTGAGGGTAGTGAAGGATCAGAGCACCTGGGTGAAGGTAGTGAAGGATCATAGCACCTGGGTGAACACAGTAAAGTATCAGAGCACCTGGGTGAAGAATCAGCGCACCTGGGTGAAGGATAAGAGCACCTGGGTGAAGGACCAGAGCACCTTGGTGAAGGATCAGAGCACCTGGGTGAAGGATCAGAGCACCTGGGTGAAGGATCAGAGAACCTGCGTGAAGGATCAAAGCACCTGGGTGAAGGATCAGAGCTTTTGGGTGAAGGTAATGAAGGATCAGAGCACCTGGGTGAAGGTATTGAAGGGTCAGAGCACCTCGTTTGAGGTAGTGAAGGATCAGAGCACCTGGGTGAAGTTAGTGAAGGATCAGAGCACCTGGGTGAAGGTAGTGAAGGATCAGAGCACCTGGGTGAAGTATCAGAGCACCTGGGTGAAAGATCAGAGCACCTGGTTTAAGGTAGTGAAGGATCAGATCACCTGGGTGAAAGATCAGAGCACCTGGTTTAAGGTAGTGAAGGATCAGATCACCTGGGTGAAGGTAGTGAAGGATCAGAGCACCTGGGTGAAGGATCAGAGCACCTTGGTGAAGGATCACAGCACCTGAGTGAAGGTAGTGAAGGATCAAAGCACCTGGGTGAAGTATCAGAGCACCTGGGTGATGGATCAGAGCACCTGGATGAAGGATCAGAGCACCTGAATGAAGGTAATGAAGGTTAAGAGCACCTGCGTGAAGGTAGTGAAGGATCAGAGCACCTGGGTGAAGGTAGTGAAGGACCAGAGCACCTAGGTGAAGGATCAGAGCACCTGGGTAAAGGTAGTGAAGGATCGGAGCACCTGGGTGAAGGTAGTGAAGGATCAGAGCAACTGGGTGAAGGATCAGAGCACCTGGGTGAATGTAGTGAAGTATCAGATCAACTGGGTGAAGGATCAGAGCACCTGGTTGAAGGTTCAGAGCACCTTGGTGAAGGTAGTGAAGGATCAGAGCACCTGGGTGAAGGATCAGAGCAACTGGGTGAAGGATCAGAGCACCTGGGTGAAGGTAGTGAAGGATCAGAGCACCTGGGTGAAGGTAGTGAAGGATCAGAGTTTCTGGGTGAAGGTAGTGAAGGATCAGAGAACCTAGGTGAGGGTAGTGAAGGATCCGATTACCTGGGTGAAGGTAGTGAAGGATCAGAGCACCTGGGTGAAGGTAGTGAAGGATCAGAGCACCTGGGTGAAGGTAGTGAAGGATCAGAGCACCTGGGTGAAGGTAGTGAAGGATCAGAGCATCTGGGTGAAGGTAGTGAAGGATCAGAGCACCTGGGTGAAGGTAGTGAAGGATCAGAGCTCCTGGGTGAAGGTAGTGAAGGATCAGAGCACCTAGGTGAGGGTAGTGAAGGATCAGAGCACCTGGGTGAAGGTAGTGAAGGATCAGCGCACCTGGGTGAAGGTAGTGAAGGATCAAAGCACCTGGGTGAAGGTAGTGAAGGATCAGAGCACCTGGGTGAAGATAGTGAAGGATCAGAGCAACTGGGTGAAGGTAATGAAGGATCAGAGCACCTGGGTGAAGGAAGTGAATTATCAGAGCACCTGGGTGAAGGTAGTGAAGGATCAGAGCACCTGGGTGTTCGAAGTGAAGGATCAGAGCACCAGGGTGAAGGTAGTGAAGGATCAGAGCACCTGGGTGAATGATGTGGTGAAGGATCAGAGCACCTGGGTGAATGATGTAGTGAAGGATCAGAGCACCTGGGTGAAGGATCAGAGCACCTGGGTGAAGGATCAGAGCCCCTGGGTGAAGGTAGTGAAGGTTCAGAGCACCTGGGTGAAGGATCAGAGCACCTGGGTGAGGGTAGTGAAGGATCAGAGCACCTGGGTGAGGGTAGTGAAGGATCAGAGCACCTGGGTGAAGGTAGTGAAGGATCATAGCACCTGGGTGAACACAGTAAAGTATCAGAGCACCTGGGTGAAGAATCAGCGCACCTGGGTGAAGGATAAGAGCACCTGGGTGAAGGACCAGAGCACATTGGTGAAGGATCAGAGCACCTGGGTGAAGGATCAGAGCACCTGGGTGAAGGATCAGAGAACCTGCGTGAAGGATCAAAGCACCTGGGTGAAGGATCAGAGCACCTGGGTGAAGGTAATGAAGGATCAGAGCACCTGGGTGAAGGTATTGAAGGGTCAGAGCACCTCGGTTGAGGTAGTGAAGGATCAGAGCACCTGGGTGAAGTTAGTGAAGGATCAGAGCACCTGGGTGAAGGTAGTGAAGGATCAGAGCACCTGGGTGAAGGTAGTGAAGGATCAGAGCACCTGGGTGAAGTATCAGAGCACCTGGGTGAAAGATCAGAGCACCTGGTTTAAGGTAGTGAAGGATCAGATCACCTGGGTGAAAGATCAGAGCACCTGGTTTAAGGTAGTGAAGGATCAGATCACCTGGGTGAAGGTAGTGAAGGATCAGAGCACCTGGGTGAAGGATCAGAGCACCTTGGTGAAGGATCACAGCACCTGAGTGAAGGTAGTGAAGGATCAAAGCACCTGGGTGAAGGATCAGAGCACCTGGGTGATGGATCAGAGCACCTGGATGAAGGATCAGAGCACCTGAATGAAGGTAATGAAGGTTAAGAGCACCTGCGTGAAGGTAGTGAAGGATCAGAGCACCTGGGTGAAGGTAGTGAAGGACCAGAGCACCTAGGTGAAGGATCAGAGCACCTGGGTAAAGGTAGTGAAGGATCGGAGCACCTGGGTGAAGGTAGTGAAGGATCAGAGCACCTGGTTGAAAGTAGTGAAGGATCAGAGCACCTGGGTGAAAGATCAGAGCACCTGGGTGAGGGTATTAAAGGATTAGACCACCTGGGTGAAGGATCAGAGCACCTAGGTGAAGGTAGTGAAGGATCAGAGCACCTGGGTGAAGGTAGTGAAGGATCAGAGCACCTGGGTGAAGGTAGTGAAGGATCAGAGCACGTGGGTGAAGGTAATGAAGGATAAGAGCACCTGGGTGAAGGTAGTGAAGGATCAGAGCACCTGGGTGAAGGTAGTGAAGGATCAGAGCACCTGGGTGAAGGTAGTGAAAGATCAGAGCACCTGAGTGAGGGTAGTGAAGGTTCAGAGCACCTGGGTGAGGGAAGTGAAGGATCAGAGTACCAGGGTGAAGGTATTGAAGGATCAGAGCACCTGGGTGAATGTAGTGAAGGATCAGGGCACCTGGGTGAAGAATCAGAGCACCTGGGTGAAGGATCACAGCACCTGAGTGAAGGTAGTGAAGGATCAGAGCACCTGGGTGAAGGATCAGAGCACCTGGGTCTTGGATCAGAGCACCTGGGTGAAGGATCAGAGCACCTGGGTGAAGGTAATGAAGGTTAAGAGCACCTGCGTGAAGGATCAGAGCACCTGGGTGAAGGATCAGAGCAACTGGGTGAAAGATCAGAGCACCTGGGTGAAGGTAGTGAAGGATCAGAGCACCTGGGTGAAGGTAGTGAAGGATCAGAGCTTCTGGGTGAAGGTAGTGAAGGATCAGAGTACCTAGGTGAGGGTAGTGGAGGATCCGAGCATCTGGGTGAAGGTAGTGAAGGATCAGAGCACCTGGGTGAAGGTAGTGAAGGATCAGAGCACCTGGGTGAAGGTAGTGAAGGATCAGAGCACCTGGGTGAAGGTAGTGAAGGATCAGAGCACCTAGGTGAGGGTATTGAAGGATCAGAGCACCTGGGTGAAGGTAGTGAAGGATCAGAGCACCTGGGTGAAGGTAGTGAAGGATCAGAGCACCTGGGTGAAGGTAGTGAAAGATCAGAGCACCTGAGTGAGGGTAGTGAAGGATCAGAGCAACTGGGTGAAGGTAGTGAAGGATCAGAGCACCTGGTTGAGGGTAGTGAAGGATCAGAGCACCTGGGTGAAGGTAGTGACGGATCAGAGCACCTGGGTGAAGGTAGTGAAGGATCAGAGCACCTGGGTGAAGGTAGTGAAGCATCAGAGCATCAGGGTGAAGATAGTGAAGGATCAGAGCACCTGGGTGAAGGTAGTGAAGGATCAGAGCACCTGGGTGAAGTTAGTGAAGGATCAGAGCTCCTAGGTGAAGGTAGTGAAGGATCAGAGCACCTGGGTGAAGGATCAGAGCCCCTGGGTGAACGTAGTGAAGGATCAGAGCACCTGTTCGAAGGTAGTGGAGGATCAGAGCACCTTGGTGAAGGTAGTGAAGGATCAGAGCACCTGGGAGAAGGGAGTGAAGGATCAAAGCACCTGGGTGAAGGTAGTGAAGGATCAGAGCACCTGGGTGAGGGTAGTGAAGGATCAGAGCACCTGGGTGAAGGTAGTGAAGGATCAGAGCACCTGGGTGAAGGTAGTGAAGGATCAGAACACCTGGGTGAAGGTAGTGAAGTATCAGAGCACCTGGGTGAAGGTAGTGAAGGATCAGAGCACAGAAGAGTGCTATGAAGGATCGGTGCACAGTTAAGGAAAGAAGTAAAAGAAATTAATTATCATAGAGCCATCATACCAATCTTCCTTTCACTACAGTCCAGGTTATCTTGTCAGACAAGTGTGATAACCCTTCACCACAGTCCAGGTCATCTTGTCAGACAAGTGTGATAACCCTTCACCTGTTGGAAATTTCCAACATAATTCAACATAGTTGTATTATTATTACTTATTACTAAAATCTACTAATTGCTGTAGTAACTAAAATTAACCAAGAGTAGAGTTCACATGAACTAATAATTGTATCTGTACAATAACGCTAGAATTCTTACGTAACCAAACACCAGTATTGCGTCAGATTCTACCAAAATAAACACATTTATATCCAGTGTGTCAGAGAATTGAGTTTGATTCTCTAAAAACAACAGTGTTCTGTGTGATAATTATTTACCGATAACCTGACTCCCAAATAATGCCAAATCGAGCGTTTCTAGTTACAACTGTTATCTGGTAATAAATTTAACGTCATAAGTGAATGCCGTGGAGAGAATTAATATCATTCTCCATTGCTCGTTTGACATCGTAAAACGAGCAAATAATAATATTTAGCTCCCTAGAATTATAAACCCATCTTTATCCCAGCATTTTAGCCCCAACTGCGAGAAATAATATTATTCGTAGTAAATAATTTGTGTGGCGAATGCGGGGACGCGGAGCGGAGCGGGGAGAGGGAGACGCCATATTTCCGAGAGAGCGTGTGGAGGCGTCGACGAGACGACGAGAGAGGAAAGTTGCCAAAGTGCGGTGTGAAAACTAGTTGCGGAACTGAGCAACTTGTTTGGTGTCAGTGTCATAGGATACATCGTGGTGAATCGTTAACGAGAATTAACTTGACATTCAGCCCGGAACTTGTCAATTTGTTCCGTGTAATCCATCATGACCGGCCAGAGAAGCGCGTCGACATCTAGGCCAAGCTAAACGCCACGTGTTCGCCATTGCGACGCTAGAGCCTGGGACGCGAGCTTCGGCAAGCTTCAACTTATACAGTGCCCTATTAGCTAAGTACACCTATTCCCTTTTGATGCATCATTAGAGATAGTTTACAGCAGGGTAGCTTGTCGTCACGCCGAGCGACATAAATAAAACACATGTTAGTATATTTTATCTCTCTCCACTCTCAATTTCTTGAATATAGATATTTAGCAGCCTAATATGTTGCTACGTAATATATCTTGATTTACAGCTTGCGTGTGAGGAATTCCCCGAGCTGTTACTTTCCCGTGTTATTCATCTCCCAGTGTTCCATGATGAATTCCGGAGATTCCGCGGATGATTCATGACTGATGTCTTGGAAAACGTCTTCAAGCTAAGACCCTTTTCCGTATTCAATTATTCAAATGATTTGTACTGAATTATTACTATTGATCACTGCACACTGGATCTAACACGTGTTTATTATAATCATTAATTTCTGATATTCATAATCTATGTTCTTATTGGTGACAAATTCTCTATTGATTCTCTAATTGGTCATAAGATTAGGTTATTACAAAATGAACTGGTGTACGAACCACACTAGTTCCTAGACATATATGAAGTTCTAGCAATAACCCCCCAATGTAGGTGTTTGAGGCTTTGATTCAATTAAATTATATATACAGGCCATTAATTATTCAAGTGATTATATTTTCTAGTATTTATCCATAGTTACTGGTTCCTCTAGGAATTTCTAATGATCACATTATATTAGTTTCCCTCTTTACTATAAAAGCGGGTGGTCCTTCGTAATTGATTTCATTACTTTAATAATTAAATAAATAGAGTCAAGCCCCAAATGTCCCACATCACCACAGTCCAGGTCATCTTGTCAGACAAGTGTGATAACCCTTCACCACAGTCCAGGTTATCTGTCATACAAGTGTGATAACCCTTCACCACAGTCCATTGTTATCTTGTCAGACAAGTGTGATAACCCTTCATCACAGTCCAGGTCATCTTGTCAGGCGAGTGTGATAACCCTTCACCACAGTCCAGGTCATCTTGTCAGACGAGTGTGATAACCCTTCACCACAGTCCAGGTTATCTTGTGAGACAAGTGTGATAACCCTTCACCACAGTCCAGGTTATCTTGTGAGACAAGTGTGATAATCCCTACACCACATGTTTGGAAAATCACATAAGTGTGAAATTTCCAAAAAAAAATCATGTAATGCAATAATATTACACTGTGTGTTGCACTGGATAACTTTCCCGTTCCAGTACTTAACTCCAAGTCAAAATTGGTACATAATAATGACATCACAGAGACTGACCATGTCACCAAACTCGTTCATCGCCATCTCGAAGGTTGCGTTCTTCTTCCCATGATCTTTGATGGTCTGGAGATTATCCTCGAACACTTTCTTGCGACGCGTTTCTTCTGTTGAGTTCTTATACTTCCGCTTATAATTACCCTGAGGAAATACACAAACTCTTATGATAAAGCTGCATTATTAGTACTTAACACACTGCATTATTTCTCAGTTTACACAGGTACATGCTCAAGATATTTCTGATTCCACTAAAAAACAAATACCCGCCTGTTTAATGATTATGCTGGTATACCACAGGTCTTAAAGAGATTTTACTGTTCTTTAATGGAGTCACAATAATCAGAGAATCCAGTTGTGATATTATATGTTGTCTATTATTTTTACCATAGGAAAATAACTTTATCATCACCTTATTTAATATAAATTTATGGGAGTTGGTTGAAAACAATTATGAGAAACTCATCTCTGTTTTACTGTTAATGGTCCTCAATGAAGAGGATATACCCTATAGTCTAATAAGGGGTACAAGTGTTGTGTTGGCTGACTCTTCAGAGGTTGCATGGCGTTTTGCCTTTTTTTATGATATCTTCTACAAAACTGTTAGAGAAGCCGTTGTTGACTAGAACCTGCCTAACCCTACAACCGTGACATAAGATCCTACTGTTAAGCAATGTATGCCTCGTTGTCCCTCCAAGGTGAGACAAGTCACAAGGAGCCTCCGTAATTAGGGCTATAAGTGAATACCTAAGAAAAGGTACCGTGGTTCACCTGCTTCACCCAGCATAACACACCCACCGCAGAACTGGTAATATATATAATATTCTAATCTTCCCAGATGAGAGCACAAATTATTAAGACAAATGATGAGTGAACTCCACCAGGTGCTTTTCAGGTCATCACCAGTGATGATAAAGTATCTTATCAAAGAACTCCAAATATCAAAAGTAAATGAAGATATATATATATATATATATATATATATATATATATATATATATATATATATATACTGTTACCAATAAAGAGATAGGTGTGGGGTGGTGAAGGTTCTCACTACCTCCACAGCTACCACTGCGTCGTTCCCTCTAAGCCGCTCTGCTGGCAAACAGTTCAGCTGGTTTTGGTGTATTATCAAATATTATTTTTCCAATTTATTTTGTACCGGGTACCAAATATTTTCGTGTCATTTTATGGCATAAATTTTACGCTTTCCTATATTTCTTGATGTCAAGGTTTAAAGATGTAGTTAATATTTGACGTGGATTAATAGGTGTTGGTTTGTCTCACTTTATTATCGCTCTCAATGAGTCAACATAATTAACCCCCCTTGTCACCTAGTGCGGGCTAGATATACAATGTCTCTTTGTTACACTTTTTTAAATTAAATTTTAATTTATTTATTATTAGTAATTTATTGGACTTAATTAATTGAGAGCATAAATATTTTTTAGTTATTATTAATTATAAGATCATAACTAAACTATTTATAGTTAATAATCATTAGATTAAATTTGCTTATGTTTATTATTCAACATTTTTCTTTGATTTCATTTATGACCGAGGTTGCCTAGCCTCCCCATATTCCCTTACTCCATTGTACCCCTCGCTTTGCCTGTGTCTCAAAATGTAAATTATTACTTACAGTGTACCTGAGAGTACTTGTAAGCAATCTACCTCATTTTTCTTTTCTTTTTTGTTCATTTTGTGTTTGTCTTCTATAGTCTTGTTTATATTTGTATTTTTCCCTCTTTTTATATGAAAATTTTATTTTGTAATTGCCATTCTTCCCTTGTTTTTCTATACAACCAGCATTTTTATGTAAACATGTATAGACCCAGAACTAAACCTCTTATCAAGTATCTATGAGAATCATCACTTTAATGATCAAAATTGCAGATATTTTACAGCATATGATGTAAACAATGTATTAACACATAATCACAATATCTCTGTAATTAACTTGCATGTAAGATCTCTAAGCAAACACTTCGATGATGTTAGTGCCTAGATTGAAACTATTGACAACAAATTCTCTTGTATTATACTTACTGAAACGTGGTTAAAAGAGGATACTACTCAACTTTTTAACATGCCAAACTACTCAGCAATTCACAACTGTCGACCAATTCAGAGAGATGGTGGTACTGCTCTTTACTACCACCAAGAACTAACATGCTTAAAAGTAATTAGAACTACAGACTACTGTAGAGAGTATATCTTCGCCAGTTTCAGAGTTAAGGGTGCTGAGTCTGTCCTGACTATGGGTGCAATTTACAGAATTCCTAACACTGATGTGTCCGAATTCCACTTTAACCTTAGAAATCTAATACTAGATAACAGACTGAACAAAAAAATTTAATTATCGTACGGGACTTTAATATTGACCTCTGCGAGCCGGAAAACCCTACTGCTGCCAGCTTCCTCAACTGTATGAATTCCTGCTTCCTCATACCCTTAATCACTAGACCTACTAGAATCACTGATAGTACTGCTACGACTCCTGATCACATCTGGACCAACATAACCTCTCCGCTTACTTCAGGTATAATCACCGACAGCACTACAGACCATTACACCACGTTTCTCCTAACAAACAATAACAAACCACCTCTAGAGACAAGGGAAATAAGCTTTAGGCTGCACAATGAAACTGCTATAGGCAATTTTATAGCTGCTGCTGCTAATGTCAACTGGGAGTCCGAATTAGGTAACATAGGGGACATCAACCTAGCAGTGTAATCTTTTCTTCAAAAAACTCTCAGCCTTTATAACACCCACTGTCCTATGCTAACGAAACAAGTCACAGCCAAAAGGCTAAACAATCCTTGGCTTACAAAGGGAATCCTTGAATCCATTAATAAAAAACATGTCATTGCGAAGAAGTATAGGTTAAGAATCGTCTCCAAAGAATTCTCAAAGAATTACTCATTATTGCTATCTAAAATAATTAGTAGAGCCAAAACTAAATACTACGAAGATAAATATACCCAACCAAAGGGCAACATTAAGAAAACATTGAGCACAATTTCACAAATATTGGGATCAAAGAAAATTTTAAATAACAAACCAATACTCCTGTCCAATAACGATGGCCTGCTTACAGCCTCTGATACTGCTATTGAGTTCAATAGGTTCTTCCCTTCCATTGGGTCATCCCTTGCAAAGGATATTCCATCTTCCTGTACTGATGTTCAGGACTATCTTACAGGAAACTATCCACAGTCTTTGTACCTAAAGCCCTCAAATTCCACTGATGTTAATGAGATAATCATTTCCCTTAAAACCAAGTCTAGTGCCCTTGAGGAGATACCAACTTTAAATTACAAAAAGGCCCCCAGATCTTTAGCCCCTGCTATTGCATTGCTCTTCAACTTGAACACCAAACATTTCCAGATATTCTAAAAAAAAAGCGAGAGTAACCCCTGTCCACAAATGTTGTGATCTCACTGAAGTTAACCACTACAGACCTATATCAATCCTGCCAAACTTGTATAAAATATTTGAAAAACTAATGTACAAGCAGCTTTACTCTTATCTAGCCAAGCGCAATATACTTAGCTCATGTCATTATGGCTTCATGCCCAAAAAAAGCACTAACGATACACTTATTAGTATGAGTAACTTGATACATGCAGCTCTTGATAAAAATGAGTTCCCTGTTGGGTTATTTGTGGACCTGCGTAAGGCTTTTGACACTGTCAACCACCAAAACCTTCTTCTTAAATTACATCATTATGGAGTCAGAGGACACTCCCTGCAATACCTCAAATCTTACCTTACTGACAGGCTGCAGTATGTTTCTGTGAATAATTCAATTTCTCCCACCCTACTCATCAACATTGGTGTTCCTCAGGGCAGCATACTTGGCCCTCTCCTCTTTCTCATCTACATTAATGACCTTCCAAATGCCTCCCAACACCACAAACCAATTCTATTTGCTGACGACACAACCTACATTTACTCCAGTCCTGACCCCCTTGGTCTAAATGTCACAGTGAATACTGAGCTAAATAAAATCCATCTTTGGCTAACTGCCAACAAACTCACCCTCAACATTGACAAAAGTTTCTATATTCTGTTTGGCAATAAATCCTCAAATCAAATAAATCTTAGGATAAATAATACCCAAATTTGTAACAAAATATATGGCAAATTTCTTGGCGTTCTCATTGACCCCAAGCTGAATTTCCAGGGACACATTCTAAATATATCAAAAAAAGTTTCAAAAACTGTTGGCATTCTTTCTAAGATCAGATATTATTTACTCCGCCCTGCCCTGGTGACTCTCTATTACTCCCTCATCTATCCATATTTCATCTATGGTATTTGTGCTTGGGGCTCTACTACCCAAAATAATTTACGTCCTCTGATTACTCAACACAAAGCTGCTATTAGGACAATATCCAATTCTGGCCCCAGACATCACTCGGTACCCCTACTCAAATCTTTGAATATGTTAGATAATAGGTCACTGCACATCCTCTCATGTGTATTATATATATATATATATATATATATATATATATATATATATATATATATATATATATATATATATATATATATATATATATATATATATATATATATATATATATATTTATATATATATATTTATATATATATATATTTATATATATATATATTTATATATATATATATATATATATATTTATATATATATATATATTTATATATATATATTTATATATATATATATATATATATATATATATATATATATATATATATATATATATATATATATATTAGTATATTTTGGTAGCAGTCTTTCCTGTAGACATATATTATTAAATATGACCGAAAAAGTAAGATTAATAATTCTAACACGAATTTTCTCAATCTTTCGTACATTACGCTTCACTGTTGGAGGTAAATCAAAAATCACTTCTCCAAAATTCATTTTTATTTCATCAAATTTCATTTATTTCATCATTCATTTTTGATTTAATCAAACTAGAAATGCTCTTCAAATCAAGGGACCCAGAATGTGGAATGACCTTCCCAATCATGTTAAGGACTGTACCTCTCTCAACCAGTTTAAGATAAAAACTATGCACTACCTAATTAATTCCCTTTAACCTACCTTACCCCTATAATGTCAATCCATGTCTTATTTAAAAAAAAAACTGTTTGTCGACCTAATTGTATTTTTGCTGTTTTCCTGCCATGTTCCCCCCTTTTTTTATTTTTTTTATTTTCTCAACATATTTTACACTTTAATCTCAATTAGTATTAAGTATTAGGCTTTAGTGTTTTTCCTGCCCGAAACGCTTTGCGTAATAGTGGCTGTAAGCATTGTATGTACTAGCTCTATCTATAAATTCATTAATATTTTTATTACCCCCTGTATGTATGTACTTTACCTGAATAAACATTTGAATTTCTTGAATTTGAATTTTTTGAAATCATAGTGACGTTCAGTACCAAGTAAATTGTAAATGATAATTGCCTTACCTTGAAAACGTCCCAGGTGGGATGGGCTGCCGTCAGAGCCAAGCCACACAGGAGCAGTATTGACACCTTCATCTGTTGGAATAAGGAAGCAAATCATTATATACATAGGCCTTAAATATTATATTTAAATGTCCGTTGCTGTTATGTAACTATAATGGGAGCTTATATTACTATAATCATAAGGTACATGGTAATGACGGGGTGGACACAGCTGCCCACTTTTGTGAACACTGAAGATTTTAACTGCAAATGATCATTTCTATAAACAATATCTACTACAGTGGGAGATCGTCAACACTCAATTACAATTAATTCTTGCGAACACTTGGTAACTAATGTTGCAGACATTCAAGGTTCTCACTGAAAGGTGGATTTCTGGGGCTGTGTGGGGGAGGGGGAGGGGTTTTATTAGCCCATTTTAGACCACCAATCAATTTGACTTCTCGGTACCACGATGATCTTGTTTCTTGAAGGTCGGCGTTCGAATCCCAATGGTCCAAGTAGCTGGGCACGTTCTTTTTATTCGTAAAATCCTATACTCTTGTCCTCATATCCCTTCAATGTGCTATAATCATGCTGGCTTAGCGCTTTCTCAGTATAATAACCTTCCCCTTACCAATTTAGATCAACGGGGTGCCGCCTTAACCTGACCTTGTGTGGGTTAGCAGACCTCCTTCTGCTGTTTCCATTTGCCATGTTGCATCCGCTTCTAGGTTTTGACTTCTCGTATGATTCCAACTATCATCATGCTAATAATGTTGAATTCCGTTGAATGGTTCTCGCATGAATAAGGGACAGACAATCTCACTTGACGCTCTAGGAATTATTAATATTGATAATGTTCAACAAATATTAAATAAAATATTGTCATAAATTTCTTGACGTCCTAATGCTTTACATTTCGAGATGAGTTCCAATGGATATGCTAATTCCTTGAAAACGTTCAGTAAAACCTTTACTTCAAAATATTATAGATGCATCGAATTTCCTTACTGAACTGTAGAGTCGAAGAGAACATTAGCAAGACTTTAGAGTTTTACAGACGAGGAGTCACAATAACGTGGAAGAAGTATGGTGACCAAATCACACACTAGAAAGTGTAGGGACGACGACGTTTCGGTCCGTCCTGGAACATTCTCAAGTCGATAGAGTTTTACCTTGGCTGGAAGAGTGGTATAGACCGCTGCTGAGTGTGGACCGCTGCTGAGAGTGTGGGATGGTGGAGTGTGCGCTGGGACAGTGTTACCTGTGGTCAGACCTGGAGTCTCTCCCAGTGACTAACGACACTACTACTTATATGCCTCCCTCACTGCTACGTCACCAAGCTGAGTTGCCTCAAACACTTCTCTCGCGAGTTAATTTATTCATGAGACTATTACAATGACAGTAAAATAATATAAACTGGAGATATGTTGTTTAGTTTAAACATTTTACATGATATATATATAATATACTAAAGTGAGAGTTGAGTAAGACGCATGTTGGTGAGGTCACACACACCATATTAGTGACTGAGGTGTTTAGGAAAACCTTCCAAGATGATGGCAATACATAGCAGTCTTTGTTATAGAAACCTTGGTTCTTATTGACGTTTTGCGAGTACTCTAATTGTTGCTCTTCTCTTTCCAGCTCTTTCCAAGCTACGGAACTTAAGTGTAAAATTGTCGGCTAATGAGACAAGTGGAAGATGAACCAATAATTTATTTATCATTAGTTTTCGACCGAGATGAAGAGCTTGCTTTTCAGATAATTCCATCTTCAGTACCGACCACCTCAGGTAATGTGTGTCTCCTCTGATAATTATATTTCCAGCGGCTCAGTTAATAGCATTAGCTATTGCATTGATATTAAATATTTCCAGAAGGTCTGCATGCGTTATATACCATTTGTTTTGATAAGAAATATTTTTAGCAAGTGAGCAAATGTTTTTCTTTAACTTCATATATTCAGTTTCAGTTTCGACTCTCATTAGACTTCACTCAAACTTCCATCACCTTACTAAAGCCGAAAAGTCTATAACTCTCATCTTCCTCAACGGATTACTTGCTCTAAACAATTCCTTTTGCTAATGCAGTTGTTCTTAGCTTATATGGGCATCGTATGCTCTATATTTTAACATCATTTTGGTAAACATCAGGTCTTGTGTTGGGTCACCTGAACACCTGGGTCCTCCCTACTTTTCCCTGTTGGCTCTTTAATATGTTACTTCAAGAAGTGTTTATAAGTGGCATCTGCCAGTGTTGCTCTCTATCTCGCATCTTCCAGCGGGAACTTTATTTATCACACTCAGTTTCTCAGAGATAAGAATCCAGAAGCATTTACCCTCACTTAGTCCTCACTCTCACTATCACTGCGGCTGTCTTTTCCATTACCTTTCAGCATGTTTTGATGAATTTGTCGTATATGTTGTAAATAAGGATGTTGAACCTAACAGAAGTTAAATCATAAAACTAAAAAACACAGAATTTTTTTCGGAATGGATATAAAAAATTGTTCTGAAAAATATATTTCTGATTCCACTAAAAAACATTACCCGCCTGTTTAATGATTATGCTGGTATACCACTGGTCTAAAAGAGATTTTACTGTTCTTTAATGGAGTCACAATAATCATAGAATCCAGTTGTAATATTATATGTTTTTATTATTTTTACCATAGGAAAATAACTTTATCATCACCTTATTTAATGTAAATTTATGGGAGTTGGTTGAAAACAATTATGAGAAACTCATCTCTGTTTTACTGTTAATGGTCCTCAATAAAGAGGATATACCCTATAGTCTAATAAGGGGTACAAGTGTTGTGTTGGCTGACTCTTCAGAGGTTCCATGGCGTTTTGCCTTTTTTTTATGATATCTTCAACAAAACTGTTAATGAAGCCGTTGTTGACTAGAACCTGCCTAACCCTACAGAGTTCTTCATCGACTTCTCTAATGGTTTAGTTAAAGATATCATAAAAAGAAAGTAGAAACGCCATGCAACCTCTGAAGAGTCAACCAACACAACACTTGTACCCCCTATTAGACTATTTTACAGCAACTTTTTTTCGACGGCTCATAAAACGGAGGAAAGGGTCCTGAAAGATATTGTTGATAGAAACGTTATCCCTACAGACCAAAATCAGAAAATGCAATTGACAATTTACTATAAAACCAAGAAAAATGCTACCTTACTCATGAAAAACTCTCCAGACACAAAGCAGAACGCTTTGAAGGAAACCAACGTCGTCGATGCCTTCAAATGCCCACTTGGGGACTGTAAGCCCCAAAGAACTCAGTATATAGGAAAAACAACAACGTCTCTTTCCAGGCGATTAACAATGCATAAACAACAGGGCTCCTTCAAGGAACATATAATCTCTTCCCACAACCAGACCATCACCAGAGAAATCTTAACAAACAACACAGAAATCATCGATAAATACAGCAATAGCAGGCGGCGCGACATCAGCTCGACACATCAATAAGTCAACATCAGCAATCAACAGCCAATTAATGCTCAACTATATTCTACCCTCTTCACGATCCCGAACAATATAGAAGCATCAAGAGGAGGTATGGGCCAATAGGCCTTCTGCAGTTACTTCCATTCTTATGTTTTCATACCCAATTTATACCCACTGTTTCGTGATTTTTCTTGTGTTTGTCACCTCACTCAAAACTTTTGTGCCATAACACCTCAACCAAAACTAGTATAAGTACGAAAATTGTTTTATGTTTTAGTCAGTCAGAGTCAGTCGCTGAGTGTAGCAGTACACAGTTACAGTCACTCCCTCAGTTACTCTTTTAGTACAGTGTAATCATGTCTCCCCAGGATATGACTTTCCTAACCATCCTTCTTGAATTACTAACGTCAGAAGGACAGAGTGTTCTAGTAGCAAGAGCAAGGAAAATTGCTGAAGACGACCCAACCCTAAACGAAGCACCGTGGCAACTTGTAGGCAACGGAAAGGTAAACAAATGAAGAAGAACCGAAGAAACGTCCAAAGAAACCAAACTAGAAGCCAACCAGAACTCAAGAGCAGCACCCAACCTAATGCCAAGGACCATATTCAAAACCAAAAAACCAGTTGATGGTCCCACTTATGGAAAAGAATAATCCAGGATCAGATCATAGAGCCAAGCCCGACATTAGAGGTATATATAACATATCCACAGCTAATCCGGATATAATCACAAACCTCAGGAACACAGAACACCTAGTTGAACTGAAACCAGAAGAAAAAATCACCAAAATGATAGTTCAAAATTTCCCGGTCGAAGTTCATGCAAACAGACTCCTAGAATGCCCAAATGTCACAACGGTGGAAAGATGCAAGCACAACAATATAGAAACAAGACAGGTTCTTGTAACAATAAAAGGACCTCGCATCAACACTCTGAGTGTTGGGATCTATGGTCACTTCACGCTGAGACTGTACAACCCAGAACCCATGCGGTGTTTCAAATGTCAGCGCTTCGGCCAACACAAAGATGGCTGCAGAGGCCCGGAACGATGTGGTGTATGTAGCGAGCTCCACAATACCGACATATGCAAGAATCTGCACAAAGAAGGCAAACAAACGAAAGCAAAATCCCCGAACTGCGGGATACACATCACGCCTAGAACAAACGATGTCCAGAAAGGGTAAAAAGAATACTAGCTTTCGGATCAACCCAGCAACCCAAAGTAACAACTTCTAGACCCCAATCGACCAGACCCTCGGTAAAAAGCCAGTGGTACACTCCTGAGCAAGTCCGAATAAATGAAGATCAGCAACAGTCTGACGCACCAAATCCTTCTAGTCTGAGCAAGAACAGGGCCTCCAACAACTGGAGGAAACAAAGAAGCACTACTCCACTAGGAAACAGCAACAGAATAGATCAAGGTAGCAAAACGAACATACCTGTCGTTGCCATCAAGACCTCCCAAGTAGAAATGATGATCCCTACATCATCAAATGCCCCAGTAGCTGGATGTAGCAAAGACGCTTCAACCCAACCAAGAGTCACCTCACCCACCAAGAAGAAAGTCTCCACTCCAGCCAAGAAGACACAAACCGTCGGGAAAACCAGTACTGTAAAAACCATGGACTCAATGATTCCACTATAACGGAAAAATGGACAACCTCAAAATAATACAATGGAATATTGAAGTATTCAAAAGCAAAGCACAAACCCTCAGAGCAGTGTTTCTTAAGGACAGCATTGATATTGTTCTACTTCAAGAAACACTCACCAAGACTGGCAGAAATATCAATATCCTCAGTCATAAGCAGTCACTACACCTACTATCATCTCTGGCGACTTCAACGCTCATAGTGAATTACTACTTGATTCACCAAGAACTGACGCCAACGGAAGACATATTGAACAACACATTTTGGATGAAGTGCTGGAAATCAGTCTGCTTAATTCGGCGGAACCAACCCACACTGGGGGGCGGAAAGTTGGATCTCACGTTTGTTTCCACCAGTATTTATGAGTTGTGTCATTGGTCAGTGGATCATGTTCTGACTAGTGACCACTTTGCTACAAAAACAGTTATTATTATAGCACTACCTCATAGACCTCCAGCTCCCGAGCCCGGATGGGACTTTATCAAGGCAGATTGGACGAAGTTTAAGGAAGCTCTCGAAACTTGGCACCAAAACTACACTCCTCCTGACAACACCGAAGAAATGGAAAAATATTTAGTAAATGCAATACATAGAGCAACAAATCACGCCATCCCCAAGAGGAAAACAAATAACCAACAACACAAGGACCATTGGTATTACTGTGATAGGATCAAAGAGCTACATAACAGACTAAATCGTGCACTAAAGAATTTCAGAAGAGATAGAACCGAAGCTAATCTAGGACTTCTTAGAGCTGTCAGAGATCATGTGCACGAAGAAACAGCAAAAATCAGAGAAGAAAAATGGCTCGAGTGGTGTGGCAAGCTAAATCAGCATACGTCCTTGGGCGACATCTGGAGGCAGATCAACAAGGCCAAAGGAAAATCGCCTCCTGCTCCGCCGCACCATGTTCATCCAGAGCAAGAAGCAGAAAGGCTAGCAAATCTATTTGCTTCAAGAGCCAGTTCCACTCAACTTCCTCAAACAATTCTGACTCACCAACAAAGACTTCAAGCAGCATGATGGAAAAAAATAGACGATGCTTTAGCCTTACCTGACGAACTAGACCAACCTTTCAATCTGAAAGAACTCAGAAGTGCTACAAAGAAAACTAAAAATACAGCTCTAGGCAAGGACAAAATCACTTGCAACATGCTAGCCAAGCTAGGAGAAAAGGGTGATGAAGCCGTCTTGAATCTCATCAACAGAGTATGTGTGACAAGAACCCGACCACTCTCTTGGAACAGTGCAATTATAGTTCCCATTCCAAAACTTGAAGACCCAGGAAATCCAAGACCCATCTTATTAACAAGCTGTCTGGCCAAAACTGCAGAGAGATTGGCCCTTAATCGAATTGAATGGGAAGCCAATCCACTACACCAAAATATGTTTGCTTACAGAAAAGGTATTGGAACCACAAAATGCCTTACCTCCCTCCTGGATCAAATCAATGACAAACCTGGAATTATTAATCTTACCTTTTCGGTCATATTCAACAACATATGTTTACAGGAAAGACTGTTGCCAATATATATATATATATATATATATATATATATATATATATATATATATATATATATATATATATATATATATATATATATATTTATATATATATATATATATATATATATATATATATTTATATATATATATATATATATATATATATATATATATATATATATATTTATATATATATATATATATATATATTTATATATATATATATATATTTATATATATATATATATATATATATATATATATACATATACATATATATATATATATATATATATATATATATATATATATATATATATATATATATATATACATATACATATATATATATATATATATATATATATATATATATATATATATATATATATATATATATAAATATATATATATATATATATATATATATATATATATTTGTATATATATATATATATATATATATATATATATATATATATATATATATATATATATATATATATATATATATATATAGAAGCAGAAGCCTTCCCTCTGCTCAGTGTCTCATTGGTCTCTTTTAAAGCCTTCTGCTTTGTGTCTGGAGAGTTTCTCATGAGTAGGTTGGCCGTTTTCTTGGTTTTATAGTAGATCGTCAATTGTATCTTCTGATTTTTGTCTGTAGGGATAACGTTTCTATTAACAATATCTTTCAGGACCCTTTCCTCCGTTTCTTTCAAAACTGTTGTAACATATCACCTCACACAAAATGCAGGTATAAAATTGGAGATGTTTAACCTCTGTTCAGTTATAGATGTGTGTGTGTAAACTAAAGTCTTTGAAAATGTAATAAGTTTTACGAAACGCGCTCAAGTGTCGCGTCAGTCTAGAAATAAAAATGAATTTTGGAGAATTGATTTTTCAGTTACCATCAACAGTGAAAAAAATATAAGAAACATTGAGAAAATTCGTATTAGAATTATTAATCTTACTTTTTCGGTCATATTTTATAATATATATATATATATATATATATATATATATATATATATATATGTATATATATATATATATATATATATATATATATATATATATATATATATATATATATATATATATATATATATAAGTTTAGTCTACAATCTAAGACTCCAAGTCTAAGACTCCAAGTAAGTTTAGTCTACAATCATCAGCAGATTTCCTAGAATTGATCAAATCTACCCAGCCCGATGGAATCATCGCTTCCCTGGACGTTGAATCCCTTTTTACCAACGTCCCAGTCGACACAACCATAGGAATGATACTGGACAGAGTATACAGAGACGAGAGCACCCCCAAATTAGACATACCTGAGCCACACTTGAAAAGTCTTCTCGAAGCATGTACAAAGGAAGCCCCTTTCATCAGTCCACAAGGAGACATGTATTTACAGATAGACGGAGTAGCAATGGGCTCCCCCTTAGGAGTTTTATTTGCTAATTTTTATATGGGAACCATCGAAGATAGGGTCTTCAGTAGCAGACAAAAACCAACTGTATACTGCCGTTATGTAGATGACATATTCGTAATAGTAAAAGACTCAGATGAACTAATTGACCTAAAAAGACACCTAGAGAGAGAGTCAGTACTCCGATTTACACATAAAAATAGTGAAAATAACAGTCTGCCATTCTTGGATGTACTAATAACAAAAACAGGAACCTCTTTAAGCACCAACGTATATACCAAGCCCACCAACATAGGATTATGCCTGAACGGTAGAAGTGAGTGCCCCCAAAGATACAAAGCCAGTGTTCTCAATGCTTATATTCGTCGAGCGCTTACCCACTGCTCTGAATGGAGCAACGTGAGTAGAGAGTTTGAAAGAGTAACTCAGGTATTGGTGAACAACGGATATAGCAACGCGGAAATAAACGCTGCTATAAGAAGACACTTGGACCGTTGGTATAATTCAGAACCTAGAACAGAAACCACAACACCCCCAATAAAATTATATTACAAATCAACCATGCACAGTGAACATATAAAAGAGGAAAGAATAATGAAAGAAATAATCCGTAAAGGAGTAAAAAGCACTACTCCTAACCAAAACATAAACCTGATAATATTCTACAAAACCAAGAAGACTTCCGAACTCCTTATCAAAAACAGCCCGAAGCCGACGGAGAACCCTCTACAGCAGTCAAGCGTTGTATACATGTACACTTGCCCCCACGAAGGATGTAACCTTCAATGTAAGTACATAGGTATGACGTCGACCAAGCTGACGAGGCGTTTGACATGCCATCTTCAATCTGGTGCCCCTAGGAATCACATGAGACAAGCCCATGACATTACTCTAACAAGAGAAATGTTGAACAAGAATACTTGCATAATAGACAAAACCCAAGATTCAAGAAGATTACAAATTCTTGAGGCAATTCACATAAGAATAGAGCGACCTACCATGAACACCCAAATCACGGAACTATTTACTCTACCCACCATGAGAGTAAGGACAAGACAAGAACATATCGATGCCAACACAGAAGACAATGTCCAACATAACAGGCCAATTACACTGGATTAATCTTTGTGTTTAGATAGGAGATGCCTCGTATGGGAGGCCTTCTGCAATAAAGGCCTTCCAATAAGCCTTCTGCAGCCCCTATGTTTATCCCTTATGTATCCCCCCATGTTTTTCACCTTCATTGTATTATCACCTGACCTAATGCGGGTATAAAATCAACTAGTATTGTAAGATTGTTCACTTGAGAATGAACCATGGAGGTTCGAAACGTCGTGCAAATTATACAAATAAGTGTAATACACTCTATAGTAAATCACTTCTTTTCTTCACCTTAAAAGTACGAAAATGAGTTTTGGAGAACTCCTATTCCAATTAAGCCCTGATGCTAAGAAAATAGTTAGAGGGATAGAAGCCCTAAACCAGAAAATAATAAATACAGAATATGCGGTCATATTCAATGAAACATGTTTGAAAGAAAACCTGCTGCCAGTATACATCAATATATATATATATATATATATATATATATATATATATATATATATATATATATACAATACAATATACAATATATATATATATATATATATATATATATATATATATATATATATATATATATATATATATATATATATATATATATATATAAACGTATATTGTATGCCACGTGTATAGCACAACCAGTACTACCCTCCCCCTCTCCAAGCCGCCCCAGTCCCCTCCACCACCCTCAAGGACATTCGACAAGCGCACTTCACTACTTCCGTTGACCCTCACTTCTTCCGGCCTCCACAATCAGCCGCGGTCTCCAGCTAGCACCTTGTAGTGCTTGCGGGGGTCGGTCTTTGGCTCTTTGGTCCCAGCTAGCTGAGGGGACACCCAGCTGACATAACCGCTACACCAGCCAACCTGGCCATGACCCAGTGTGTTTGCCCTCCTCCATAGAATAATGCACAGTTTAACTCTCTCAACTGAGTTGAAATGGAAGGGGTCCCAGCGGTCGGGCAGGACTCCACAAGCCTTGAGGTGCCAACAACTACTCTTAAAAGAGGTTTTTGCCGAGTATGCAACAAAAACAGCGCTATAAACACCAACGGTGGTGTTATCCACTTACACACACTGTCAATGAAGCAAGATGTAAAGGTTCCCACCAGCCTCCAAAGGGAAGCATCAATGATGCTAAGGATGCAATGTATGCCTCACCGTCCCTCCAAGGAGGGACAAATCACTTGCTTCCTCGGTCCTGAGGGCGATAAATGAATACCCAAGGTGGGATAATCTAGTTCGCCTGTCTCCTCCAGCAAAACACACTCACCGCAGAAATGGTAACAACAACATACCGGAAACGTACAAAATCAGAGCACAAATCACCAAGAAAATTGAAGAGGGATATACCACAAGTGCTATTAGAGTCCTCACCAGTGACGAGAAAATTGCGGCTAGAAGCAAGCACCCACCCAGAGCCCCTCAAGGCGACAACATCGTTCGACCACTAGCCAACACCACTTCAGACCCATTAACTGATTGGTGAATCTGAGGTCTACAAATCAGCCCTTTCTTTTCCACCTGGGTCAGCAGGCGGCTTTACAGGATTAAAACCTCAACACGTCAAGCAAATATTAAATCCTGCGGTTGGTGATGCTGCACAAGATCTTATGAAACTCTCATGGCTCGTCAACAAGTGCCTGGCTTGTGACATACCTGAGGTGATCAGGCCTCTCATTTTTGGTGCTTCCCTCTGTGCTCTCAACAAGATGGATGGGGGAATCAGGCAAATTGCTGTTGGCAACACTCTCTAATGCCAGATTGCCAAGGCTGTTACGAGGATTGTCAGCCCGCAAGCGCCTGAATTGCTGAAACCAATTACCTAGGATTTGGGATCAGCCAAGGCTGTGAAGCGGCTGCTGATGCAGCACGAGCATACATCACCAACACTTCTGATGAAAAGCCCTGCTCAAACTGGACTTTAAGAATGCCTTCAACATGGTCAGAAGATATGAAATGCTTTGTGCCGTACATCCCCATTTCCGGCCCCTCTACCCGTTCATACTATCATGCTACATTGGTGAGTCAAAATTGCTCTCTGGTGAATACGAAATCAGATCATGTGGAAGTGTTCAGCCAGGTGATCCCCTAGAATCTTTTCTTTTCTGCTTAGTATTAAAAGAAATCACCTAAAGCTTGTCCAGCGAGTTCAACATCTGGTTTTGGGATAATGGCACTATAGCTGGCACCGTAGACCACCTCTTGGAAGATATCAGAAAAATAAGGGAGCAAGAAGTAAGCCTGGGTCTCTTCCTGAACCCTTCCAAGTATGAAGTAGTCTCCTCCAACCCAAACATTATAACTAGAATAAGGTCTGCCTTGCCTGGAGCTTATGTTATTAGGGCTGAGAACAGCACTCTCCTTGGAGCCCTCCTCGGGTCTAACGCCATTTAGGAGATCCTTGATAAGAAAATCGCAGACCTCAAGAGGATGGAAAACAGGATAGGTGACATCGATATCCACGATGCTTTATCTACTCGCTAAATGCCTATCCCTTCCGAAGCTAACCTACTTTCTGAGGTGCTCCCCCTCCTACGACAGCCCAATGCTTGAAGAGTATGACCTCTTACTGAACACCATGCTAGAAAAAGTTGTCAACCTCTCCCTCAATGAATGCCAGTGGAAACAAGCCACTCTACCTGTCAGGCTTGGCAGCCTGGGTGTCCGCACTGCCACCAAAATTGCTCTCCCAGCCTTCCTGTCTTCCTCCTCAGCATCACATGACCTGGTTAAGGAAATTCTACCTGACAATCTGTGTGACTTAGCAGGGATACAGGACCCCCCTACACGGAAGGCAACACAAAATGGAGTGCCATGGCAGACCCAGTATTCAGACTAGCCATGCCGAAAGCCAAGAAATAATCCAGTTGGGACAGCCCCCATTGTAGACAAAGAAACCACAGCTTTGCTGGAGGCAGCAACAACCTCTAGTGATCGTGCACGCCCCACAGCTGTGCATGCTCCCCATGCAGGGGACTTTCTTTTGGCAGTCCCTATGTCTGTGACAGGCAAACGTCTTGATCCGCAGGAGCTCTGTATAGCAGTCGCTTTCCGCCATGCTGCGCCTATCCACACTGTTCATCGGTGTCTTTGTGGCATGGCAGAGGCAGATGAATATGTACTGCATAGCCTGCACTGTGAATAATCTGGCGGATGGCACACTAGACACGACGAAGTCCATGCCATCATTAAAAGGAGCCGTGTCTCTGCCCAGTGTCCAGCAGAGAGAGAGCCCCACAATGAATTGAATTGAACCGTATCTCTGCCGGCCGTCCAGACGGAATCACACTACGCCCTTGGAAGGGTGGCAGGCAGTTGGGATGGGACTATACCTGCGTATCCACCCTGACAACCACATACATCAACCTCTCTGCCGGCCAAGCAGAAGCTGCGGCGACACACAGAGAAAGACACAAGTCAGCCAAGTACAGGGAATTAGATCACCGGTACAACTTCATTCCAATAGGGTCTGAGACCCTAGGCCTATGATGAGAGAACGGAAGAAGGTCTCCTAAGGATCTTGGTTCCAAACTCATTAACACTTCAAGAGACTTTAGAGCAGCAAGTTTTCTCTTTCAGCGCCTCAGTGTCGCAATCCAGAGGGGGAATGCCCGTTGCGTCCTCGGTTCCTGCCCGGCGTCGGAGGAGTTCGAGGAAATCTACAGCCTCTAGGAAACAAACTTCTTATATGTTCTTAATGTTCTTTTTTTGTAAATAATCTGATATATATATATATGTCGTACCTAGTAGCCAGAACGCACTTCTCGGCCTACTATTCAAGGCCCGATTTGCCTAATAAGCCAAGTTTTCATGAATTCATTGGTTTTCGACTACCTAACCTAACTTTTTCGGCTACCTAACCTAACCTATAAAGATAGGTTAGGTTAGGTTAGGTTGGGTCATAAATCTACGTTTATTTTAACTCTAATAAAAAAAAATTGACCTCATACATAATGAAATGGGTAACTTTATCATTCCATAAGAAAACAAATTGAGAAATTATATTAATTAATGAAAACTTGGCTTATTAGGCAAATCGGGATTGCATAGTAGGCTGAGAAGTGCGTTCTGGCTACTAGGTACGACATATATATATATATATATATATATATATATATATATATATATATATATATATATATATATATATATATATATATATATATATATATATATATATATATATATATATATATATATATATATGTCGTACCTAGTAGCCAGAACTCACTTCTCAGCCTACTATTCAAGGCCCGATTTGCCTAATAAGCCAAGTTTTCCTGAATTAATATATTTACTATAATTTTTTTCTTATGAAATGATAAAGCAACCCTTTTCTCTATGTATGAGGTCAATTTTTTTTTATTGGAGTTAAAATTAACGTAGATATATGACCGAACCTAACCAACCCTACCTAACCTAACCTAACCTATATTTATAGGTAAGGTTAGGTTAGGTAGCCAAAAAAAGCTAGGTTAGGTTAGGTTAGGTAGGTTAGGTAGACGAAAAAACATTAATTCATGAAAACTTGGCTTATTAGGCAAATCGGGCCTTGAATAGTAGGCTGAGAAGTGCGTTCTGGCTATTAGGTACGACATATATATATATATATATATATATATATATATATATATATATATATATATATATATATATATATATATATATATATATATATATATATATATATATATATATATATATATATATATATATATATATATATATAAATATATATATAAATATATATATATATATATATATATATATATATATATATATATATATATATATATATATATATATATATATATATATATATATATATATATATATATATATATATGTGTGTATATCACGAAAATAAACACGTGATTAAGAATGTGACAATGTCAGACCACGAAGAAAAAATGAAACAGGAAATTTCCTTAAGTACTTTCGTATATTAAATACATCTTCAGAAGGTCATTTTACAGATCGAGTGATGGGTATAAATAGGCAGGGGAGAGTGGTGAAGTAAGGTGAGGTACAATACTTGGACAACGCAGAAGGCCCATTGGCCCATCAGATGCACCCAATTGGCACATCCGATGTAGCCCAATGGCCCATCTGATACAGCAGACATACAAGCATAATACATAGGTAATTATAACATAAAGAGGTAAATATATACAATAAATTAGTGAGACAAATGTTTTTCAATGATTCTACTTAAATCGCCCTTTAGCTGATCTATTAGAAATGGATCTAAGTTATATAGACCACTGCTAATATTCAAATTACTTTCTTTGGTGATCTGTATCAAAGCGGATTCAATTATGTTTCTGTTATAGGTGCTTTTACAATATGTTATTGAAGACGCACTCTCCCAATCAATTTGGTGAGCTTTTTCTGACAAATGCACAAACAAAGCATTAGATAATTGGCCATGTCTTACAGAGTATTTATGTTGCGATATTCTACATTTTAAATCTTTAGATGTTTGCCCGACATAGAACTTATTACATTCCTTACAAGGTATTTTATAAATGACGCAATTATCACTACGAGGGCTGTTCCTTACTAATAACTTACCAACAGTGTTTTCGTAGCTAAACATTACATCTATATTAAAAAGTTTCAAGGCCTTGACAATATTCTCAAACCCAGAGAAATATGGTAAACATAACACATTCTTTGGGCGAGTCCTTTCACTGCATACATTATTATAATATGTACGACGAGCTTTGTTACGACAAACTTCCAAAAAATTCAGTGGGTAACAAAGCTTAAGACCAATCGAATCAATATTCTTAAATTCTTCATCTAAGAATTCTGGACTCACAACTCGAAGAGCTCTTAGATACATTGAAGAAAAAATTGACTTTTTTACATTGTATTTATGCCCTGAAAAATAATGAACATAAGATAAATTGTTCGTAGGTTTTCTGTAAACACTAAACTTTAATGAAGAGTTTTCCCTATGAATAAGCACATCTAAGAATGGCAAACATTTATCAATTTCAGTCTCCATAGTAAATTTTATGGAGGTGACTTGGTCATTAAGTTTGGCTACAAATTCGTCTGTGTTTACATCTGAAGGCCAAATACACAAGATATCATCAACATATCTAAACCAAGGAATGATTCCAGGAGTTATTTTTGAAACAAATTTCTTTTCAAAGAATTCCATGTACTATCGCAATGGCGATATGTGTGTATATCCTCTATCTGTGTGTATAATCCTCTATCGCAATGGCGATAGAGGATTCCCCATTGCCATTCCAAAAGTCTGTAAATAATACTCATTATTAAAGGTAAATTTACATTCTTTAATGCACAACTTAACAAGACTGACAATAATATCAGCAGAAAGAGGTAAGTCATGGCTCATTAGTTCACGAGCAAGATAATCGAGAATATCATCGACCGGTACCTTTGTGAACAAGGAACAAACGTCAAAACTGATTAACTTTACATCAGGAGTGACAGGAACACTATTCAATTTGTTAACTAAATCAAGAGAATTTGTCAAATGAGAAGAGGAGATAGTTCCTAACAAAGGGGACAAGATTTTGGTAAGCCATTTGGAGAGTTTGTAAGAAATGGATCCCACAGAACTGATGATAGGTCTCATGGGATTGTTAGGCTTATGCGTCTTGACAAGACCATATAGATATGGTAATGAAGGTGATGAGGTAGTAAATTGATTAAGATCTTTATGTTTACTTAACAACTTCCTCAAGCTACTATTGAAGAACTTGATGATGTCCTCAAGAGGATTTTTCCTAAGCTTAGTGTACGTTGAAGAATCTAGGAGGAGATCATTCATTTTCAAAATATATTCCTCCTTGTTTAAAATAACAATAGTGCTGGATTTATCAGCCTTTGTTATATGAATGGAAGGATCGGCTCTTAACTCCTGTAAGCATCGTCTGAATCTTTCGGGAAAATTGTTTGTTTGGGCCCTTTCCTCCGTTTTATAAAACGGAGGAAAGGGTCCTGAAAGATATTGTTAATAGAAACGTTATCCCTACAGACAAAAATCAGAGGATACAACTGACGATTTACTATAAAACCAGAAAAACGGCCAGCCTACTCATGAGAAACTCTCCAGACACAAAACAGAACGCTTTAAAAGAGACTAACGTCGTCTATGCCTTCAAATGCCCACTTGGGGACTGTAAGCTCCAAAAAACCCAGTATATAGGCAAGACAACAACATCTCTTTCTAGGCGTTTAACGATGCATAAGCAACAGGGCTCCATTAAGTAACATAAAATCTCTTCCCATAACCAAACCATCGCCAGAGAAATCCTAGTAAACAACACAGAAATCATCGATAGATACAGCGATAGCAGGCGGCTTGACGTTTGCGAGGCACTACACATCAAGAAGTCAACACCAGCAATCAACAGCCAATTATTGCACAACTATATTCTACCCACCTCAAGACTCCGCTCCAATATAGAAGCATCAAGAAATATGGACCAATAGGCTTTCTACAAACACTTCTATTCAATACCCATTGTTTCTGTTCTGTCTTGTGTTGATACTTTTAATACCCTATTAATATCCCCTAGTGTTCTGTCTTGTGTTAATGCCATATCACCCTTCCCACCTCACTCAAATGTAGATATAAAATCAGGGAAACGCAAGTTCTAATCAGTTGTGTATTTGTGAAGTCTTTGAAAATGTAATAAGTTTTACGAAACGCGCCCGTGTCGCGTCAGACTAGAAATAAAAATGAATTTTGGAGAAGTGATTTTTGATTTACCTCCAACAGTGAAGCGTAATGTACGAAAGATTGAGAAAATTCGTGTTAGAATTATTAATCTTACTTTTTCGGTCATATTTAATAATATATGTCTACAGGAAAGACTGCTACCAAAATATACTAATATATATATATATATATATATATATATATATATATATATATATATATATATATATATATATATATATATATATATATATATATATATATATATATATATATGGCACAACTCTCCTAAACACGAGAGTCAAGTATACAACTTTAGAACACTTTCCCACCAGGAGACTCGAACCCTAGCCAGCACAGAAGCCTTCCAGCAACTGGCATAACAGGTACGCCTTAACCCTCTGCACCACCGCTCAGACCCTTAAAAGAGATGATAATTTCGGAGTATTTAAATACCACAAAGATCACCACCTCCCAAGAGCACTAGAGCAAGTGAGGGGTCATTTAGACGTTAATTTCATCAAGTCCCTGTTAATATGGGAAGACACAGTGTCTATGCTTAAGGCACAACTCTCCTAAACACGAGAGTCAAGTATACAACTTTAGAACACTTTCCCACCAGGAGACTCGAACCCTAGCCAGCACAGAAGCCTTCCAGCAACTGGCATAACAGGTACGCCTTAACCCTCTAAAGTTCTAAAGTTGTATACTTGACTCTCGTGTTTAGGAGAGTTGTGCCTTAAGCATAGACACTGTGTCTTCCCATATTAACAGGGACTTGATGAAATTAACGTCTAAATGACCCCTCACTTGCTCTAGTGCTCTTGGGAGGTGGTGATCTTTGTGGTATTTAAATACTCCGAAATTACCATCTCTTTTAAGGGTCTGAGCGGTGGTGCAGAGGGTTAAGGCGTACCTGTTATGCCAGTTGCTGGAAGGCTTCTGTGCTGGCTAGGGTTCGAGTCTCCTGGTGGGAAAGTGTTCTAAAGTTGTATACTTGACTCTCGTGTTTAGGAGAGTTGTGCCTTAAGCATAGACACTGTGTCTTCCCATATTAACAGGGACTTGATGAAATTAACGTCTAAATGACCCCTCACTTGCTCTAGTGCTCTTGGGAGGTGGTGATCTTTGTGGTATTTAAATACTCCGAAATTACCATCTCTTTTAAGGGTCTGAGCGGTGGTGCAGAGGGTTAAGGCGTACCTGTTATGCCAGTTGCTGGAAGGCTTCTGTGCTGGCTAGGGTTCGAGTCTCCTGGTGGGAAAGTGTTCTAAAGTTGTATACTTGACTCTCGTGTTTAGGAGAGTTGTGCCTTAAGCATAGACACTGTGTCTTCCCATATTAACAGGGACTTGATGAAATTAACGTCTAAATGACCCCTCACTTGCTCTAGTGCTCTTGGGAGGTGGTGATCTTTGTGGTATTTAAATACTCCGAAATTACCATCTCTTTTAAGGGTCTGAGCGGTGGTGCAGAGGGTTAAGGCGTACCTGTTATGCCAGTTGCTGGAAGGCTTCTGTGCTGGCTAGGGTTCGAGTCTCCTGGTGGGAAAGTGTTCTAAAGTTGTATATATATATATATATATATATATATATATATATATATATATATATATATATATATATATATATACATGTCGTACCTAGTAGCCAGAACTCACTTCTGAGCCTACTATGCAAGGCCCGATTTGCCTAATAAGCCAAGTTTTCATGAATTAATTGCTTTTCGACTAATTAACCTACCTAACTTAACCTAACCTAACTTTTTCGGCTACCTAACCAAACCTAACCTATAAAGATAGGTTAGGTTAGGTAGGGTTGGTTAGGTTCGGTCATATATCTACGTTAATTTTAACTCCAATAAAAAAAAATTGTCCTCTTACATAATGATATGGGTAGCTTTATCATTTCATAAGAAAAAAATTAGAGAAAATATATTAATTCATGAAAACTTGGCTTATTAGGCAAATCGTGCCTTGCATTGTAGTCTGAAAAGTGAGTTCTGGCTACTAGGTACGACATATATATATATATATATATATATATATATATATATATATATATATATATATATATATATATATATATATATTGGTGTATACTGGCTGGAAGTTTTCTTTCAAACACATATTCTGTATTTATTATTTTCTGGTTTAGGGTTTCTATCCCTCTAACTATTTTCTTAGCATCAGGGTTTAGTTGAAATAGGAGTTCTCCAAAACTCATTTTCGTACTTTTAAGGTGAAGAAAAGAAGTGATTTACTATAGAATGTATTGCACTTATTTGTACAATTTGCACAACGTTTCGAACCTCCATGGTTCATTCTCAAGTGAAGAGATCTTACAATGCTGATTGATTTTATACCCGCACTGGGTCAGGTGATAAGACAATAAAGGTGAAAATATGGGGGGATACATAAGGGATAAATGTGGGGTGAAACATAAGAACATAAGAATAGACGCAACTGCAGAAGGCTTATTGGCCCATACGAGGCATCTCCTATCTAAATACAAAGATTAATCCAGTGTAATTAGCCTGTTATGTTGGACATTCTCTTCTGTGTTGGCATCGTTATGTTCTGGTCTTGTCCTTACTCTCATGGTGGGTAGAGTATATAGTTCCGTGATTTGGGTGTTCATAGTAGGTTGTTGTATTCTTATGTGATTTGCTTCAAGAATTTGTAATCTTCTTGCATCTTGGGTTTTGTCTATTATGCAGGTATTCTTGTTCAACATTTCTCTTGTTAGAGTGTTGTCATGGGCTTGTGTCATGTGATTCCTAGGGGCACCGGATTGAAGATGACATGTCAAACGCCTCGTCAGCTTGGTCGACGTCATACCTGTGTACTTAGATTGAAGGTTACATCCTTCGTGGGGGCAAGTGTACAATGAAATTTTAATTACTTTAGAAAACAAGATATGAACAAAGACAATCCCTTGGCTTACGTAAAATTCAAAACAAGTCAACAAACAAAACAACATGAATAATTATAGATGTGAAATTTACTCTAAAACAAAATAATGTACAAGACAATAATAATAATCACGTGCTGACGAGCAAACTACCCATTCTCCGCCTGCCTGCTCCTGATTGGCTGGTGTATCGCTGACAGCACCTGCACCTGCACTCACGCCCTCTACCTGAGTCGACGTCCGGGCCAGCTCACGCCGTCCTACTCAGAATATCTTTGTGCTCTTAGAAGTTGACATCTCTCTCTGGTAGACTAAGCCCTGGCTGTCGTGTACTAAGGGAGGTGGCAGCTCTAGCCAATATTCTAAGCACCTGATTATTATTATTGTCTTGTACATTATTTTGTTTTAGAGTAAATTTCACATCTATTAATTATTCATGTTGTTTTGTTTGTTGACTTGTTTTGAATTTTACGTAAGCCAAGGGATTGTCTTTGTTCATATCTTGTTTTCTAAAGTAATTAAAATTTCATTGTTTATATTTTGTGTTTTGCGTGTCTTCCCATTACCTTTCCACAGACAAACAGGCAAGCAGTCTCTTTTTTTTTCTGTAAGTGTGACAAGGCATTGCCACCTGCCATTGGAGGACTGCCGAACATGAACACTCCAACACTTTACCGTCACTATATATATATATATATATATATATATATATATATATATATATATGTTCTGTCTTGTGTTGATGCCACATCACCCCTTCCACCTCACTCAAATGTATATATATATATATATATATATATATATATATATATATATATATATATATATATATATATATATATATATATATATATATATGATGTAAGAGAGTCACCATGAGAGTAAGGACAAGACAAGAACATATCGATGCCAACACAGAAGACAATGTCCAACATAACAGGCCAATTACACTGGATTAATCTTTGTGTTTAGATAGGAGATGCCTCGTATGGGCCAATAAGCCTTCTGCAGCCCCTATGTTTATCCCTTATGTATCCCCCCATGTTTTCACCTTCATTGTATTATCACCTGACCTAATGCGGGTATAAAATCAACTAGTATTGTAAGATCTGTTCACTTGAGAATGAACCATGGAGGTTCGAAACGTCGTGCAAATTATACAAATAAGTGTAATACACTCTATAGTAAATCACTTCTTTTCTTCACCTTAAAAGTACGAAAATGAGTTTTGGAGAACTCCTATTTCAATTAAGCCCTGATGCTAAGAAAATAGTTAGAGGGATAGAAGCCCTAAACCAGAAAATAATAAATACAGAATATGCGGTCATATTCAATGAAATATATATATATATATATACACAAGGCACAAGGTTTACACCCACACGTAGTGTAGGGGCACTATATAGGGTGTCCTGGCAGTCTCTTGTGTAAACACACTAGTCGCACACACAAACCGCGACCTTGGGTAGGGAGGGCACAAAGATTATTTTTCACGTGCGTGGTGCCTGAGGCTCCAGGTACCGAGGGGCTGCCCACCTACCTCACGACTCTCCCCTCAGCAGGTCTCGATATCTATAACGTCTTGTTCTTGAAGTTCCAGGTCTCAAGAAACCTTCCCTATCGATTTTATCAATTCCTGTTACTATTTTGTACGTAGTGATCATATCACCTCTTTTTCTTCTGTCATCTAATTTTGGCATATTTAATACCTCTAACTTCTCCTCGTAGCTCTTGCCCTTCAGTTCTGGTAGCCACTTAGTAGCATGTCTTTGCACCTTTTCCAGTTTGTTGATGTGCTTCTTAAGATATAGGCACCACACAACCGCTGCATATTCTAGCTTTGGCCTAACAAATGTCGTGAACAATTTCTTTAGTATATCGCCATCCATGTATTTAAAAACAATTCTGAAGTTAGAAAGCGTGGCATAGGCTCCTCGCACAACGTTCTTTATGGGGTCATCAGGTGATAGTTCTCTATCTAGAATCACCCCTAGATCTCTTTCTTTATCAGAATTCTTTAAAGATTTCTCACATAATATATAGGTTGCGTGGGGTCTATGTTCTCCTATTGCACATTCCATAACATGGCATTTATTAACATTAAATTCCATTTGCTAAGTGGTGCTTCATATACTTATATTGTCCTGGTCATTTTGAAGGGCACGACAATCATCTACGTTTCTTATCCGTCCTATTATCCATCCTTCCTTCCTATGATGTTTGCATCATCAGCAAACATGTTCATATAATTCTGTATACTAACTGGTAGATCATGTATGTAGACAATAAACATCACTGGTGCAAGAATTGAACCCTGTGGTATTCCACTTGTAACATTTGTCCAGTCCGATACATTGCCTCTGATTACTGCCCTCAATTTTCTATCAGTCAGAAAATTTTTCATCCATGTTAGGAGCTTACCTGTCACCCCTCCAATATTTTCCAGTTTCCAGAACAACCTCTTATGTGGAACTCTGTCTAAAGCCTTTTTTAGGTCCAGATAGATGCAGTCAACCCAACCGTCTCTTTCCTGTAAAATCTCTGTGGCTCGATAATAGAAACTGAGTAAATTCGATACACAGTATCTTCCAGATCGAAAACCATATTGTCTGTCTGATATTATATCATTTCTCTCCAGGTGTTCTACCCATTTAGTTTTGATTAGTTTTTGCAATACTTTCACTATTAAATAAGTCAATGATACAGGTCTATAATTGAGGGGGTCTTCCCTGCTGCCACTTTTGTAGATTGGAACTATGTTAGCCTGTTTCTACACGTCTGCTACGACTCCTGTACACATGGATGCCTGAAAGATCAGGTGAAGTGGAATGCTGATCTCAGATGCACATTCTCTCAGAACCCATGGTGAAACACCAACTGGGCCAACTGCTTTGTTCTTATTGAGCTCCTTTAGTATATTTTCCACATCATCTTTAGACACCTCTATTCGCTCTATGTTGTTCTCTGGAATTCTTATCGTATCTGGTTCTCTGACAATTTTATTTTGTACAAACACACTTTTAACATTTCGTTTAATGTTTCACACATCTCCTTTTCATTTTCCATGAATCTGATTCCAATTTTCAACTTCTGAATATTATCCTTTACCTGCAATTTGTTGTTTATGAATTTATAGAATTGGCCCGGTTCTGTTTTACATTTATCCGCTGTACTCACCTAGTTGTGTTTGCGGGGGGTTGAGCTCTGGCTCCTTGGTCCTGCCTCTCAAAAGTCAATCAACTGGTGTCCAGATTCCTGAACCTATTGGGCTCTATCATATCTACACTTGAAACTGTGTATGGAGTCAGCCTCCACCACATCACTTCCTAATGCATTCCATTTGTCAACCACTCTGACACTAAAAACGTTCTTTCTAATATCTCTGTGACTCATTTGGGCACTCAGTTTCCACCTGTGTCTCCTTGTGCGTGTGCCCCTTGTGTTAAATAGACTGTCTTTATCTACCCTATCAATTCCCTTCAGAATCTTGAATGTGGTGATCATGTCCATATGATGTGTGTGTGTGTGTGTGTGTGTGTGTGTGTGTGTGTGTGTGTGTGTGTGTGTGTGTGTGTGTGTGTGTGTGTGTGCGTGTGTGTGTGTTTGTGTGTTTGTGTGTGTGTGTGCGTGTGTGCGTGTGTGTGTGTGTGTGTGTGTGTGTGTGTGTGTGTGTGTGTGTGTGTGTGTGTGTGTGTGTGTGTGTGTGTGTGTGTGTGTACTCACCTAGTTGTACTCACCTAGTTGTGTCTGCAGGATCCAGCACTGACTCTTGGATCCCGCCTTTCGAGCATCGGTTGTTTACAGCACTGACTCCTGTCCCATTTCCCTATCATACCTGGTTTTAAAATAATGAATAGTATTTGCTTCCACAACCTGTTCCTGAAGTGTATTCCATTTCCCCACTACTCTCACGCTAGAAGAAAACTTCCTAACATCTCTGTGACTCATCTGAGTTTCAAGCTTCCATCCATGTCCCCTCGTTCTGTTACTATTCCGTGAGAACATTTCGTCTATGTCCACTCTGTCAATCCCTCTGAGTATTTTATACGTTCCTATCATGTCCCCCCCTCTCCCTTCTTCTTTGTAGTGTCGTAAGGCACAGTTCCCTCAGGCGCTCCTCATACCCCATCCCGCGAAGCTCTGGGATGAGTCTCGTTGCAAATCTCTGAGCCTTTTCCAGTTTCATTATATGCTTCTTCAGATGGGGACTCCATGATGAGGTGGCATACTCTAGGACTGGCCTCACGTAAGCAGTGTAAAGCGCCCTAAATGCCTCCTTACTTAGGTTTCTGAATGATGTTCTAACTTTTGCCCGTGTAGAGTAATCTGCTGTCGTTATCCTATTTATATGTGCCTCAGGAGATAGATTAGTGTGTGTGTGTACTCACCTAGTTGTGATCACCTAGTTGTGCTTGCAGGGGTTGAGCTCTGGCTCTTTGGTCCCGCCTCTCAACCGTCAATCAACAGCTGTACAGATTCCTGAGCCTATTGGGCTCTATCACATCTACACTTGAAACTGTGTATGGAGTCAGCCCCCACCACATCATTTCCTAATGCATTCCATTTGTCAACCACTCTGACACTAAAAAAGTTCTTTCTTATATCTCTGTGGCTCATTTGGGCGCTCAGTTTCCACCTGTGTCCCCTTGTGCATGTGCCCCTTGTGTTAAATAGCCTGTCTTTATCTACCCTATCAATTCCCTTCAGAATCTTGAATGAGGTGATCATGTTCCCCCTAGCTCTTCTGTCCTCCAGCGTAGTGAGGTTTAATTCCCGTAGTCTCTCCTCGTAGGTCATACCTCTCACCTCGCGTACTAGTCAGGTGGCAAATCTTTGAACCTTTTACAGTTTAGTCTTATCCCTGACTAGACATGGACTCCATGCTGGGGCTGCATACTCCACGATTGGCCTGACGTATGTGGCATACAAAGTTCTGAATGATTCTTTACACAAATTTCTGAATGCCGTTCGTATGTTGGCCAGCCTGGCATATGCCGCTGATGTTATCCTCTTGATATGTGCTGCAGGAGACAGGTCTGGCGTGATATCAACTCCCAAGTCTTTTTCTTTCTCTGACTCCTGAAGAATTTCCTCTCACAGATGATACCTTGTATTTGGCCTCCTACTCCCTACACCTATCTTCATTATATTACATTTGGTTGGGTTAAACTCTAACAACCACTTGTTCGACCATTCCTGCAGTTTGTCTAGGACTTCTTAAAGCCTCTAACAGTTCTCTTCGGTCTTAATCCTTCTCACAATTTTGGCATCGTCCGCAAACATTGAGAGAAATGAATCTATACCCTCCGGGAGGTCATTTACATATATCAGAAACAAGATAGGACCGAGTACAGAGCCCTGTGGGACTCCATTGATGACTTCACGCCAATCGGAGGTCTCACCCCTCACCATATCTCTCTGCTTCCTATTGCTTAGGTACTCCCTTATCCACTGGAGCACCTTACCAGCTACACCTGCCTGTCTCTCCAGTTTATGTACCAGCCTCTTATGCGGTACTGTGTCAAAGGCTTTCCGACAATCCAAGAAAATGCTGTCCGCCCAGCCCTCTCTTTCTTGCTTAATCTGTGTTATCTGGTCATAGAATTCTATTAAGCCAGTCAGGCAAGATTTACCCTCCCTGAACACATATTGTCGATTTGTCACGAAGTCCCTTCTCTCCAGATGTGCTACCAGGTTTTTACTCACGATCTTCTCCATCACCTTGCATGGTATACAAGTCAAGGATACTGGCCTGTAGTTCAGTGCCTCTTGCCTGTCGCCCTTTTTGTATATTGGGACCACATTCGCCGTCTTCCATATTTCCATGTGTGTGTGTGTGTGTGTGTGTGTGTGTGTGTGTGTGTGTGTGTGTGTGTGTGTGTGCGTGTACTCACCTATTTGTACTAACCTATTTGTGCTTGCGGGGGTTGAGCTCTGGCTCTTTGGTCCCGCCTCTCAACTGTCAATAAACTGGTGTACAGATTCCTGAGCCTACTGGGCTCTATCATATCTACATTTAAAACTGTGTATGGACTCAGCCTCCATCACATCACTGGCTAATGCATTCCATCCGTTAACTACTCTGACACTGCAAAAAGTTCGTTCTAACGTCTCTGTGGCTCATGTGGGTACTCAGTTTCCACCTGTGTCCCCTTTTTCGCGTCCCACCAGTGTTGAATAGTTCATCCTTGTTTACCCGGTCGATTCCTCTGAGGATTTTGTAGGTTGTGATCATGTCTCCCCTTAGTCTTCTGTCTTCCAATGTCGTAAGGTGCATTTCCCGCAGCCTTTCCTCGTAACTCATGCCTCTTAGTTCTGGGACTAGTCTAGTGGCATACCTTTGGACTTTTTCCAGCTTCGTCTTGTGCTTGACAAGGTACGGGCTCAATGCTGGGGCCACATACTCCAGGATTGGTCTTACATATGTGGTGTACAAGATTCTAAATGATTCCTTATCCAGGTTCCTGAACGCCGTTTTGATGTTAGCCAGCCTCGCATATGCCGTAGACGTTATTATGTGGGCTTCAGGAGACCGGTTTTGTGTGATATCAACTCCTAGATCTTTCTCTCTATCTGTTTCATTAAGGACTTCATCTCCTATTCTGTATCCTGTGTCTGGCCTCCTGTTTCCACTGCCTAGTTTCATTACTTTGCATTTACTCGGGTTGAACTTCAACAGCCGTTTGTTGGACCATTCACTCAGTCTATGTAGGTCATCTTGTAGCCTCCTACTATCATCCTCTGTTTCAATCCTCCTCATAATTTTTGCATCGTCGGCAAACATTGAGAGAAACGAATCTATACCCTCTGGGAGATCATTTACATATACCAGAAACAGTATAGGTCCAAGGACTGACCCCTGCGGGACTCCCCTTGTGACGTCTCGCCAATCTGAGACCTCACCCCCTCACACAGACTCGTTGTCTCCTGTTGCTTAGGCACTCCTCTATCCACCGGAGTACCTTCCCTTTCACTCCAGCCTGCATCTCCAACTTTTGCACTAGCCTCTTGTGTGGCACTGTATCAAAGGCTTTCTGACAATCCAAAAACATGCAGTCCGCCCACCCTTCTCTTTCTTGCCTGATTTTTGTTGCCTAGTCGTAGAATTCAAGTAACCCTGTGAGGCAGGACCTGCCATCCCTGAACCCATGTTGATGTTGTGTTACAAAGTTCTTTCGCTCCAGATGCTCCACTAGTTTTTTTGCACAATCTTCTCCATCAGCTTGCATGGTATGCAGGTTAGGGACACTGGCCTGTAGTTCAGTGCCTCCTGTCTATCCCCTTTCTTGTATAACGAGACTATGTTAGCTGCTTTCCAAATATCTGGCAGTTCCCATGTTGCCAGTGATTTGTTATACACTATGGGGAGTGGTAGGCACAGTTCTTCTGCTCCTTCCTTTAGAACCCAAGGGGAGATTCCATCTGGGCCTATAGCCTTTGTCACATCCAACTCTAGTAAACACTTCCTTACTTCCCAGCTGGTAATCTCAAACTCTTCTAGTGGTTCTTGGTTAGCTATTCCCTCACTTACCTCTGGAATTTTTCCTTGCTCTAAGGTGAAGACCTCCTGGAATTTCTTATTCAATTCCTCACACACTTCCTTGTCATTTGTAGTGAATCCTTCTGCCCCTATCCTTAATTTCATAACCTGTTCCTTTACTGTTGTTTTTCTCCTGATGTGAGTATGCAACAATTTAGGGTGAGTCTTTGCCTTGCTTGCGATGTCATTTTCGTATTGTCTTTCTGCCTCTCTTCTCATCCTGACAGATTCATTCCTGGCATTCTGGAATCTTTATCTGCTCTTCAGTGTCCTCTTTTTCCTATAGTTTCTCCATGCCCTTTTACTTTGCTGCTTAGCTAGCCTACATCTCTGATTAAACCATGGGTTTCTCATTTTCATTTCTCTGTTTTCCTTTTGGACTGGGACAAACTTGTTTGCTGCGTCCTTGCACTTCTGCGTGATGTAATCCATCATATCTTGGGCCGTCTCTTCCCTGAGCTCTGTTTCCCATGCTATATCTGTTAGGAATTTTCTTATCCCCTCATAGTTTCCCTTTCGGTATGGTAACCTTTTGGTTTCGGTATCCCTCCTCGAGTTCAATAACCCTTCTTCAATCAAGTACTCACACACCAATACACGGGTCGCTCATTCCTACTGGGTCCTCAAAACCGATTTCTCTTATGTCGGAGTCGTTCAGAGTGAAGACTAGGTCGAGTCTCGCTGGTTCGTCATTGCCTCTCATCCTTTTGGGTTCTCCGACATGCTGGGTTAAAAAGTTGCTTGTCACCACCTCCAATAGTTTGGCTCTCCACGTATCCTCGCCTCCATACGGTTCCTTGTTCTCCCAGTCAATCCTTCCGTGATTGAAGTCGCCCATGATGAGCAGGTGGGATCTATTTCTTCAGGCAGCAGAGGCTGCCCTCTCAATTATGGTGTTAACTGCCATGTTGTTGTTTTCATACTCTTGACTGGGTCTTCTGTCATTTGGTGGAGGTTTGTATATTACTGCTACTACTATTCTTGGTCCTCCCATTGTTATAGTACCTGCTATGTAGTCTCTGAACTCCTCACAGCCCGGGATGATCATCTCCTTAAAACTCCATTCCTTTCTCATGAGTACGGCCACTCCGCCTCCGCCCCTACCTTCCCTCTCTTTCCTTATTACTGTGTACTCCTGGGGAAACACGGCATTCGTTATGATTCCAGAGAATTTTGTTTCAGTGTGTCCGATTACATCTGGGTTCACTTCTTGTGCTCTTTCCCTTAGTTCACTTGTCTTGCTTGTGATCCCATCTATGTTCGAGTACATCACCCTGAAACTGACTCTCTTCTGCTTCTCCTCTGGGGGGGGGGGGACCTTTGGGATCTGGGGTGAGTGGGAGCTGGGGGGACCTGGCACAGGGAGACTGGTGGAGGAGGGAGGGCTTGGGGGGGGGGGGGGAGGGGGGCGGAGAGGGGGTGGTGGGGGAGAGGGGGAGGGTAGGGGGGGAGAGTGAGAGGGTGAGGGTTGGGGGGGAGAGTGAGAGGGGCAGGGTTGGGAGGGTGAGAGACGGAGGGTTGGGGGGGAAAGAGAGAGGGGGAGGGTTGGGGGAGTGAGAGACGGAGGGTTGGGGAAGCATGGGAGGAGGAGAGTCTTTGGGGGATAGGGGAGATGGGGGGGGGCTTTGGTTGCACTGTTGCACTGTTTGAGGAGAGTTCTCCACTTCCCTCTGGGATTGTAGGGTTCTGGGTTGTGGTACTCTGAATCCTTTCTCTCTCCCTGCGCTCCTTCCTTGCATCTGCTGCCTGTATTCTCTCTTCCCTTGTCATATCCCTCTGCAGGAATATTTTTTTGAACTTTGGAACATTTGCTAGACCGCTCTTCATTGCTAACAGTTCCTCTTTCATGATTTCACTCATGAATACCACCTATATCATTCGGTCCCTGTCCTTGGTGAACTTTCCAAGCCTGAAATCCTTTTCAACATTTTGGTCAGTTCCCTCCATCCTTACCTCTTTAAGGATCTCGGTAACTGCGTTTTTGTCCTTGTCTCTCCGCTCTTTTGGGCTGGTCCCTATTTGCTCTTTAATCCCTGCTACTACTTCTGCTCTTTTTCTCTCTATCAGCCGGCTAGAACATCTCGCTGCTTCCTGAGAGGAAGCCACTTCCATGGCAACTTCCTTAACTGCAGACCTAGCTACAGGGCTCATTTTAAGCATTTCAGCAAATGAGAACTGGGTTGTGGTGGTCCCCTCCACAGCAGCATTCCCATCTCCCTGAGGTACTGTTTGTGTCTGGTATTGTGGAAGTCTCCTTTAGGCATCTTTTCTCCTCCTTTGCTGCCCTTAGATCACCTTGCAGGTTGGCTACTGTCTCCCTCATCACCCTCAGTCCTTCACTGAATTCATTCCGCATTTGCAGGAGTACTTCCTTCATCCAGTCTTCCTGTTCCTCCCCATCCTCTGTGTTTGGTCCAGCTGCGATTGTCCTCCTGTGTTTGCCAGCCCGACATCGTATCCCTTCCATGATTTCCCTATTAGTGTGTGAGAGAGAGAGAGAGAGAGAGAGAGAGAGAGAGAGAGAGAGAGAGAGAGAGAGAGAGAGAGAGAGAGAGAGAGAGAGAGAGAGAGAGAGAGAGAGAGAGAGAGAGAGAGAGAGAGAGAGAGGGAGAGAGAGAGGGAGAGAGAGAGGCAGAGAGAGAGAGAGAGAAAGAGGCAGAGAGAGAAAGGGGGGAGGGTGAAAGGGGGGAGGGAGAGAGAGAGGGGTGAGGGAGAGGGAAGGGAGAGGGAGAGGGGATGGAGAGAGAGAGAGGGAAGGGAGAAAGAGAGGGGAGGGAGAGAGAGAGGGGAGAGAGAGAGAGGGGGGAGGGAGAGAGAGGGGGAGGGAGAGAGAGGGGGAGGGAGAGAGGGGGAGGAGGGAGAGAGAGGGGGGAGGGAGAGAGAGGGGGAGGGAGAGAGAGGGGGATGGAGAGAGAGGGGGAGGGAGAGAGAGGGGGAGGGAGAGAGAGGGGGGAGGGAGAGAGATGGGGAGGGATTGGGGGGGAGAGAGGGGGGGGAGAGAGGGGGGAGGGAGAGAGAGGGGGGAGGGAGAGAGAGGGGTGAGGGAGAAGGAAGGGAGAGGGAGAGGGGATGGAGAGAGAGAGAGGGAAGGGAGAAAGAGAGGGGAGGGGGAGCATAGACACAGTGTTCTCCCATATTAACAGGGACTTGATGAAAAACGTAAAAATGACCCCTCACTTGCTCTAGTGCTCTTAGGAGATGGTGGTCTTTGGTGTGTATAAATACTCCGAAATTACCATCTCTTTTAAGGGTCTGAGCGGTGGTGCAGTGGGTTAAAGGCGTACCTATTATGCCAGTTGCTGGAAGGCTTCTGTGCTGGCTAGAGTTCGAGTCTCCTGGTGGGAAAGTGTTCTAAAGTTGTATAACTTCACTCTCGTGTTTAGGAGAGTTGTGCATCATATATATATATATATATATATATATATATATATATATATATATATATATATATATATATATATATATATATATATATATATATATATATATATATATATATATATATATATATATATATATATCGTACCTAGTAGTCAGAACGCACTCTCTCTGCCTACTATGCAAGGCCTAATAAGCCAAGTTTTCATGAATTAATTGTTTTTCGGCTACCTAACCTAACTTTTTGGGCTACCTAACCTAACTTAACCTATAGAGATAGGATAGGTTAGGTTACGTAGGGGTGGTTAGGTTTGGTCATATATCTACCTTAATTTTAACTAAAAAAAAAAAAATTGACCTCATACATAATGAAATGGGTAGCTTTATCAGTTCATAAGAAAAAAATAGAGAAAATATATTATTTCAGTAAAACTTGGCTTATTATGCAAATCGGGCCTTGCATAGTAGGCTGAGAAGTGCGTTCTGGCTACTAGGTACGACATATATATATATATATATATATATATATATATATATATATATATATATATATATATATATATATATATATATATATAAGATTAATAATTCTAACACGAATTTTCTCTATCTTTCTTACGTTTCTTTTCACTGTTGATGGTAATTCAAAGATCAATTCTCCAAAATTCATTTTTATTTTTATTCTGACGTGACACTTGAGCGCGTTTCGTAAAACTTATTACATTTTCAAAGACTTTAGTTTACAAACACAAAACTGAAACTGAATAGAGCTTACACATCTTCGAGGTTTATATCTACATTTGGGTGAGGTGGATGAGGTGAAAAACGAACTTTCAACAATGGGTATTCAATGGGTATTAAATTCAAACACAAGACAGAACACGAAACAATGGGTATTAAATTCAAACACAAGTCAGAACACGAAACAATGGGCATTGAATGGAAGTAATTGTAGAAAGCCTATTGTTCCAAATTTCTTGATGCTTCTATATTGGAACGGAGTCTTGAAGTGGGTAGAATATAGTTGTGCATTAATTGGCTGTTGATTGCTGGTATTGACTTCTTGATGTGTAGTGCCTCGCAGACATCAAGCCGCCTGCTATCGCTGTATCTATCGATGTTTTCTGTGTTGTTTGCTAAGATTTTTCTGGTGATGGTTTGGTTGTGGGAAGAGATTATATGTTCCTTAATGGAGCCCTGTTGCTTATGCATCGTTAAACGCCTGGAAAGAGATGTTGTTTTCTTGCCTATATACTGTTTTTTTTAGGCTTACAGTCCCTAAGAGGGCATTCGAAGGCATAGCCGACGTGGGTCTCTTTTAAAGCGTTCTGCTTTGTGTCTGGAGAGTTTCTCATGAGTAGGCTGGCCGTTTTTCTGGATTTATAGTAAACCGTCAGTTGTATCTTCTGATTTTTGTCTGTAGGTATAACGTTTCTACTGACAATATCTTTCAGGACCCTTTCCTCCGTTTTATGGGCTGTGGAAAAGAAGTTCCTGTAGAATAGTCTAATAGGGGGTATAGGTTTTGTGTTAGTTGTCTCTTCAGAGGTTGCATGGCGTTTCACTTTCCTTCTTATGATGTCTTCCACGAAACCATTGGAGAAGCCGTTGTTGACTAGGACCTGCCTTACCCTACAGAGTTCTTCGTCGACTTGCTTCCATTCTGAGCTGTGGCTGAGGGCACGGTCGACATAAGCGTTAAAAACACTCCTCTTATACCTGTCCGGGCAGTCACTGTTGGCATTCAGGCACATTCCTATGTTTGTTTCCTTAGTGTAGACTGCAGTGTGGAAAACTCCGCTCCTTTCCATGACTGTTTCATCTAGAAAGGGCAGCTTCCGATCCTTCTCCATCTCGTAAGTGAAACGCAACACAGAATTCTGCTCAAATGCCTCCTTCAGTTCCTGCAGATGTCTGACATCAGGTACCTGTGTAATTATGTCTTCAACATACCTGCAGTATATGGCCGGTTTCAAGTTCATGTCGACTAAGACTTTTTGCTCGATGGTATCCATGTAGAAGTTTGCAAACAGGAACCTAGGGGAGAACCCATGGCGACCCCATCTACTTGCTTATACATGTGTCCATCCGGGCTCAAGAAGGGTGCCTCTTTAGTACAAGCTTGGAGTAGTTTCCTTAGATTGTTTTCTGGTATGTCAAGAGGAGTACAGGCCGGATCACGGTACACTCTGTCGGCTATCATCCCGATTGTATAATCCACAGGTACGTTGGTAAACAGAGATTCTACGTCCAACGAGGCTCTTATCCTTGTTGGACGTAGAATCTCTGTTTACCAACGTACCTGTGGATGATACAATCGGGATGATAGCCGACAGAGTGTACCGTGATCCGCTCTCTGAGTAGTACAGTCTCACGTTCTTCTTTCCTGATTGCAGCTTCTCGTTCTTTCTCTTCTTTCCTGATTGCAGCTTCTCGTTCCCTCAGTTGTAGAACTTCTTTCGCCAGGGCCGCCTCTCTTTCTTGTTCTTCTCTTTTTATTGCAGCTTCTTCTTTCCTCAGGGTCGCCTCGCGTTCCCTCATTTGGAGAGCTGCTTGCTGTTGCTCCCTCTCGAGCTTTGTGAGCTCGAGTTTGAGTTTTATAGCCGCCAGATCATGTTTATCTGCAATAGAATAAGTTTCGTGAATTTCAGAGTCAATTTTCCCTTCATCTAAGAGGAAATCCATAATTAAGTTAGGCAGTTCATTTTTGTTGGCTCCATGGGGAACATCTAGTTGATACTCGTGTTCAAGAGTTTGTAATTCAGTCCTCTTGGAACGACATACGGTCCCTATTTCACCTATTGGATCGTTATGAAAAGCTTGGAGACGAAACATTGTGAAAGATAGCAAATAAATGTACACGAATATAATTGTGATATGGTAAATGTCAGAAACATGATAACGTGGCAACTGGTAACTATCCTGTGGAATTTTAATCTTTAACAATTAACGTTAATTATAGTATGGTAAATGATTAGACAATCAAAATCGCATGAAATCTTGTACCCGGTACTCAATGTAAGAGAATAAGGGCAAGAAAATCCTACTAAATAAGTGAAACTGAGTTTCTAAAACAAATGAAACATTTAATTGTTCCAAAAGTGAATTAGGTAGTCCAAGAATGTAGGCATACCTAGGGGATATACCTAGGGGATAATGTAGGCATAGGGGAGCCTACATTACATATAAAAGAAGAAAGAATAATGAAAGAAATAATCCGTAAAGGAGTAAAAAGCACTACTCCTAACCAAAACATAAACCTGATAATATTCTACAAAACCAAGAAGACTTCCGAACTCCTTATCAAAAACAGCCCGAAGCCGACGGAGAACCCTCTACAGCAGTCAAGCGTTGTATACATGTACACTTGCCCCCACGAAGGATGTAACCTTCAATCTAAGTACATAGGTATGACGTCGACCAAGCTGACGAGGCGTTTGACATGCCATCTTCAATCCCGTGCCCCCAGGAATCACATGAGACAAGCCCATGACATCACTCTAACAAGAGAAATGTTGAACAAGAATACCTGCATAATAGACAAAACCCAAGATGCAAGAAGATTACAAATTCTTGAGGCAATTCACATAAGAATAGAACAACCTACCATGAACACCCAAATCACGGAATTATTTACTCTACCCACCATGAGAGTAAGGACAAGACCAGGACATAACGATGCCAACACAGAAGACAATGTCCAACATAACAGGCCAATTACACTGGATTAATCTTTGTGTTTAGATAGGAGATGCCTCGTATGGGCCAATAAGCCTTCTGCAGTTACCTCTATGTTTCACCTCACATTTATCCCTTATGTATCCCCCCATGTTTCCACCTTTATTGTATTATCACCTGATCCAGTGCGGGTATAAAATCAACCAGCATTGTAAGATCTGTTCACTTGAGAATGAACCATGGAGGTTCGAAACGTTGTGCAAATTGTATAAATAAGTGTAATACACTCTATAGTAAATCACTTCTTTTCTTCACCTTAAAAGTACGAAAATGAGTTTTGGAGAACTCCTATTTCAACTAAGCCCTGATGCTAAGAAAATAGTTAGAGGGATAGAAGCCCTAAACCAGAAAATAATAAATACAGAATATGCGGTCATAATCAATGAAGCATGTCATGTTTGAAAGAAAACCTGCTGCCAGTATACACCAATATATATATACATATATATATATATATATATATATATATATATATATATATATATATATATATATATATATATATATATATATATAAATATATATATATATATATATATATATATATATATATATATATATATATATATATATATATATATAAATATATATATATATATATATATATATATATATATATATATATATATATATATATATATATATATATATATATATATATATTGTGACGGTAAAGCGTTGGTGTTCGGCTGTTTCAAAAGCTAGGGGCAGGGCCTCATCACATAATCAAAAAAAAGAGAGAAAAGTTGGTCCTTTCGTCTGTGGTAAGGTAATGGGAAGACACACAAAACACAAGTATATAAACAATGAAATTTTAATTACTCTAGAAAAACAAGACATGAATAAAGGTAATCACATAAAAATATGCAAGATAAGTCAACAAACAAAATAATATGAATAATCACTGGCAAATGAAAAGTTACGTTAAGACAAGTAAGTTACAGTGATTGCAAAATAAAATAATATGAGTGCTGGAATACTGGCTTCGAGCTGCCACCTCCCTTAGTACACGAAAGCCAAGGCTTAGTCTACCAGCGAGAGATGTCAACTGCTTGGAGCGCTGAGATATTCTGACGATACTGGCGCACTGCAGCCCAGACGTCGACTTGGTGGTGGTGGCGGAGGGCAGGGGCGACGAGTCACCAGCCAATCAGCGACAGGCAGGCAGAGGATGAGCAGTTAGCTGGTTACGGCGGTGGTAGCAGGTGTCACGGTGTGCTGGGTACGATTTGCTCTCTGGGCAAAACGTTTGGCGATACTTGGTGAACGTATTTTGTATATAGTCTCTTGTATATTGACGTACTTATGTAGGGAAGAGCAGGCTCAATCTCTCTTGAAAGAGATTATCGTCACAACTCTCCCCCGAAGCCTGCAGTTTTGGAAGAAGTACGTCTTCATGTGGTGGAGTAATAGGTGGAGTTTCTTCTACTTCATAAACTCTAGAGAGGGCGTCGGCTATAAGGTTGTCAGACCCCTGGTATAGCGGATCTCCAGGTTGAATTTCTGCAGTTATCAAGCCCATCGTAGAAGACGTTGAGTGTAGAAGTGGGCTTGCTGCAGGAGGTGTAGGGTGGTGTGGTCCGTGTTGATGGTAGACAGAGCACTTTTCAGGTATGGAGCAAAGTGCTGTAGATCCAGGACGATGAAGAGTAGCTCCTTGCCGATTGTTCCGTAGTTCCTTGCAGCTGTGGTCGCTGACAGGTGTATTCTCCTCGCCTCGTTGCTGTACTAGGTCACCCCCGATGCCGGTACCACTGGCGGCGACATGGAGGATGAAGGGCTTGGTGATATCTGACGAAGTGAGAGTAGAATTAGAATATGGCAAAGGAGCACTATTATGGTCCTGAAAATAGTTATGAAGATCAGTTAGGATTTCCGAATTGGAAAGCGCTGACTCAGTGTCAGTGCTTTCGGGAGGAGAAGCAGGGAAGGTCTCACTGTGGATGTATGGCTCTTAAAAGGCAGAGTAATTAAGCATGACAGTGGAAGGAGTACCGTTATATAGCTTCAGGAGGTTGACGTGGCACAACTGGGTCTTCCGCCGCCTATCTGGAGTCTCTAGAACGTAGTTATTGTTGTTTCTGCACTCCTTGATACGGTAGGGTCCTGAAAACCTGTTTTGTAAAGGAGAACCTGGGATAGGGAAATAAGCAAGTACGAAGTCTCCCGGTTTAAATTTCCTTACTTTGCTGGTCTGGTCGTAATGAGTCTTCATCCTCTCGTGTGCTTTCAATAGATTATCTTGGGCAAAACTGTGGACTCTCTCTAGAATGTGTTGTAGGTTTTGAAGAAACTGGGGCACATTCTGATGCTCACTGAAGGTGGCATCACGTAGAGAGTCTTTGAAAGCATTGATGGGAGTACGGCACTTACGTCCGTAGAGCATCTCATAAGGAGATACTCCTAGGGACTCATTGGGAAGACTTCTATAGATACACAGAATTAGGTCGATTTGCTTATCCCAATCCTTAGAGGTTTTATTACAAAACTTCTTCAGGAGTGCTTTAATAGTCTGATGACTACGCTCAAGAGAACCCTGTGAAGCAGGATGATAGGGGCTGGACAATACCTGTTTGATGTTGAACTCCTCCAGTGTCCTCTTGAAGAGATCACTGGTGAAGTTGGTGCCACAGTCGCTCTGAACCTCCCTGGGAAATCCATACTGAGTGAAGATCTTCAATAAGTGTTTCACAACCGTAGCAGCCGTAATGTTCTTTACTGGAACTGCTATGGGGAATCTGGTGGTAGGACACAGGATGGTTAAGATATAGGCGTTACCTGAACTGGTCCGAGGTAAATGACCAACACAGTCTATAATAAGTCTGTGGAAAGGTTCCGCAGGCACCTGTATGGGAGTCAATGGTGCTCTGGGAATAGAGATGTTCGGTTTACCTGCCATCTGACATGTATGACATTGTTTGACGTACTGTTTGACGCAATTTACCATACCTGGCCAGTAGTAGTCTTGACGGATTCCATGGTAAGTCTTGTTAAATCCGTAGTGGGAGAGTGCTCCGTGGGCCAGGTGTAGAATAGTGGGCCGCAGGCTGGCAGGAATCACTAGTTGTTCGACGTTGGCCCAATCGTCCTCCTCCTTCAGTTTACTGGGTCTATATCTGCGGTAGAGCAACTCGTTCTCTAGGAAGAACCCAGGAATACTGTCGGGTTGAGTCTCAGCCTGGAAAAATAATGGTGTCAAGGTAAGATCTTCCCTCTGTAACTTACGGAACTCCAACTTGGTCAGATTCGGGGGTAGTTTCTGAGGGTCTTGAGGGACAGCGGTAGCAGTAGAGTCAGCTGGCTGTGGTCGTGCAGCTTGTGCACGGGTGGTCACTAAAACCGGAGGAGAAACTTCATCACTCTCTTGAACCTTTGCTGGAACATATTCAAAAATGGGATTATCCATCACAGAGGTACACACCTGGGGTTTGTCCATGACGATCAGGTTGGTCGGTTGCAGGTCTTCTGCCAAGTCGTTGCCCAGGAGAAGTTGCACTCCAGGCATGGGAAAAGGCTTTTCCCTGATGGCGACTTGGACTTCTCCGCTCACGAAGGGACAATCCAAGTGGACTCTGGCGAGAGGATAAGGAGTGGTAGCAGTGAGGTCAGTGATGAAGACAGTTTCTCCGGTTTAGGCGATGTTGGGCACAGCCGACTTCAAAATAATCGATTGAAGAGCCGCTGTGTCCCTCAAGATCTTCAATTTGAAACGTCCCTCCGGATTTGAACCGTTGGCAGAGACAGTTCCAGTATACAGGTGTTTACTGAAAAGAGAAAGATCATTAACATGAACACCAACATTCATCACAGGCTTACCGGACTTAGGAGGAGTCGGCTTGGGTTTTGGCGTTTCGGTGGTTCCTTTGTATTGAGACTTACCACATTTATCTATGGTATGTCCATAGAGTCTACAATACTTACAGTACAATTGCGAGCCAGCTTGATCGGTACTCACTTTCTCGTAACTGTACCACGACTTCTTACTGGAAGATGGTTCTGGTGTCAGCCGGTGGATGAGGCTGTAAGTGTCAGCCGACTTAGCACACTTTAGGTAGTCGGTTTCTTCTTTATCTGCTAAATATAGACGGACAGGAGGCGGCACACGCCTCAAGAATTCTTCAACTAGCATGAGGTTGACGAGTTCTGCAAAGGTAGATACATGTGCTGCTTCCAGCCATTTCATAAAATATCTCCTTTTGGTATTAGCAAATTCGAGAGAGGTAGTGGTACTTGCCTTCAGATGGTCACGGAATTTCCTTCGATAACTTTCGGTGGAGAGAAGGTAGGCGTCCAACACTGCTTGTTTCAGAGTCTGGTAGTCATTCTCAGACGCCAAAGTACTGAGTGTAACTGCAGTTCTACCTGTAAGATGTATTCTGAGAAGGGTTGCCCATTGGTCGGCAGGCCAACTAAGTTGATTAGCAAGGGTTTCAAAGGTGGTGAAAAACACATCAACTTCTGTTTCTACGAATGGTGGCATTAACTTACTTGCATGTGATATATTGAAACTGACGGGAAGATTGGCGGTAGCTTGCTGGCGTTGAGCGAGGTGTGAAGTTTCCAACGCGAATTCTCGTTGACGACATTCCATAGTCAGGGTTGCTTGTTATCTGTCATGTTCGTGTTGCATCTCCAATTGGCGTTGTTTTGTTTCAAGCTGTACTCGTTCCCGCTCACGGAGTATTGCAATCTCACGTTCTTGTTCTTCCTTTCTTATGGCAGCTGCTAGTTCTTGTTCTTCTTTCCTCAAGGCAGCTTCTCGTTCTTGTTCTTCCTTCTTCAAGGCAGCTTCTCGTTCCTTTTCTTCCTTTCGTATGGCAGCTGCTTCCCTTTGTTGCTCGAGGGCTTCTCTTTGTTGTTCGCGTTCGATCTTGGCCAGCTCTAGTCTGAGTTTCATCGTGGCAAAATCAGTTTTATCTGCAATAAAGTAAGTTTCGTGAGTTTCAGAGTCTATCTTACCTTTCTCTAAGAAATGATCCAGTAACAGGTTATGTATTTCAATTTTGTTGGCTTGGTAGGGAACTTCTAGTTGATACTCATGTGCAAGAGTTTGTAATTCAGTCCTCTTGGCACGACTTAAAGTCCCTATTTCACCTGCTGGATCTGCACCGGAAAGCTTGGAGACGAAACATGGTGAAATTAGCAAATAAATGTACATCGAATACACTGTTGTGATATGGTGAATGTTAGAAACAGGACAACGTGGCAACTGGTACCTATCCTGTGGAATCTTTAACAATTAATGTTAATTACAAGATGATAAATGATTAATTAAATCAAGGTCGCAGGAAATCTTGTACCCGGTACTCATGTAAGAGGATAAGGGCAAGAAAATCCTACTAAACAAGCGAAACTGAGTTTCTAAAACAAATGAAACAGTTAACTGCCTCAAAAGTAAAATTGGTAGTCCAAGAATGTAGACATACCTTGCCGAGTCTCTATAGGACATAAGCAAGTTTTCCCACTGAAATTAATATGATACTTACAGAATTAGCGAACTTTTGTGCTCTGAAAAAGATGGCTAATTCCCTACCAATGTAAATATCATCATCTCTGACCGACGTGTAGGGGTGCGAGGTGTCAACTGGTGACGAGAACTGCTGCTGAGGTCCCAATTCAGCAACTAAAGTTCGTGCTAGGGAACTATGGCCCTCTTTATCCTCCTACTGTCAGATTGCAGAAGATTAGGTGCACTTGACCCGGGGACAGACCACAGTACCAGGGTACCAATATGATGATCTGCCGAAAATATGAGAAATATCCTAGGGACAAAAGATGGTAAACACGAGTAATAACATGGAGGGAGAGGTGACCAATTAAAAGAATGACTGAGGCCTACAGTCACCACGCGTGTGTGTGTGTGTGTGTGTGTGTGTACTCACCTAATTGTACTCACCTAATTGTGAGTACAATTAGGTGAGTACACACACACACACACACACACACACACAGAGGGACGGTTTATCCCCGTCCAAAAGGAGAAAAACGAAAAAAAAAGAAAAACCCATGGTTCAACCAGGAATGCAAGGTAGCGAAGCAACTGAGTAAAAGAACATGGAGAAACTACAGAAATAACGGAACACCAGAGAGCAGGGAGAGATACCAGAGGGCCAGAAATGAGTACCTCACAGTGAGGAGGGAAGCAGAGAGACAGTTTGAAAATGACATCGCGAGTAAAGCCAGGACCCAACCAAAGCTGCTCCACAGCCATTTCAGGAGGAAAACAGCAGTGAAGGAACAAGTGATGAAGCTGCGAAAAGCGGAGAATAGATACACAGAGAATGACAAGGAGGCGTGTGAATAACTCAACAAGAGATACCAGGAGTTCTTCACAATAGAACAAGGAGAAGCCCCTGCACTAAATGAGGAGGCGGCAAACCAAGCAACCTTGGAGGAATATGACCTCACCAGTGATGAGGTCAAAAGGTGTCTGCTGGAGTTGGATGTGACAAAGGCTGTTGGGCCTGACAGAATCTCACCATAGATACTAAAGAAAGGTGCAGAAGCACTAAGTGTGCCACTCTCTATGGTGTATAACCGGTCACTGGATTCAGGAGACTTACCAGAAAGACGTAAGACAGCAAACATGGTCACAATATACAAGAAGGGTGACAGGCAAGAGGCACTGAACTACAGGCCAGTTTCCTTAACTTGTATACCATGCAAGGTGATGGAGAAGATCGTGAGGAAAAGGCTCGTAGAGCATCTGGAGGGAAATAACTTTGTAACGCACCACCAACATGGGTTCAGGGATGGTAAATCGTGCCTCACAGGTTTAATAGAATTTTATGACCAGGCAACAAAAATTAGGCAGGAAAGAGAAGGGTGGGCTGACTGCATTTTCCTGGATTGCCAAAAAGCCTTTGACAAAGTACCCCATAAAGGCTTTTAAAAAAGTTGGAGCAACAGGCAGGAGTAAAAGGGAAGTTGCTCCAGTGGATAAGGGAGTACTTAAACAACAGGAAACAGCGAGTAACGGTGAGGGGGGAGACATCAGAGTGGCGAGATGTCACCAGCAGAGTCCCACAGGGCTCAGTACTTGGACCCATCCTGTTTCTAATATATGTGAACGATCTTCCGGAGGCTATAGACTCATTCCTCTCAATGTTTGCTGATGATGCAAAAATTTTGAGAAGAATCAAGACGGATGAAGATAGACAGAGACTACAGGATGACCTGGATAAACTGGAGGAATGGTCTAGAAAATGGCTGCTAAAGTTCAACTCGGGAAGTGTAAGGTGATGAAATTAGGCGAAGGGAGCAGGAGGCTGAACACAAGGTATCATCTGGGAGGTGAAATCCTGCACGAGTCAAATAGAGAGAAAGACCTGGGGGTTGATACCACACCGAACCTTTCCCCAGAGGCCCACATCAAAAGCATATCATCAGCGGCATATGCTAGACTGGCCAACATAAGAACTGCCTTTAGAAACTTGTGTAGGGAATCTTTCAGAACCATGTATACCACTTATGTAAGACCAATCCTGGAGTATGCAGCTCCAGCCTGGAGTCCATACCTAGCTAAACACAAGACAAAGTTAGAGAAGATTCAGCGGTATGCCACCAGGCTCGTCCCGAAACTGAGAGGATTGAGCTACGAGAAAAGGCTAAAGGAGCTGAACCTCACATCCCTGGAAAACAGAAGAGTAAGGGGAGACATGATAACCACCTACAAAATTCTCAGGGGAATTGACAGGGTGGACAAAGACAAACTCTTCAGCACGGGTGGGACACGAACAAGGGGACACAGGTGGAAACTTAGTACCCAGATGAGCCACAGAGACGTTAGAAAGAATTTTTTCAGTGTCAGAGTAGTTAATAAATGGAATGCACTAGGAAGTGATGTGGTGGAGGCTGACTCCATACACAGTTTCAAATGTAGATATGATAGAGCCCAGTAGGCTGAGGAATCTGTACACCAGTCGATTGACAGTTGAGAGGCGGGACCAAAGAGCCAAAGCTCAACCCCCGCAAGCACAATTAGGGGAGTACACACACACAAACACACACACACACACACACACACACACACACACACACACACACACACACACACACACACACACACACACACACACACACACACACACAGTATCAGATTATATACAAAAGAGACCGAGCATCACCCAATGGGTGATTATCACCCAATGGGTGATTATCACCCAATGGGAAGGTGGGAATGTTACATTGGAAAGAAATGCCTCCATACCTGAAACATTTGCGGACATACTGAAATAGAGCTCAGAAGCAATGGCCACAGTGAGGGAGGTAGCCATGGAAGCAGCTACATCACAGGAAGAAGCAAGGTGCACCACTCAGCTGCTGGAGAGAAAAAGATCAGTGGTAGTTGTAGGCATCAAAGAACAGGAAGGATCCAACAGGCAAGAACATAATAGCAAGGATAGAGAGGCAGTACATGGGCTACTGAAGGGGTTACAGATAAAAGATGCTGAACAAAACATTGAGAAGGTTTTCAGGTTGGGTTGGTACAACAAGGACAGAAACCGACTTGTAAAGGTGGTGTTTACAAACGAAACCACGAAGGAGGATATTCTCGAAAGGAAGAGTCGTCTGCAGCATGTGGAGGGATACAAAAAAGTATTTCTGCAGATGAACAGGACGAAGGAGAAGAGAGCCAGAGCAGCAGAGGCAAGGAGGAAGCGCAGGGAGAGAGGAGCAAACCAGGAAATCACAGCCCCCAACACAACAGTCCTAGAGATAAGAGGGGAACCCAAGACACGCATCCCAGCAACACCACCACCTGCCTCTGCATAGAAACCCTCCCTTCCCCTCATCCTACCTGCCCCCCCAACCCCTCCCCCCCTATCCCCACCCCATTCTGATCCTGCCACCCCTTCCCCATTCCCGTCATGTCCTCCCTCCCACCTTTCCCCCCCTGTCTCCCCTCCCCCTTCATCCCATACCCTCCCTATCCCTCCTCCCCCCTCACCCCGTATCCCCCAAGTCCCCCCTATCTCCTTAACCCACACCCTATCTGTCCCCCCTTCCCCTAAACCCCCACCCCCCCACCCCAAAATCCACTGAGACCCTGCAAACCACCTCACAGATTTTCTCACCCACGTAACAGCTTCCCACACCAGCAGAATGCTCGCCAAGAAAGGGAAAAGAAAATGAACTGAAGAAAGATAGCTTCAAGGCAATGTACACTAACATAGATGGGATTACAAATAAAACAAGTGAACTCGGAGAATGGGCACTAGAAGAAAACCCAGAAGAAAAAACATAATAGCACTCACAGAAACAAAGCTAACGAAAACTATAACAAACGCAGTGTTTCCACAGGGCTAATATGTAGTGAGGAAAGAAAGAGTAGGGAGAGGAGGAGGTGGCGTAGCTTTGCTACTAAGAGAAGTTTGGAGTTTCGAAGAGATGGTAATTCAGAACTGTGAAGGTTTCAGTGACTACATATCAGGCACCATAGCACTTGAGGACAGAAAATTATAGTAGTAGTCATATATAACCCCCAAACGAATGACATAAGACCCAGACAGGAATATGATAGAAACAACTTGGCCACCATCAATATAATAGATAGAGCAGCTTCTGTGGCTAGCAGGAACGGATCCAGACTACTAATCATGGGAGACTTCAACCATGGGAAGATAGATTGGGGGAACAGAGACCCGCATGGAGGCCCAGACACATGGAGAGCTAAGCTGCTGGATGTGGCAACAAGAAACTTTCTAAGTCAACACGTCAAGGGACCGACAAGAATGAGAGGAGGGGATGAACCAGCCTTGCTTGATCTGATATTTACCCTAAATGAGTCGGATATAAGGGAAGTTAAGTTGGAAGCCCCCTTGGGAATGAGTGATCATAGTGTATTGAGCTTTGAGTTGCTGGTTGAGCTAGGAATTATCACCCCCAAAAAAGAACTGGGAAACAAAGGGCTGGCGTACCGAAAGGAAAATTATGAGGAGATGAATAAATTCCTATGGGATATACATTGGGACACAGAACTCGGAACCAAATCCGTACAAGACGTGATGGACTATGTCACCCAAAAACGTCAGGAGGCTGTAAGCAGGTTTGTACCAGCCCGACCGGAGAAAGCAGAGAAGCAAAGGAAGAATCCGTGGTTTAACAGGGAATGTATGAAAGCAAAGGAGCTGAACAAAAGGGCATGGAGGAACTTCCGTAAAAACAGAAAACCAGAAAGTAGAGAGAGATGCGAGAGAAACAGGAACGAGTATGTTAGTGTGAGAAGAGCAGCTGAGAAAAGATATGAAAATGATATAGCTAATAAAGCCAAGACTGAACCAAAGCTACTACACAGTCACATCAGGAGGAAGACAGCAGTGAAGGAACAGGTGATGAAACTTAGGTTGGGCGAGGACAGGTACACAGAGAATGACAAAGAGGTGTGTGAAGAACTCAACAAAAGGTTCCAGGAGGTCTTTACCTCCTGGAACAGGGAGAAGTCACGGCGCTAGGAGAGGTGGCAGCAAACCAGATGAACTTAGAAAGGTTCGAAATTACAAGAGATGAGGTCAAGAAGCACCTATTGGAGCTGGATGTGAGAAAAGCTGTTGGGCCGGACGGAATCTCACCATGGGTATTGAAAGAGTGTGCAGGAGCACTTTCCTTGCCACTCTCCATAGTGTATAGTAGGTCACTGGAAACGGGAGACCTACCAGAAATATGGAAGACTGCTAATGTAGTACCAATATACAAAAAGGGTGACAGACAAGAGGCACTGAACTACAGGCCAGTGTCCTTAACTTATATACCATGCAAGGTGATGGAGAAGATTGAGAGAAAAACATAGTAACACATCTGGAGAGAAGAGACTTCGTGACAACCCATCAACATGGGTTAGGGGATATTAAATCTTGCCTTACAGGCCTGATAGAATTCTACGATCAGGTGACAAAGATTTAAGCAAGAAAGAGAAGGATGGGTGGATTGTATTGTTTGGACTGTCAGAAAGCCTTTGGCACAGTACTCCATAAAAGGTTGATGCATAAGCTGGAGAAAAAGCAGGAGTAACAAATAGGGCGCTCCAGTGGATAAGGGAGTACCTAAGCAATAGGAAGCAGAGAATTACAATGAGGGGGTGAGACCTCAGAATGGCGTGAAGTCACCAATTGAGTCCCACAGGGCTCTGTGCTTGGACCTATCCTGTTTCTGACATACGTAAATGATCTCCCAGAGGGTATAGACTCATTCCACTCAATGTTTGCTGACGACGCCAAAATTATGAGAAGGATTAGGCCAGAGAAGGACAGCTTGAGGGTTCAAGAAGACCTGGACAAACTGCAGGAATGGTCGAACAAATGGCTGTTAGAGTTTAACCAAAGCAAATGTAATGTAATGAAGATAGGGGTAGGAAGCAGGAGACCAGATACAAGGTATCATTTGGGAGATGAAATACTTCAAGAGTCAGGGAAAGAGAAAGACCTGGGGGTTGATATCACGCCAGACCTGTCCCCTGAAGCTCATATTAAGAGGATAACATCAGCAGCATATGCCAGGTTGGCTAACATAAGAACGGCCCTTAAAAACGTGTGTAAGAAATCTTTCAGAACATTATATACCAGATATGTCAGACCAATCCTGGAGTATGAGGCTCCAGCATGGAGTCCATATCTAGTCAAGCATAAGGCTAAACTGGAAAAGGTTCAAAGGTTTGCCACCAGACTAGTACCCGAGCTGAGAGGTATGAGCTACGAGGAGAGACTACACGAATTGAACCTCACTTCGTTGGAAGACAGAAGAGTTAGGGGGGATATGATCACCACATTCAAGATTCTTAAGGGAATCGACAGGGGTGATAAAGACAGGCTATTTAACACAAGGGGCACACGCACTAAGGGACACAGGTGGAAACTGAGTGCCAAATGAGCCACAGAGATATTAGAAAGAACTTTTTTAGTGTCAGAGTGGTTGACAAATGGAATGCATTAGGGGGTGATGTGGTGGAGGCTGACTCCATACACAGTTTCAAGTGTAGATATGATAGAGCCCGATAGGCTCAAGAATCTGTACACCTGTTGATTGACGGTTGAGAGGCGGGACCAAAGAGCCAGAGCTCAACCCCCGCAAACACAACTTGGTGAGTACTAGGTGAGTACACACACACATACACACACACACACACACACACACACACACATACACACACACACACACACACACATGGGGCCTCGTAGCCTGGTGGATAGCGCGCAGGACTCGTAATTCTGTGGCACGGGTTCGATTCCCGCACGAGGCAGAAACAAATGGGCAAAGTTTCTTTCTCCCTAAGTGCCCCTGTTACCTAGCAGTAAATAGGTACCTGGGAGTTAGTCAGCTGTCACGGGCTGCTTCCTGGGGTGTGTGTGTGTGTGTGTGGTGTGGAAAAAAAAATAAAAAAAAATGTAGTTAGTAAACAGTTGATTGACAGTTGAGAGGCGGGCCGAAAGAGCAAAGCTCAACCCCCGCAAAAACACAACTAGTAAACACACAACTAGTAAACACATACACACACACACACACACACACATACACACACACACACACACACACACACACACACACACACACACACACACACACACACACACACACACACACACACACACACACACACACACACACACACACACACACACACACACACAGACACACACATGATAGGAACGGGGGGGGGGGGTCATGATAGGAACGTATAAGATACTCAGAGGGATTGACAGAGTGGACATAGACGAAATGTTTACACGGAATAGTAACAGAACGAGGGGACATGGATGGAAGCTTGAAACTCAGATGAGTCACAGAGTTGTTAGGAAGTTTTCTTCTAGCGTGAGAGTAGTGGGAAAATGGAATGCACTTCAGGAACAGGTTGTGGAAGCAAATACTATTCATAATTTTAAAACCAGGTATGATAGGGAAATGGGACAGGAGTCATTGCTGTAAACAACCGATGCTCGAAAGGCGGGATCCAAGAGTCAATGCTCGATCCTGCAGACACTACTAGGTGAGTACACACACACACACACACACACACACACACACACACACACACAAACACACACACACGGGAAGGCGGGACCAAAGAGCCAGAGCTCAACCCCCGCAAGCACAATTAGGTGAGTACACACACACACATACACACACGAGGTATGGGCTCACTACTGGGGTATGGGCCCCTACTGCCTCGAGGTAGGCAGTAGGACGGCGGTCAGTGAACAAGGGTAGGACGTGCAGTCCGCGAATTACCTCAATATTCTCGGGATATTTACGTACCAGTGAGCCCAAAACATAGTTTTTGGGCATATGAAAGGTACAGCAACGCAGTGATAACGCAACATAGTGAATTCTTATAACGTTTGATAAGAAAAAAAATTGAAAAAGAACGAGATTGTGGCAAGACGGTGGCACCAGAGGCCGCGAAGGGAAGAGTTTTGGACCACGACGTGGGAGGACCTCTGGCGGGGACGTCAACAACAATATCGGACATCGCTTCATAAATCACCTAATTGTGCTGTGGGATGCTTACTCGGAGGTGAGTGCCTCTCAAAGTCAGTCATATAAGGTGTACAGTGTTTTTTTTTTTTTTTATATAGTAATTAGCTTTGAACATAAGTAATTAAAATACGAAAAAGTAGCTCAAGAGCCTCAGCTTGGTACCAGCTTCTCACACCTGTGTGTGACATTACACCGCCACTCACTAGACCTACCCCCCCCCCTCCTCCTCACCACAACAAGCCAGTGTAAACACACACACATGCACGCACGCACACACTGGTGACCGCTCACCCTCACTCACCCACCCTCACCCCTCACGTTCCCACGCCTTACAGTACCCCAAGACACCCCCCTACCCCTCCCCCTATACACAAACACCCCCGCACTCAACACACACACACACACACACACATACAAACACACACACACACACACACACACACACACACACACACACACACACACACACACACACACACACGCACGCGCACACACACACACACACGCACACGCACACGCACACGTACACACACACACACACACACACACACACACACACACATACAAACACGCACACACACACACACACACACACACACACATCCCCTGTAAAATACTGGAAAGAATAATTAGGCTACGACTGGTTGCACACCTGGAGAACATTAGGTTTGTGAACAAACATCAACATGGGTTCTGGACAGGGAAATCGTGCCTAACAAACCTTCTGGAATTCTATGATAAAATAACGAGGATAAGACAGGACAGAGATGGTTGGGCAGACTGCATATTTCTGGACTGCCAAAAAGCCTTTGATACAGTACCGCACATGAGACTGCTGTTCAAGCTCGAGAGGCAGGCGGGGGTGGGGGGAAAGGTCCTAGAATGGATAAGGAACTACCTAACAGGA